>NC_088715.1:39223018-39823018 GCF_963576615.1 Watersipora subatra
GTCTTAATTTGGGTTGTTGCCAATATGGTGGTTTTTCTTTAGCAAAATGTTGTCTACAATTTTGTGGGAGACATTTTCTATGATACCATTTATCAGCTCTAACATACTCTCTTGAAACAGCCTAATATCTGGGCTAAGAGGACAACTCCTGGATCATGTTAGCAGGGTTATTTGATTTTTATTAACCATACTACGAACTCTGAATTTCAAAAAGCTGTAAAGCTTTGGAAGCAGCCAAAGCAAAGATGATTTTAAAATCAGACTATTTTTTTAGCTAATAGCAATTGTTATTAAGGGAATTACTGTGAAAACTTGTCATTAACGGATTTACTGTGAAAACTTTTTTGGTGTGATCCTGTTACAAATCTACTAGGAGATTAACCAGTGAAATAGCAGTCGTATTCAAAGGTGTATTCTGATCAGATAAACTCATGTTTCTCCTAGGTATATCTTTTCAGATTGATATGATGCAAACGTTTGTAAATTTCCTTGCTCTGCTTCTCTCTCATTTACAGTGACTGGTTTTCTCTTCCCGACTGGCAAGGTTTATCTGTACCTCTTTAAAGCACACTGGAGCTACTCTTTTACAACTAAGCTACATGTAGGTGATACTCGCGGCTATCAGGTGTCCATGCTATTAGCTCCCAAACAATGCAAAGCAATCACAATACTAAAAAACAACTTGGTACTCTAGCATCGTTTTAGCAACCAGCGGTTAACTTCTTCAATATCTGGGCTATTCAAGTAAACCGTCAGCCATGTTTGTCAGAATGGTTTAATTTTTTTCCACAACCTTCAATACAGGCTGACTGAAATCTACACTGCATGCATGGTTCACCAAAAAGCATATGTAAAATCACATCCTTATTGATGTGGCCAGCTACCAAGCTATCTTCTGTGAGAACTTCTATAAAAAACTATTTGGCTCGCAACACTTTATAAAATTGCAGCTTAAGCCCATAGGACACACATTTCACCATGTTGATCTTTCATAGAGCTAGAAATTGTTTACTTGAAGCTTTGGCGATTACGTTATGATTATATGGCTTTTTTCTAAAAGTTGCTGTAATTGCTCCTTCGTCTTACCAGGACTATGTTAGCCTTGAAGGGGAAGGTAGCAGCATGCTGACTTTTTGGCTTCAGCAGTTTGTTTGTTTGCTGGCTTTAACTTTGAAGTGACTGCTCTCCGCTGTCTAGATTCAGTCTAAGTGGTTGTCAGGAGTTCCGAAATTGTAGCTTTGTCAGTTCGTTTGTCTACAGAAGAGGCTGTTCAAGGCAAAAATAGCCAAATTGGAAGAATTGTTTTGATCCCCCCTTTTAGTCAGCATGTATTTAACCTGGAACATTTTAAGCACACCCTCGACCGTTCCAGAATCATGTGCATCATCTTTTAAAGACTCTTTAAGGTCTAGGAGGGCTCCCCTTGGAAACTATTCATTGACTTCAGACTTCCAATACTTTTTCAGATTTAGTAGAGTATACCAGATCACCTTTTTTATCATCGTGCATGATGCAACCATTTAATTGCTTCATTTGTTTTCGAGGCAGCTTATGCTGGAGTTTATCATTAATTTATGTATTGCAGAGGGTGCTAAAACCTCAAAGGAAACGCCAGATATTTTCATTTGCTACTTACGGATAAAGTTGAGCAGCAACCAGATCTAACGATACTGCCTCATCTACTACTTCTATCTCCAATCCTTGGTAAAGTACTTCTTCTTCTTCTGCACTGGGCATAGCAATAGCTGTGCTCGTTGCTGACCAACTTTCGCGAATATACACACCAGAGATGGTTTCAAAATATCTACAATACAAAAACTCATAACAAACAATATATTCCCTAACTAGAGTGTGTAGGGTATTTTTGCATGAATATAAAATGTTTTTCGTTGTTAAATAAAATGCAAAACAAAGAAATGATGAACAACTCACCCCTAAGTTTGAACAATAAGTGATAAACATGTAAGTTTGAGCTGATAGTATGGTACAATCTAAAGACAATAGCTAACTAAACTACTCAATGTTAAGTATTGAAATTGTTGCAAAAAACTTTTAAGAAACTAATGTTAAAATTATGTCTACAATTAATGTATTATTATGGTCAAGTTCAGCTTACAGTCACAGGATAAAATTATTACAGTCTGTGCTTAACTATAATGGGAATAAATTTGGGCTGTTCTCATTTTATCTAAGCTGTGAGTGTATTTGGATTGTTGTATAGTATAAGTAATAGAACTTAAGTTAGGAACTAGAGAGCTCTAACTGATAAAGTACGGGTATAGACTTGTTTCTAGAAAGTTACTAAAGCTGGTGGCCACTAACAGCTCATGTTCAATAGCAGCTAATGTTCACTAGCAGCTCATGCTCACTAGCAGCTCATGCTCACTAGCAGTTCATGCTCACTAGCAGTTCATGTTAACTAGCAGTTTATGCTCACTAGCAGCTCATGTTAACTAGCAACCCATGTTCACTAGCGGCTCATGTTTACTAGCAGCTCATGCTCACTAGCAGCTCATGGTCACTAGCAGCTCATGTTTACTAGCAGCTCATGTTTGCTAGCAGCTCATGTTTACTAGCAGCTCATGTTCACTTGCAGCTCATGTTCACTAGCAGTTCATATTCACTAGCAGCTCATGTTTACTAGCAGCTCATGTTCACTTGCAGCTCATGTTCACTAGCAGCTCATGTTTACTAGCAGCTTGTGTTCACTAGCAGCTCATGTTCACTAGCAGCTCATGCTCACTAGCAGCTCATGCTCACTTGCAGCTCATGCTCACTAGCAGCTCATGTTCACTAGCAGTTCATGTTCACTAGCAGTTTATGCTCACTAGCAGCTCATGTTAACTAGCAACCCATGTTCACTAGCGGCTCATGCTCACTAGCAGCTCATGGCCACTAGCAGCTCATGGCCACTAGCAGCTCATGTTCACTAGCAACTCATGTTTACTAGCAGCTCATGTTCACTTGCAGCTCATGTTCACTAGCAGCTCATATTTACTAGCAGCTTGTGTTCACTAGCAGCTCATGTTCACTAGCAGTTCATGGCCACTAGCAGCTCATGTTCACTAGCAGCTCATGCTCACTAGCAGCTCATGCTCACTAGCAGTTCATGTTCACTAGCAGTTTATGCTCACTAGCAGCTCATGTTAACTAGCAACCCATGTTCACTAGCGGCTCATGTTTACTAGCAGCTCATGCTCACTAGCAGCTCATGCTCACTTGCGGCTCATGCTCACTAGCAGCTCATGTTCACTAGCAGCTCATGCTCACTAGCAGCTCATGGCCACTAGCAGCTCATGGCCACTAGCAGCTCATGTTCACTAGCAGCTCATGTTTACTAGCAGCTTGTGTTCACTAGCAGCTCATGTTCACTAGCAGCTCATGCTCACTAGCAGCTCATGCTCACTTGCAGCTCATGCTCACTAGCAGTTCATGGCCACTAGCAGCTCATGTTCACTAGCAGTTCATGCTCACTAACAGTTCATACTCACTAGCAGTTCATGTTCACTAGCAGCTCATGTTCACTAGCAGCTCATGGTCACTAGCTAAATATTGAACGGATTTTCCAAATTCTGAACTCGTGACTTCTCAAAGCAAGTTTTTCTCTTTTTTACTTATTGAATGTCAAATAAAACTTTTTTTCAAGTCTTTTAAACTTTAATGTATCTGTTTATTATTATTATTATTGTTGTAAAAGTTTTTCTTCACAGTCGTGGGGTGGTAGGTGACTGGTTGTAGTCCATGTTGAGTCCGGGTCTTAACAAAAGGCCAAAGGATCCAACATCTTCCCCAACTCCACTAAGAGAGGACCTTCCTCAAAATGTGAGCTGTTCCTAAGATGGCCGTCTTCTGTATAGTCTCAAAAGACATGTTCACTCCCACCTTCGCCAAGTATGGTATATGCCTCATTGATATTGTTCTGAGTGCACCAATTACTATTGGTATCACATCGGTCTTCACCTTCCACAGTCTGTTTATCTCGAACCCAAGCTCTTTGTATTCACTAATCTTCTCATCTTCCTTCTGTACTACCCTTGTGTCTCCAGGTATTGCTATGTCTATGATCTGACACTGTTTGGTTTCTTTATTTATTAGTATAAGGTCTGGTCTTCTAGCTTCAATAACCTTGTCTGTCTGCACATTGAAGTCCCATAGCAGCTTCACTTTCTCGTTCTCCAATACAGCTTCTGCACGGTGGTCGTACCATTTTTCTGTGTGGGGCAACTCATGTTTCTTGCATATGCTCCAGTGCACTGCACTTGCCACTTTTTCATGCCACCTTTTATATTCTGTCTGCGCGATCTTACTGCATTCGCTGACTATGTGGGACACTGTTTCATCTTTCTGCTTGCACAATCTGCATTTCAGATCGTTTGTTGACTTTTCTATCTTGGCCTTCCTATAGTTGGTTCTTAATGCTTGATCCTGGGCAGCAATGATCAGGCTTTCAGTCTCTCGTTTGAGACATCCCCTCTTCGTCCATTGCCATGTCTCCTTTGCTGCTTGATCCTCTGTCTGTCTTAGATGTTGTCCGTTCATTGGCTTATCATGCCAGTTTTGCTTTCGTTCAGTTTTCTGATGGTTTCTATACTCTATTATATACTCTATATTATACTCTATACTTCTGTTATTATTATTATTGTTATAAAAGTTTTTCTTCACAGTCGTGTGGTGGTAGGTGACTGGTTGTAGTCCATGTTGAGTCCGGGTCTTAACAAAAGGCCAAAGGATCCAACATCTTCCTCAACTCCACTAAGAGAGGACCTTCCTCAAAATGTGAGCTGTTCCTAAGATGGCCGTCTTCTGTATAGTCTCAAAAGACATATTCACTCCCACCTCCGCCAAGTATGCTACATGCCTCATTGATATCGTTCCAAGTGCACCAATTACTATTGGTATCACTTCGGTCTTCACCTTCCACAGTCTGTTTATCTCGAACCCAAGCTCTTTGTATTTACCAATCTTCTCATCTTTCTTCTGTACTACCCTTGTGTCTCCAGGTATTGCTATGTCTATGACCTGGCACAGTTTGGTTTCTTTATTTATTAGTATAAAGTCTGGTCTTCTAGCTTCAATAACCTTGTCTGTTTGCACATTGAAGTCCCATAGCAGCTTCACTTTCTCGTTCTCCAATACAGCTTCTGCACGGCGGTCGTACCATTTTGCTGTGTGGGGCAACTCATGTTTCTTACATATGCTCCAGTGCATTATTATTATTATTATTATGGTATCAGTTATAGATTTCTTGTGCAATAATCAGTGAGTGAATCAGCTAACATGTAGTAAGCGTCTCATCTTCCACCACAAATAAATATCAGCTTCTCTTTAAAACATGCTCACCAATATTAATTTCACATTAACTCAAAACTTTTGGTTTTAAAGTATACTATTTAAGCAAAGGTGACTGAATGTATATTTTTTTCATCAAGCCGTTTTTATTGTTATTATTAACGTTTTTTTGTTAGAGTCGTGGACATACTGTTAAAGCCCCTCGTCAAATCTGGCTGCACACCTACTAAAATTTAGTTTTTTATTGCAATATAAAAAATTTCGAAGTTTTGCAAATAAAAAATGATTTTCAGTAGAATTATCAATTCATTGACAACTTTTTTACGACCATATCAAGTTTTCTCCGACTGACAATTTAAAGGTAAAATGTATTATATTCAGAAAGTTTAGGTGCACCATAAAGCAGTCATGCAAAAAGAGGTCACTACTCCTTAGCTACAACAACATCGCTAGACAAGATATATAAGAGGCTGTGCATCCGTGAACTCTAAATTTAAAAGATCCCACTGCTTTTAACTTGAGCTATTTTAGGCAAAACGAACACTAAAAGATTGACAATCATACAGAACCTCCTTTGTATGATCAACTGAAAAATAGCTGACATTACAATAGGGTTTATAGGGTGATTCCACTAAACCTAGCAACATATACTGTACGCATGTTTTTGTGAGTTGAGTATTTTTTAGGTGATGACCTTTCAAATATTCTGTAGTGTAGTGATGCAATATTTAGGGTGTAATGGTGCCGCATTGGTGCTTTGGTGCAATGGTGCAATGATGCAATGGTGAAATGGTGAAATGGTGCAATGGTTCAATGATGCAATGGTGCAATGGTGCAGTGGTGCAATGGTGCAATGGTTCAATGGTACAATGGTACAATAGTGCTGCAGCAGTGGTGCGGTGGTGCAATGGTGCGGTTGTGCAATGGTGCAATGGTGAAATGGTGAAATGGTGCAATGGTTCGATAGTTCAATGGTGCAATGGTGCAATGGTACAATGGTGCAATGGTGCTAACGTGCAATGGTGCAATGTCGCAATGGTTCATGGTCCAACGGCTGAATGATCCAATGGTGCAATGGTGCAATGGTGCAATGGTGCAATGGTGCAATGGTGCAATAAAGCAAGCTTTCACATATGTTAAACAGCAATTAAATTCTGATTCACTTTTACTTAAATATTTCAGGGTCAAAGATGGACAGTTAAATCTGACCTATTTTATAGCAAGATCGGATGGATAAAAAAGGTATAAAATGTTTCCAGCTCAAAGTAATGTTCATTTACACAAGTTGTAGAATTAACTTTTAGCCCTGGTATATTACTGTGGTCATTAATAAAAGCGGTTTTTAGGCATGGCTTCACCAAGGAGCTGCAGTACATTTAGGGACTATTTATGTAGCAACGTGTACTTTACGTAGTAACGTGTATTTTACATAGCAACGTGTACTTTACGTAGCAACATGTATTTTACGTAGCAACGTGTACTTTACGTAGCAACGTTTACTTTACATCGCAACGTGTACTTTACGTAGCAACATGTATTTTACGTAGCAACGTGTACTTTACGTAGCAACGTTTACTTTACATCGCAACGTGTAATTTACGTAGAAACGTGTACTTTAAGTAGCAACTTGTAATTTACGTAGCAACGTGTACTTTACGTAGCAACATGTACTTTACATAGCAACGTGTACTTTACGTAGCAATGTGTACTTTACGTAGCAACGTGTACTTTACATAGCAACGTGTAATTTACATAGCAACGTGTACTTTATGTAGCAACGTGTAGCAGATTTGAGATGATGTTCCACAAAACCTTCAGGCTATATAAAGGAAAAATGACTTTACTTTAAATATAAAAACGCTTTTATGATATAGTTTAGAAAGTGAAATCGATTTTAAACTTTGTATAGAAATATAGGAATATAAGGAATCTGAGAATATTTGTGTTTTAATAATATGAACTGGAGTTGTCTGCTGTTAGAACAAAAATAATGCTGGCTATTGATCCTATTCTTCCCTAATACCTATATTGTGGCATTCCCAAGTATTATTTTTCAGTTCTGTTAAAGAATGCTCAGCTAATCAAAAAGCTAAACTAAACATACTATTAAATGCAGTGAGATAAAGCTTGTAAAGTATTTAAGAAGTTGTCTTCTTACTTTAAAAATTCATCGACACCCATCCAGAAAATACCACGGGTGCCCATTCCTCCCCCGTAAGCTGAAAAATCAGTGTGATGTAAAGTGCGCCATTTTTTAGAGCCGACACACCAGTCTCCTTTATAGTCTGTCTTCCCAGTTGGATCTTTCAGCAGAAGTAGCCTGAGATGAAAGGAGTAGCCATTTTAAAAACACTGTTCACTCTATTGTAGAACTATCAATCAATGGTAGAACCAACGTTCCCAGTTGGATCTTTCAGCAGGAGGAGCCTGAGATGAACAAAGTAGACATTTTAAAGACACCGTTCACTCTATGGTAGAACTATCACTCTATGGTAGAACTAACGTATATAGTATTCTAGAGCCCTGCTAAGTTTCTGTCGAATAGGTCTTAGCATAAAAAAAGTTACCAGCGGCTGGACAATAGTAGCACTTAAGCAAAGCGATGATAAAAATAAGTCAAGCGATCTAGAGGTGAGGCAAGGATATTTAGTGCCTATGATTTTTTTATGATATACACAGTAATTGTTACCTTGCTGTCTATCGCTGTCTCTATAAAGACTAGCATAATAAGGGGTTGTATTAATAATCCTCAGCTGAGTTTGCCTGACAAGTTAACTTAAAAAATAACTTACACAAATATTCTGTGGATTTTATCAAAAAGTATCAGTACTTTTTTGTCATTTGTAACAATTGCAAATGGGATTAGGTTCTGATACTTTCTTATAACATATACAAAACATTCTGATTAATTTATTAATTTTTAATTAGTTTAATGACCAATAATTGTTTTTGACGTTTGAGCTGATCTGATTTGCAGGATGTTTCAAGGTTAAAATTGATAAAACTTGATTGCAATAAAAGCGGTCAGACGAATAAAAAGTGTGATTATGATGTCTATAATTGCAAAGAAACTGATCAAATGGAGACACTTGATGCTTCAACCTCAATGTAATAGCCGATATTAATGATCGCATAGATATCAACTAGTAACAACGTTGTGTACAGTGTATGTATTTTATTTCTCAGAGTTTTAATTGAGATCAAGTTATATTAATTTTAATCTAGAAATATCCTGGTAATAATATCACCTAAAACATCAAAGACAATTGCAAATGATAGAAAAATACCCATAATTCCAATAAAATCTACAAGAAAATTGTATAAGTTTATCTTTAAGAAGGTTAATATATATGAGTTTATTGTGACAGTCATTCATGAACACTCACAAATAAGACAGTCATGACCATAGAGTTATCTCCCCCTAGAGTGATAACTACACGAGCGTTTCCGGTGCCAACAAGGAGCGTTTAAGCCACGCCTCTTTTTTGTGCTAGTCAGTCGTAGTGATTGACTAGATCAATAGCGTCAGCCATGAGAAGGGTTAAACAAGAAGCATGAATTTCCAGTTAAGATAGTAATTTATGCTCATATTAAAAAAATGATGATTATATTTTATTACTCTAATATATGCTTATTATTTAAAGCAATTCAATTCCTACCAGGATCACTAAACATATTATGGAAATGTTTACTTTTTCATATCCATTTCCATCAATGATATACAGCCCCCACAGCCCCATACAGCAATGATATACAGCAATGATATACAGCCCCCTGTATATCATTGTTTTCATAAACATAAAATATTTCCATAATTTTAGGGAAATGAATATGGAAATTTTATTTTAGAAATATGGAAATGTTATTGAAATGGAAATAATATGGAAATGTTATGAAAATGGAAATAATATAGAATTGAAGTAGGGAAATGTTATAGAAATGGAAATGAATTATGGAAATGATATAGAAACACTATGGAAAAGAAGAAGGGAAATGTTATGAAAATAGAAATAATATGGAAATGAATTATGGAAATGTTATGGAAATGGAATTAATATGGAAATGAATTATGGAAAGTTTATTTTAGAAATATGGAAATGTTATTGAAATGGAAATAATATAGAAATGAAGTAAGGAAATGTTATGGAAATAGAATTAATATGGAAATAAATTATGGAAATTTTATGAAATGGAAATAATATGGAAATAAAATATGGAAATGTTATGGAAATGGAAATAATATAAAAATGAAGTAAGAAAATGTTATGGAAATGGAATTAATATGGAGATAAATTATGGAAATTTTATGGAAATGAAAATTGTGACATACACGTAATCCCTGATACCTGCATGACTTGCGAAGGCACTGAATAGATGGTGTTAAGTAAATTAGTTAATGCAATCAGTTACTCATAGATAAGATAGATAGTCATACTGGGGTTGTATTACATTAGTGTGATGGGAAGCTAGTCGACTGCCATCAACTATGAGCTGTACTACCCGAGTTGCCCGAGTAATAAAAAAGTCTTTGGACAGAAAATTTGTTTTTATATAACATTTACCATTCTAACTTTTAAACTTCATATAATGAGAAAATATTTTTAAGCAGTTCAAATGAATTAATAGGAAAAAGAAAACAACCGTAAAGGTTTTCAAGCTTTTTCAAAAAACTACAACTTTTAAATTTCATATCATGAAAGAAGTGTTTTGTTGAAATAAATTAAGAAGAAAAAACTGTAAATGTGTTTAAATGTAAAATAATTAGCAAATAATGGCTAAATATAATTTGTTTAGCTATGATTACAATAAAAAATTATTTAATAAATAAAGTAATAAAAAAATCTATTTTGTTTTTAAATAATTAAAATTTAGTATAATTAAGTATAATTTATTTTTATCTAACATATAACAACATTTGCCACTCTTTCAAGCTTTTTGCTTGCTTACATCAAGCAACGATGTCCACTAACTAGTGGACATCTTTGCTTCAAGCTAGTCTATGTATTGGATTGATATGTATTGAAATCTAATATTACATGCAAGGGCTGTTTGTGGACTGTGGGTCAATGAATCACTCTATCACCATGCAATGTCAATACTTTCAGTTGATGGCAGTCGATTAGCTTCCCATCACACTAATGTAATACAATCCCAGTATGACTATCTATCTTATCTATGAGTAACCAATGATATACAGCCCCCATGTGTTGGGGCTGTATATCATTGGAGTAACCGATTGCATTAACTCACTTACTTAACACTATCTATTCAGTGCCTTTGCAAGGCATGTAGGTATTGAATTGCTTTAAATAATAAGCATATATTAGAGTAATAAACTATAATCATCATTTCTTTAATATGAGCAATAATTACTATCTTAACTGGGGAAATTCATGATCATTCTCAGGGCTGATGTTATCATTCTGTCAATTACTACGATTGACTAGCACAAAAAAGGGGCGTGGCCTAAACGCTCCTTGTTGGCACCGGAAACACTCGCTCGTGTTGTTGAATGCACAGTTATCGCTCTAGGGGGAGATTACTCTATGGTATGACACACACTTGAAGCCATGACACACGCTTAAAGTCGTGACACACGCTTAAAATCGTGACACACGCTTGAAGTCATGACACACACTTGAAGTCATGACACATACTTGATGTTGTGACACACACTTGAAGTCGTGACACACACTTGATGTTGTGACACACACTTGAAGTCGTGACACACACTTGAAGTCATGACACACACTTGAAGTCGTGACACATACGTGATGTTGTGACACACCCTTGAAGTCGTGACACACACTTGAAGTCATGACACACACTTGATGTTGTGACACACACTTGAAGTCGTGACACATACTTGATGTTGTGACACACACTTGAAGTCGTGACACACACTTGAAGTCATGACACACACTTGATGTTGTGACACACACTTGAAGTCGTGACACACACTTGAAGTCATGACACACACTTGAAGTCATGACACATACTTGATGTTGTGACACACACTTGAAGTCATGACACACACTTGAAGTCATGGCACACACTTGATGTTGTGACACACACTTGAAGTCGTGACACATACTTGAAGTCGTGACACATGAAGTCATGACACACACTTGATGTTGTGACACACACTTGAAGTCGTGACACACACTTGAAGTCATGACACACACTTGATGTTGTGACACACCCTTGAAGTCGTGACACACACTTGAAGTCGTGACACATACTTGAAGTCATGACACACACTTGATGTTGTGACACACACTTGAAGTCGTGACACACACTTAAAGTCGTGAGGTATGAAAGAAAAGGTAATAATCTGGCAGTGGTAACCATATAATTGTTGATAGACACTGTATTATCCAAGTGAACAACTTGTATAATTCAAATGATAAGGACTTTAAAATTATGTTGCAGCAACTTACACATGAATCTACATCATATCTACTTCATTCATTTTATTGGAAAAGCCGCATGAATAATTTGGTTAAATACAACACTTTTAAACGGCACAAATTTCTCCTAAAACAAACGTTTCTTGCATGCATCATTATTCATAGAAAAAAATGAAATATATTGCTGCCTGCACTACAGTAACCATTTCAGAGAATACCGTTAACAGCAGGACTAACACTAGCATTAACCCTGCTGTTAGCACTACTGACTGATGATTAACCCTGCTTGTAGCACTACTGACAGATCATCAACCCAGCTGTTAGCACTATTGCCTGATGATTAACCCTGCTGTTAGCACTACTACCTAATAACTAACGATGCTGTTAGCACTACTGACTGATGATTAACCCTGCTTGTAGCACTACTGCCTGATGATTAACCATGCTGTTAGCACTACTGACCAATGATTAACCCTGATGTTAGCACTACTGACAGATCATCAACCCAGCTGTTAGCACTATTGCCTGATGATTAACCCTGCTGTTAGCACTACTACCTAATAACTAACGATGCTGTTAGCACTACTGACTGATGATTAACCCTGCTTGTAGCACTACTGCCTGATGATTAACCATGCTGTTAGCACTACTACCTAATAACTAACGATGCTGTTAGCACTACTGACTGATGATTAACCCTGCTTGTAGCACTACTGCCTGATGATTAACCATGCTGTTAGCACTACTGACCAATGATCAACCCTGCTGTTAGCACTACTGACTGGTGATTAACCCTGATGTTAGCACTACTGACAGATCATCAACCCAGCTGTTAGCACTATTGCCTGATGATTAACCCTGCTGCTAGCACTACTGACTGATGATTAACCCTGCTGTTAGCACTACTACCTAATAACTAACGATGCTGTTAGCACTACTGACTGATGATTAACCCTGCTTGTAGCACTACTGCCTGATGATTAACCATGCTGTTAGCACTACTGACCAATGATTAACCTTGCTGTTAGCACTGCTGCCTGATGATTAACCATGCATGCTTTTAGCACTACTGCCTGATAAATAACTGCTGTTAGCACTACTGGCTGATGATTAACCCTGATGTTTAAATAAACAAACTATAAATTGTCTAAATTAGTACAAATTAACTGAACAACCTAAAACAGCTTACATTAAGCTTTTCTGTTGTCTCAGAATTTTAGAGACGTAAGCAATATGCTAGCGCGCTTTGTCTTGCTTCAGCGTAAAGGCTTTCCAGTGTCTCCGTTTAACCAATAGAGAGTAAAAGTTACAAAACTTTAACCAAGTATAACAAGAGCAGACAACACAGAAGAGCGCAGGTAATATAAAGAATTCAAAGGCTACTCTTTTAGATTGCTGCTTGAAGTCAATCCTGCTGAATAATTATTCAGATGAAACTAGCAAAATAACCTGTAAAATAAACATTGATTAAATAATAAAATTTTATAGTTCTTACTCAGTGTCATCTTTCAACCTTCTCATCTCAATTATGCTATATACATGCCCTCTAGTGAGACCGATGTTCTCATATGCCTCGTCAGGTAATTCACTTTGCATTTCCGCAATATGAACCATTCCTTTAGATCTGGTAATAGAAAGGTAGCTGAACAGGCCCTCCCCTCTTGCTGCACATCATAAAAAACAGAAGTTGAATAATTTGAAAAAAAGTCAAATCTAATATATTCATAAAGCTTATACTTAGCTATTGAAAGGGTCTCCTGTATATGTAAAAACAAGACATAGAAAAATAGCTTCGAAGATAGAAAAATAGTTATAGAGTGGAGTGAATCAGGTTGTCTACATGTTTATGGGGCTCAAGGCTTTCCAGCCATTTAAAGTGAGCTGAGTGGCACATCTTAGGCTGATTATAAACACAGCTTGAGGCAGATGAGAAAAGTTTTAAGGTCATGTAGTGGCAGCTAAGCTTGTTTGTAACTGTAATTCTGTCATCAACTTAGAAAAAAAACAATTAATTTATTTGTGGTATATACCACAAATCAATATAGTCAAAGTAATTGCTAGTGATAGTTTGGATATGATATTGTAGGACTATTTTACAGAGCTTCGCTTTTCTATTTATTTGTACCACTTTTAATGTAGTCTTAACATCAGTTAAGTCTACTGCTGGATGTTTTCTCAGGCTAAGACAATTCACACTGTTTTAATGACAGATTGGAAGAACGTTTTATAATGTATATGGACTTTATCGACTCTGCAAATGTTTATAATTTACAGTGAACAGAGAAGACCGGACAGAGATATAAAGTTTGCAAAACAATTTATATGTCAATAAAATGTTTTGCTTACAAATTTTTGTTTAACTAAATGGCTGGTGAGGTATAGAGGGTATAGGTATAGATGCTGGTGATGTATAGAGGGTATAGGTATACATGTAGATGCTGGTGATGTATAGAGGGTATAGGTATAGATGCTGGTAAGGTATAGAGAGTATAGGTATAGATGCTGGTGAGGTATAGAGGGTATAGGTATAGATGCTGGTAAGGTATAGAGGGTATAGGTGTAGATGCTGGTGAGGTATAGAGGGTATAGGTAATAATAGATGCTGGTGAGGTATAGAGCACTGATGTATGCTACTTTCTCTAGTTCAAATCTGTCATACAAATTCTGTCAACACTTTTAAAATTTAAAATAGGCAAACTATAAAACATGTTCAGACCTGCGCAATAGTTTGACAAAGTTTACTGACCAACGAGTGTTTGTAAATCTATGACTGTTGATCCGTAGCCAGTTAACAGTCTGAAGCCTGTTCCTGGCCAACCACCTTGGAGGTCAAGGTAAGAGTGGTGTATTTTTGCAGCTGCTTTTTCCAAAAGGCTCACCCAAAGTTGATTTCTGCCACACTGACAAACATCAGAACACGTTCGATACAAAGTAAAGTCATATTTTTTTTTATGTTTACTATATCAGGTATAAGATATAGGTTGTAAGTATATATATCGTAAGTATATAGATCGTAAATATATAGATTGTAGCTATATAAAACATAAGTATATAGATTGTAAGTATATAGATCATAAGTATATAGATCGTAAGTATATAGGTCGTAAGTATATAGGTCGTAAGTATATAGGTCGTAAGTATATAGAATGTTAGCTTGTACTTGCAACGTTTTAATGCAATAATATAGAAGTTGATTGGTCTACACTCTACACAGTTCTCTGGTCAAATCTAATAAGTTAGTTTAATTCTGAACTAACTCAGGTTTATATAGATTTACAGTTAGCGCTGACATCAAACATCTGTTAGTAAAGTACACGCAAAACATACTTACCCAAGAGAATAATGGCACTCTTTCTTCATTACATGGAAATCTGTCATCGATGATGATGTTCACCCAGTGACCATTCTTAAATAATCTCACACCATATATTCCTTCTTTGTTATAACGCTTCGTAATAAAGTTACATTTCAGCAGGTGAGGACGAAGGGCAAGCAGTTGCATCCCTGCAATCAACCTATAGTAACACAAATAAATAAGACAGCTTAAACTTTAGAGAAACAACTTCAAACCAGACTATATCAACAAATATTGATTTTATTCTTATTCTATAGAGTTGTTATTTTTATACTATAAGTGTCAAATCAAAACTTTACTGTAAGCTTTTTATAAAAAGCTCTACTTTAAGTGCCACATAAAAGACTCAACTCTAAGCGCCACATAAAAAGCTCTTTTATAAGGGTGTCATAAGACGCTCTACTGCATATTTCACATAAAAAGATTTAGTGTGACAAAAAAGCTTGACTGTAAGTGCCACATAATAAGCTCGGCTATAAGTGTCTTCTAAAGGTCTCTACTGCATTTGTTGCATCAAAATATCTAATTTAAGTGCTTCATAAAAATATCTACTGTAAGCGTTTTGTGAAAAGCTTTACTGTAATTTTTTTATAAAAAACCACATAAAAAACTACTACAAGTGTCACATAACAAGCTCTACTGAAGGCCTCACATAAAAAGCTCTACTATAAGTGCTACATAAAAGGCTATACTGTAAAAGCTCTACTTGAAGTTCTGTTTGGATCACCAAATTTCCACAGTAATTGAATAAATATTTACAAAGATAACTGCCGCCACTTATAGCATTTTACGAAAAAGGTTTTATTCTGAGAATATTTCACATAGATTTTAGATATGGATAATGAAACTATTAATATCTGAAGTTATTGTTAAGGCGAGTACCATAGTCTGAAAATATTGTAGTTTACTCTCATATGAACACATGCAAAGGTTTAACTAGATGAGAATCAGTGTAAGTAGCTGAATCAAGTATTTCAAATATGTCTGTATTCACAATGCAACAGATCTTGCTAGTTATGCTAATATGTTACGTATTGCTATAACAACGGAAAGATTGTTTATTGTACATTACTATGTACTATGTAATTAGGAAGATCTGACCCTATATCCAAAGTTAGAGAAAAGCACATCACTGATTGGTTGTAACAGATTGGCTCTTTACAGATAGCCAATGCGTGACAGATAGTCAATAGACAGATAGCCAATGCGTGGCCTCAATATGAGCGGAAATGAGTAACAAAAGTGAGTAGTATTATAAAATTTCTAGAACAAACATCTAGTTAGTTGATTCTGATGAACTTGTAGATCAAAATCATACAAAACCTTTTAAGCTTTATTGTATAATTTTAGTATTTGTTATTTTAGTTTAATTGCATCAAATTTAGTTAGGAAAGATGTCTACATAGTATATATCTACATAGTATCTACACATCACATATCTACATAGTATATATCTTCTGAAAAGTGTAGAGGGTTGTTATCCCTTGTTCTCTTAGACACAAAAATCTATTCTATTTTCTTGTGTCATATCCAAATGTCAAGATGTCACAGTTACATAAAGTTTTGCATCATCATCAATTAGCCAATTAAAATTCAGGCATATTAGCAACAAGGTGGCAGAAAGACGACCTGAAAGAAACTTGAGAATTAATTACCAAAATAGGTTTTTGGTAGATTATCGTTAAAAAATACAAAGGATAAAATACAGTTTGATAAAAGAGTTAGATAAGAAACATTCAAGAAAGCAAAAGATTACTAAAGTTAAAGAGCTTGGCAAGTTCAAATCAAAAATATCAGGTTTTAAAAAAAATCCTTTTAATTTTATTTTTTGTTATTTGACTGACTCCATGGTTACAAAGTATTTTATATTTCTTCTCAAATTTTATGTCTGTGGTACTTGAGCTATGACGCTCGTGGTTGTCAAACTTCTAGTAGTCACATGACTTTGAGGCAGCAGAAGTTTAGTATATGATCACACAGAATATGGTAGCTTAATTTCTAGTCTCCTAGGTCAAGGTCAGTAGAAAAGAGCTAGCTCAAGTACTTTATGCATAAGCTTAACATCTAAGTAGAGTTTTGGCTAAAGAACTCAAACAAATTTTATAGCCTACTAGCTGACCTACTAGCTGACTTACTAAGCTGACCTAACGGGATTAAAAAGGTTTAATAAACACATATTAGACTATAACTAGCAGAATACTGTATACATTATATAATATAGAAACAATAATGGTGTTCGAGATGAAGTAAGATAATTATAAAAAATAAATTACACTAACTATTAACTCTCATATAGTGAGCAGCATAATAATATCCCAAGTGTAGCCTACAGAATTCTCTGCGATGAGTTTAGCCTTAACACGCAACAACACTGGTCGAAAGCTCCTGATAAGGTCAATGGGAAGAAAATGTTAATCACAAATTTTTGCAATACCGAAACATAGTATTTTAGATATAAAAATATAAACTAAAAGAGTGTTAGTTATATGGTTGGTTACCAGCAGTCTCCTAGACTCTGCTGTATGGGGTCGCTAGGTTTGGGTCCGTTGAACAGTGTCCATGGATACTCCTCACGCAGAAGTGCTTCATTGATATGCGGCGGCCTCAGCCACCTGTGTACTTGTGACAGTATCTGCTCATCATCAACCGCTTCTTCTGATTTAATTGCAGAGTCTCCTTCAAATGTTGTGTCAGTGTAAAGGCTGTTGGTCTAAAACAACCAGCACTGAAATTATCGTAAGCAAGAAAAAATTGAAATATTTTATTTTGGATTTACTAATTTACTAACAAGAATTAAATTGAACATTCAGTCGGGAGTTGGCACATTCCTCAAACTGATTTATTTGTTTAATATTTTGGCATATTTTCAAGTGCTTTGTAGCAAAATCTAATTCCTCTAACTCAAATATGTAGTGAGCATTGCCTATTAAAATGAATGTTTCACACCTTTCATAGACTGATAACATTTTAAAACATCTCAAAGGTTATATCGTAGAAGTTGGTTGACTCCAAGTCGTTCTAGAAAAGCTAGCTGGCCTATTGATTGAGCGCGATCCAACTGACCAAACAAGGACCAGCCAGTTCCTAGGATGCCGAAAAACTGTACAAGACAGCTGGGCCTCTGCTTGGGACGAGAGTAGGAGAGATGACAGCGAAAGAGCAACACTACAGAGAACTAGAGACGAGCCCAGTGCACCTACTTTATATCAATATTATTTACTGTAATGCTGTATTTTTGAATTATAAATACATTTTTAATTAAGCTTGAAAGTACTTCTGGTGTAGATAAAGGAAGAACCACACAAGGTCCTGCACAATACTAATAGAGTGTGAATGCACTACAATGAGTTGATAAACACGCTAACAGTTACTACAGTGAGTCTATAAACACGCTAACAGTCACTACATTGAGTCTATAAACACGCTAACAGCCACTACAGTGAGTCTATAAACACGCTAACAGCCACTACAGTGAGTATATAAACACGCTAACAGTCACTACAGTGAGTCTATAAACACGCTAACAGTCACTACAGTGAGTCTATAAACACGCTAACAGCCACTACAGTGGATCTATAAACACACTAACAGCCACTAGTAACAGTGAGTCTATAAACACGCTAACAGCCACTACAGTGAGTCTATAAACACGCTAACAGCCACTACAGTGAGTCTATAAACACGCTAACAGCCACTACAGTGAGTCTATAAACACGCTAACAGCCACTACAGTGGATCTATAAACACACTAACAGCCACTACAGTGAGTCTATAAACACGCTAACAGCCACTACAGTGAGTATATAAACACGCTAACAGCCACTACAGTGAGTCTATAAACACGCTAACAGCCACTACAGTGGATCTATAAACACACTAACACCCACTACAGTGAGTGTATAAACACGCTAACAGCCACTACAGTGAGTCTATAAACACGCTAACAGTCACTACAGTGAGTATATAAACACGCTAACAGCCACTACAGTGAGTCTATAAACACGCTAACAGCCACTACAGTGAGTCTATAAACACGCTAACAGCCACTACAGTGAGTCTATAAACACGCTAACAGTCACAACAGTGAGTCTATAAACACGCTAACAGCCACTACAGTGAGTCTATAAACACGCTAACAGCCACTACAGTGGATCTATAAACACACTAACAGCCACTATAGTGAGTCTATAAACACGCTAACAGCCACTACAGTGAGTATATAAACACGCTAACAGTCACTACAGTGAGTATATAAACACGCTAACAGCCACTACAGTGAGTCTATAAACACGCTAACAGCCACTACAGTGAGTCTATAAACACGCTAACAGCCACTACAGTGAGTCTATAAACACGCTAACAGTCACAACAGTGAGTCTATAAACACGCTAACAGCCACTACAGTGGGTCTATAAACACGCTAACAGCCACTACAGTGAGTCTATAAACATGCTAACGGCCACTACAGTGAGTCTATAAACACCCTAACAGCCACTACAGTGAGTCTATAACCACGCTAATAGCCACTACAGTGAGTCTATAAACACGCTAACAGCCACTACAGTGAGTCTGTAAGCACGCTAACAGCCACTACAGTGAGTCTATAAACACCCTAATAGCCACTACAGGGCCGACTTGTCTACACACTTGATGAAATATAGAGTAGAACTCAATGTTGTTTTTTAATGTTTAGTAAGAATATTTTAACCAACTCCAATAATCAGCTTGTTATCTGTTATATTATTAAACGTTTTAAGATTTCTTATATAGTTTCTGAATACAGATTCTCAAATATTTCATTTTTAAAATACACTCATCTGATAACTGTATCAAATAGCATTGTTAAAAGAAGCATTTTGTACACGCAAAAATTTTTGAGACAGTTCTTAAATGAACAGCAAATCATTGTTTGACAATCAAAGTTACATGTAAATACAGCCATGACTGCACCTACTACTGATTCGCTGTAGTATATTATCTTGAACATTTTGGTTTGTTGTATTCATGCCACTGCCACAACAGGCGTTACCATATTTTCAGTTTTCAAGGGGTTAACTCAACAATAACAGTTATTGACAAGACAGCAAACCAAATGCTGATGTTTAAGTTGGTTTTGCTAAGAAAAAACTATGGTTTTTGACAACAATTATTATATATGCCTATCAAAGTGGACACACTACCTTGGAGCAATCTTCTCTTATTTTTTGAATTTTTTTAATTATTGCTGTAACTTTAGTATGATCAGCTTCTGGTATGCCATCTAAATCTTCATAGTCACCAGTACTGTCTTCCAATCTACAATTGATATAATATCATATTATAGAATATAATATAATGTAACTAGCCAAATACCCGGCGTTGCACAGGCAATAAAACAATTAGTCAATGAATTTGAGCCACTTATACCTCGTAAACTTGTACCACAGATCTTTACTAAAACAAAAGCAATGTTTGAAGACAGCTTCATAATTGTTACGGATTGGGCAAGTTACATTACGTTAATTTAAGTGTGAGCATTTTAATCGATGTGATGTCATCACAATCATCTGACACTCCAGTCAGTTGGACGTCGTAGTGTAGTGGTCTAGGTTGTAGGTTTTCAGACATAAAGATTACGCAATCAAGTTCTCTGCAGAGCAAAGGATCCGATCGCAGAACCTTTAGGTCTATTGCTCTTCCTGTGATAGATAGATAGGAGGAGAAGGCATACCAATTTTAATATGGCATGGGTTGAATAAAAAAGGTGTATGAATAAATTGCCATAGATAGATTTTGGATTTTTTAAAGTTGTATAGTGTCTACCCTGTATTTACAGCATTCATCAAACTGTTGATGACCCACTGAAAGATGAAACTGGAGACCCAAGACAAAAAGCTGTTTTGTGTAAAAATCAAGCATGGTATGGTATCTAATAAGGTCACCTCTTCCAGTCGCTGCTTTTCTGCATCTGTCAAAACTCTCCTAGCAATATGTTGGGGGGACCCAATATGGGTGCCAGTATAAAAATGGCACCAAGAGAAACCACCTTTTCTACATCATGACATCAATCTGTATGCAAAAAAAGGGGTATTGATTTGGTAACACACCTTACGGAGGTCTACAGCAAGGACATCGGAATGACGCATTGAGAATTGCGGAAGGCTAATTTTCAAGAAAGGCCGTACTATGCATGCAGATGGCCTGAAAATTCCAATTAGTACGATCAAGGATATAAAAGAAGGTTATAAACGTTTGCGGATTGTGCAAAACAGCATCAACTTTAAAACTAAAGTGTGTCAAAAGGACCTCATCACATAAAAATAGCTTGATCGTAGGCATCAAATAGCCGCATTTAATACCTACACACGGCGAAAATAACTTACCCGGCGTATTGAGGTGCACTGGGGAATTTATCTAGGAAGCAGCCATAGCAACTAACAAGCTGCTGACCATGCATAGAGCACTCCAACTGATGTCCATTACCGCTAGGTTACAGACATAGTAGGAAAGTTATAGCAAGGGGTTCAAAACTAACACCACCCAATACATCACCGATGGATGCAAGTAGCTAGCAGAAAATGCTTTTACTGAGTAGCATAATCATGTCGCAAGTGTAGTACACAGAAGTCTATGCGACGAGTATGGCCTTGATAAACCACAAGAATGAGAACATCTGTAATAAGCTACTCCAGGAGTTCTACATCCGGACAGACAGCACATTTTGGAAAACCAGCCAGATATTGTGGTGGTAGACGAGGAGAGCAAAAAGGCCTACTATCATAGATATAACAGTACCTAATGACAGCAACAAAACCATCAAGGAAATGGAAAAAAGTGAAGAAGTATTTTCCACCTAGTGAAGAGATCAAAAACTGCTGACATACAAGAACAAATATAATTCTAGTAGGACCTTGTTGTGGTAACAACGGATGCAATAGCACTTTGTCTTACAGCCACATCAAATTGGGCTTACCCAAATATCAGCAACAATCAACATAATTCAGTTGCAGTAAAGTGCTATTGAGAATAGCTAAGATCTTGATACGAGTGCTCAAACTTTTGGCTCTCTGGTAGGAGTCCCAAGATTAAGTGGACATCTCGATCCACTTGGTAAACAAGGGCAAAGAAACAATTCTTATATACATATTTACATATGCCTATTTTTTTGATATTCTGAAACCAATTTTAAGGCATTTATTTTGAATTGCTGGTATACCGCCGTACCATTTAAAATAGAGCAATATGTTTTTATGCGTATTCAGATTTCATGTTTACTTCAGACTTCTTCAATGCTTGTGCAGTGTTCCTGAAGTCATTTGTGCTACCATGCTCAACATCATAGAGAAAATTAAAAGAGTTGTTACACGTGTACATATATTTATGGTTGGCATATATACATGGCATCAAGAAAGAGCCACGATAATTGATTGCAAGTAGAGATTGAAAAACTATTGAAAGTCGGGATGAAGCTGGGAATTTCTGAAAAACTTTATAGATGAGTCAATAGTTTACATTAAAAATGGGATTGAAGGGATGTTTGACCTTCTCTCTATCAATAACATTAGAACAGTTCACAGCTGTGTAGGAATGCTAATCAGTACTTTAAGTTCTCACAGTGGTTGACAGATGGAACCCAAACTGTGAAAGTATTACTGAAGGAGGCTACACTTGGTGTTGGACGAATTGTCCAAAAAACTCTTTCAAGAGGGTTGAAAATCTATTTATACTTTTTAAGTTCTGTCAATATATGATGCTCTCTGAGAGACTACATATAATCACTAGAGATGCCAGCAAAATGAGACTTGAAGACATATTGAAGCAAACGGATGACTCAGAAAAGTTATTTTCATCGGCAAGCTCATCTCTGACAAACACATAGGATTGCTAGAGAACCAAAAAACGGAAGTTTTGAGTATTTGCTGGGCCATAGAACAACTTGCTCAAAATATTTTAAGCAAGATTGCTGTAGTAGTGGAAACTGACTATTGTCCTTTTGTAAGTTCACTTGGCAGCGAGTTCCTAGACAGGTTTCTTCTTTGCATTCAGAGGCTCCTAGACAGGCATCTTCCTCGCATTCAGGAATTTGCTTGGAATTGATACTCGTAAAATTTGGACTTCAAAGGTATCAATTTAGTATTAGTATTAGTATAAAAGGTATAATTGCTTATAAACACAACGGTTTACTAGTTAAAACTGATTAGGCAAAAGTACAGACGGTAGACGCTTATGTGAATAATATTTGATCAGAACCTCAACATGAACAGCTAGTTACAAAAAGAACAAGAAGCATAGAACACATAGCAAAAAATAGCAGAGTTGGTTGAGAATGAGACACCTGTTGACACCTGTTGACACCTGTTGACACCTGTTGACACCTGTTGACACCTGTTGACACCTGTTGACACTTGTTGACACCTGTTGACACTTTACTCAGACTGCATAGTGTATGGAGAAAATAAATCACAGTTAACAGTTGTTTCTGAAGCTCAGATACTGGTTGGCAATCTTTTTTTATTTCAAAAATAAAAGCTTGTCAAAGACACAGAAAACATCTTGGAATATCAAAAAATTAAGGCAAGGCCATTATTAGTGTACGATGTTTAGAAATATCCAAGGCAATTAAATGCATGGTTGAGAATTGCAACAGTTGGTAATGCAAGAGTTGGTTGAGAATGAGACACCTGTTGACACCTGTTGACACCTGTTGACACCTGTTGACACCTGTTGACACCTGTTGACACCTGTTGACACCTGTTGACACCTGTTGACACCTGTTGACACCTGTTGACACCTGTTGACACCTGTTGACACCTGTTGACACCTGTTGACACCTGTTGACACCTGTCGACACATGTCGACACCTGTCGACACCTGTCGACACATGTCGACACCTGTCGACACCTGTCGACACCTGTCGACACCTGTCGACACCTGTCGACACCTGTCGACACCTGTCGACACCTGTCGACACCTGTCGACACCTGTCGACACCTGTCGACACCTGTCGACACCTGTCGACACCTGTCGACACCTGTCGACACCTGTTGACACCTGTTGACACCTGTTGACACCTGTTGACACCTGTTGACACCTGTTGACACCTGTTGACACCTGTTGACACCTGTTGACACCTGATGACACCTGTTGACACCTGTTGACACCTGTTGACACGTTGCTCAGACTGCATAGTGTATGGAGAAAATAAATCACAGTTAACAGTTGTTTCTGAAGCTCAGAAACTGGTTGGCAATCTTGTTTTATTTTAAAAATAAAAGGTTGTCAAAGACACAGAAGACATCTTGGAATATCAAAAAATTAAGGCAAGGCCATTATTAGTGTATGATGTTTAGAAATATCCAAGGCAATTAAATGCATGGTTGGAGACAAGTCAAAAAAATCAATCTCACCAGAACAGGTCCAAAAAGCCTCAAAGGTGAGCAAAAGTTTTAAAAAGGCCATGGGAAGTTTAATAAATTGATCTACTTGAAGAGAAAGGACGAAACTAACAGCTGGTCATTGACTATCTCTCTGGGTACCCTGAAATAGTATGCCTTAGAACTGAAGCACTTCAATGAAAATTATACAAAACTAGTATTGTGGCAGCCAGTTGTGCTGTAAGAGATCATCAAGTGTAACAGTTAACTACACAATTATTCTAAAGGTTGAAAGTTGGTTGGTGCAGGTGGTATAGTGGTAGTCCAGCTACCTGAAAGTTGTGAGTTTTTACCCCTTTAGAAGCAATCTTTTTTTTAACTTTTAGCATCGCAACAGACGGATAGACAGACAGATGGACAGATGGATAGACAGACGGATGGACAGACGGATAGACAGATGGATGGACAGACAGATGGACAGACGGATGGACAGACGGATGGACAGACGGATGGACAGACGGATGGACAGACGAATGGACAGACAGATGGACAGACGATGGACAGGTGGATGGACAGACGGATGGACAGACGGATGGACAGACGAATGGACAGACGGATGGACAGACGGATGGACAGACGGATAGACAGAGGGATGGACAGATGGATAGACAGACGGATGAACAGACGGATGGACAGACAGATAGACAGACGGAGGGACAGACGGATGGACAGCCGAATGGACAGACAAATAGATGGACATACAGATGGACAGACGAGTGTGTTTTTTATTACAGTGAAGATTCAAATTCGATGTTCTTGAGGCATTGAGCATAGATTATAGAGCACAACCTTTCAGTTTAGATGTCTACAGCTTTATGAAAATGATGAACTCACTCGGGCCACAGAGCCATAGTAGATGCTCAACTTATTCCGCTACAGAGAAAGATCTAGGTCATTAATACAGTAGAATGTAAAAAGAAAATTACTTTTTTCTGGATCTTTCAGAACTATCAAAACCATCTCAATGGTTGTAGCTTGTTCTCTTAAAAAATTACGAAATAGATTTTTTTTAAACAATCAGGTTTGCTCGCTCTGACACCCCTCAAACGTTGTTTGTCTGATTACAGTCTATTCTCCGAAGTTAACTATAATAATACAGATGCAGTTTAATCATGAACATAACTACAAAGCAAGACCTTTTTCTCCTGTCAGAACTTCTGAGTGTACCATGATTAGAAATAGCACAAGAGTTCCTAGAAAAGATAGGATGCTTTTATTTCTGATAAAATAAAAAACATACAGCAGTGTTGACAGGAATCCCCAGGCAGACTATCAATGTGGTGGACAATTGTAATCAAATAGCGACCGATGTACAAAACAACTTTAGAATTCACATCAATTACTCTGTCGGCTCATTTAACTAGAAATTCCCCTGTCATACAGCCCACGATCAAAGTGATATTGGAAAAAAGAAAGGGTACTGCCGGTTGAGAAATGCAATATTAGCATTCAAATGGCACTGCAGTGCAATAGGATAACTGCAATGGTAACTGTAATGTACTGGATGTGGGTGTTATTATATACAACAAACAGCAATAATGAAACGAAAAGATTATATGTTTATATTTTCCCCCTGCAATAGGAGAAATGCAATATTGGCCAATATTAGAAGTAAAATGCACTGATATTATTAGAATAACCAATATTATTAATATAGTAATAATATAAAACCATTGCACAACTTTGTTTACATTTCAAAACATCATAGCTAACAATATCAAGAAGTTGTGATATTTATATAGATTTTTAGAAAATCTGTACTACGTAGTCATTGTTCTGTAGTCATCCAAACTTATAATTAAATATTGTAATAATCTCATTAGAATCGTTAGAAAAAATATCATCGTCATTTCCTTTACTTTCACTGCTTTGGACATCAGCTAGAATACCAAAGTACTCAAAAGTTTCCAAATGTCAGTTACTTTGAAATCGGTAAAAAAGAAACAATTTCATTACTCCTACGTTAATTACAGAAACCTTCGGCAATTCGACAATGCTATAGACTGGTGAAATGTGCACGTTGTTCTTTCGTGAAATGCGCACGACTTAATGGTTCTATTCTCTGTCGCTCGGCGGTTCAATAGCCGGTCTTAATTTTGATAAAAGTAAGGCTTAGCAAGTTTTAATAACGATTTTCGGCCAAATTAATCTGTCTATTTATGTATAATCCGTTCAGATAGGTAAGTTTTAAGAATTTGTAGACACTTTTCAAAGACTTGGTAATATATTTAAATAGGTTTATATCTGTTTTGTATCGTTATTATACTTAAACGACTCCACAGAAAAATGGTTAAATTTGTTGATGAGATTTCGATACAAGGGTTTGCGACGTTGTTGATGAATAATTTTTCGTGAGTTGTGTGCACATGCATTTATCATAAAAACTCTCAAACATTTGCTCCGCTCGTTTGGTCGTGGGAAAAGTTCTAGCTTATTTTTTCTAACGACTGAAAATGAATTTTTGTTGACTTCTAATTTTGGAATCTAGAGGGGTGTGCTCATATAGTGGAGTTGTATGCTCATGACAGTTATGCACAACATTTTGGAGCTGTGTTCACACTCATATAACCTGATTTACAGGCGTAGGTTGGTAACAATACCTCAAATATAGCAGAGACAAAAATGTGATCACACCAAACCATCTGACTAAATTTTTATTAGGGAAAAAATAGTCTAAAAGATTACTAAATTGCAAATTCCATCGAGTAGATAGAACACATGCTCTAAGTTACTATTTATAAAAACTAATAGTACAAGGTTATTCATTTAATAATTCAGTCAGTTCATGCACTACTTTAATGATTCAGTTAGTTCATGCCCTACTTTAATCAATCAGGCAGTTCATGCACTAATTTAATGATTCAGTTAGTTCAGGCACTACTTTAATGATTCAGTTAGTTCAGGCACTACTTTAATCAATCAGGTAGTTCATGCACTACTTTAATGATTCGGTTAGTTAATGCCTTACTTTAATCATTCAGTTAGTTCATGCACTACTTTGATCAATCAGGTAGTTCATGCACTACTTTAATGATTCAGTTAGTTCATGCATTACTTTAATCATTCAGTTAGTTCAGGCACTACTTTAATTATTCAGTTAGTTCAGGCACTACTTTAATCAATCAGGTAGTTCATGCACTACTTTAATCATTCAGTTAGTTCATGCACTACTTTAATCAATCAGGTAGTTCATACACTACTTTAATCATTCAGTTAGTTCATGCACTACTGTAATCAATCAGTTAGTTCATGCACTACTTTAATCATTCAGTTAGTTCATGCACTACTTTAATCAATCAGGTAGTTCATACACTACTTAAATCATTCAGTTAGTTCATGCATTACTTAAATCAATCAATTAGTTTTTGCACTACCTCAACCATTAAGTTTGTTTATGCACTAGGTACTTTAATCAACCAGTTATTGCAGGCATTGCTTTAAGTATCCAATTATCTCAAGCACTACATTGTACATTTCAATTATGACAGGGAATAATTAGGTTACTAGTTTAGTTTAAGAAAGTGAAAATAAAATTGACATTTCTTCTTGTTAAAAACTAAAATTGGAATGCAAATTTTCATCTGCTGTATGTAGCTGATTTCATTTATCTCTTCCTTTTTCACTAAAGTTTGTACACATTTAGAATAATAAATTTTTAATGTCTACCACTCGGTTTAAGGTTACTCTGAATTCATAAATCAAAAAGGTTCCTTTTAAAACCCAATAAAGACATTAAATTGTAAGAAAGTTGGTAGATATTTCAGAATTGTGTTACGTATTTACCAAAATGGGCTAGAGTACACTACTTATAAACCAAAAGTGCTTTACTGATAGATTTACATTATAGACAACAGCCGCTCTTTATGAGAATTAAATATAAGTTCTATGCCTTGTATTCCGATCAAGATTTAAACTACTCACCTCGGTCTATCTGTAAACTACTCACCTCGGTCTATCTTTAAACCACTCACCTCGGTCTATCTTTAAACTACTCACCTCGGTTTATCTTTAAACTACTCACCTCGGACTACACACATCAATAAAGACATGAAATTGTAAGAAAGTTTGTAGATATTTCAGAATTGTGTTACGTATTTACCAGAATGGGCTAGAGTACACTACTTATAAACCAAAAGTGCTTTACTGATAGATTTACATTATAGACAACAGCCGCTCTTTATGAGAATTAAATATAAGTTCTATGCCTTGTATTCCGATCAAGATTTAAACTACTCACCTCGGTCTATCTGTAAACTACTCACCTCGGTCTATCTTTAAACCACTCACCTCGGTCTATCTTTAAACTACTCACCTCGGTTTATCTTTAAACTACTCACCTCGGTCTATCTTTAAACTACTCACCTCGGTCTATCTTTAAACTACTCACCTCGGTCTATCTTTAAACTACTCACCTCGGTCTATCTTTAAACTACTCACCTCGGTCTATCTTTAAACTACTCACCTCGGTCTATCTTTATACTACTCACCTCGGTCTATCTTTAAACTACTCACCTCGGTCTATCTTTATACTACTCACCTCGGTCTATCTTTAAACTACTCACCTCGGTCTATCTTTAAACTACTCACCTCGGTCTATCTTTAAACTACTCACCTCGGTCTATCTTTAAACTACTCACCTCGATCTATCTTTATACTACTCACCTCGGTCTATCTTTAAACTACTCACCTCGGTCTATCTTTATACTACTCACCTCGGTCTATCTTTAAACTACTCACCTCGGTCTATCTTTAAACTACTCACCTCGGTCTATCTTTATACTACTCACCTCGGTCTATCTTTAAACTACTCACCTCGGTCTATCTTTAAACTACTCACCTCGGTTTATCTTTAAACTACTCACCTCGGTCTATCTTTAAACTACTCACCTCGGTCTATCTTTAAACTACTCACCTCGGTCTATCTTTAAACTACTCACCTCGGTTTATCTTTAAACTACTCACCTCGGTCTATCTTTAAACTACTCACCTCGGTCTATCTTTAAACTACTCACCTCGGTCTATCTTTAAACTACTCACCTCGGTTTATCTTTAAACTACTCACCTCGGTCTATCTTTAAACTACTCACCTCGGTCTATCTTTAAACTACTCACCTCGGTCTATCTTTAAACTACTCACCTCGGTCTATCTTTATACTACTCACCTCGGTCTATCTTTAAACTACTCACCTCGGTCTATCTTTAAACTACTCACCTCGGTCTATCTTTAAACTACTCACCTCGGTCTATCTTTAAACTACTCACCTCGGTCTATCTTTAAACTACTCACCTCGGTCTATCTTTAAACTACTCACCTCGGTCTATCTTTATACTACTCACCTCGGTCTATCTTTAAACTACTCACCTCGGTCTATCTTTAAACTACTCACCTCGGTCTATCTTTAAACTACTCACCTCGGTCTATCTTTATACTACTCACCTCGATCTATCTTTAAACTACTCACCTCGGTCTATCTTTAAACTACTCACCTCGGTCTATCTTTAAACTACTCACCTCGGTCTATCTTTAAACTACTCACCTCGGTCTATCTTTAAACTACTCACCTCGGTCTATCTTTATACTACTCACCTCGGTCTATCTTTAAACTACTCACCTCGGTCTATCTTTAAACTACTCACCTCGGTCTATCTTTAAACTACTCACCTCGGTCTTTCTTTAAACTACTCACCTCGGTCTATCTTTATACTACTCACCTCGGTCTATCTTTAAACTACTCACCTCGGTCTATCTTTATACTACTCACCTCGGTCTATCTTTAAACTACTCACCTCGGTCTATCTTTAAACTACTCACCTCGGTTTATCTTTAAACTACTCACCTCGGTCTATCTTTAAACTACTCACCTCGGTCTATCTTTAAACTACTCACCTCGATCTATCTTTAAACTACTCACCTCGGTCTATCTTTAAACTACTCACCTCGGTCTATCTTTATACTACTCACCTCGGTCTATCTTTAAACCAGCTGACATCCTTTGAAGCATGGCATGACTCACACTCATCTGCATTTGCTACAAAACAGGAAGCACACGTTTGTCTTTTCATCTACAGTATTTGTAATAAGTTACGAATAGTCGTTGAACATCTTTTGTTTATTCTGAGGCCTTGTATGAATTTGGAAAATTGTCAAGGGCTCATTAAATTTGTGGAAAAGTATTTGTCTACCTAAATGAAGTCTACTTATAATGATATTTGTGATGAGTTAAATGCTGTCTATCTTTGATATTTGCTGCTACCTAAATCATCTCTTAAGATCATTACTAAAGCTCAATATTAGACCAGCATGAGCTAACAATCGGATCATGTTAGTCACAATAAGCTGTGGGCCGAGCAGGCAAAGGAGCTCTAGAAATGATGTTCCGTCGGCACCCCTTTCAGTGGCAATTTCTGCAGTGATTGAGATTAATTTTGGGTATGGAAAAATCAAAACGGAAGAGTTGCCGCAGCTACCATTCCCACTTCTATGAGAAATTTGATAAAAATGATATTTTAGGGTTTATCTCCTCTGTAAATAAGATTCCTTCCACAGAAGCATCAGATTTGCAACTTTTTCTCATAATGATTTTGCAGTGATTTAGGATGTGAAGTGGTGAAATCAAAATTCATCTTCTATTTATTTTCCAACATTCCATTTCTTATGATTGTTACACGCACATGTAAACTATATGTATGTACATACGTATGTGTACATGTGTATATAATTGTCTGGTTTAATACCTGTATTTTACAAAAAAATTTCAAAACAGTGTAATTATGTTTTATAACCTGATACTGATAAATCATAGAAAATAATAAGATACAAAATAGAAGCATTCATAGTTTAAGCTTTGACATGACTTGTGCAGCCCACATACATGGCTCTCAAGAAATTAGTCTGATAAACATTGACTAAGCATACAGGTCAAACACTTAGTCACTGACTAAAAAACTGGAAAAACACTTTTTAAAGAGCCTGAAAGGTCTGTTTCTAATGTTGTATGCCTTCAACTCGTCTGCAAAGGCTCATGCTCAAGGCTCAAAAACATGCTATCAGAGACTGGCTAACAACAGCAAAATTGAGCTTGCTAGGAAAAAAACGCAGTGAGATGAGTGAATATTTTTGGTACCTATATGATACACCTTTACCAGATGAAGATGAGCCACCAGAGAAAATCACAAGATCCAATTCTGCTGTTCACTTCGCTACATCAAGACCTACATTTGAATGTATATGCATCATTTGTAAAAAGAAAGTGTAGTACTACTCACACAAATAAAATACTCGCAAAGCTGTCCTTCATGTGGCCAAAACTGTGTCTGCTGGTATGTCCATCTATCGTGTATATTCCCCTAAGATAGGATTTCTTCAGTTGCTTTAATTAAGTAATTGATAAGTAATTGATAAACAGTGCCCTGTATTGTTTTGCAGACCAACTTGTTCTGGTATGGCACCGATGATTGGCATCATATCGCCATACAAGCAACTATGGTCTTCACAATGGATTTAAACTCCTATTGACATTTTCAAGCACGGTTTCAATGAACAACTTGCTAATTTTGCGAGCGGTGCACCTGTCTACACATGCAGATGAATTGAAGAATGCCACTACTGTAATGGACTGAACAAAATAGTTATACTTAGTTGTGTTACCAATATTGGAGTTGTGTGTTTTTGTTTTTAGTTTTTAACTTGACCGGAAGTGATGTGGTGACTTGGCTTTTGAGCACGGAGGTCATTCTAGCACGTGCTGACATTAGTGTTTCGACTGTAATTAGTTTACCAATTAAATAAACATCTTGAAGTCAATCAACTACAGACTTTATTATGGCGTCGTAGGCAGGATCTAATGTCAATGACATTAGATTGTATAATATACTATTGGACAATCCTGTAGTTAATTTGGTTCCTATCGCTACTATTGAAAGCTGCCGGTGCACAGTGATCGATTGAAGTGTTGAGATTTGCATTCAAACAATCTCCAGACAAATTACTTCCAGACTACAAGATGCCAGGTGGACTTGAAATACCGAAGGGACTAGATTTTTCAAATACACAAAAGGCCTGGCCTGAGTACAAGCGCAGGTTCTTACGATATCGTAGTGCTTCAGGTTTATCAGAAAAGCCTGCACAGCAACAAGTTGACATGCTAATATATTGTATGGGTGAGGAGGCTGAGTCTATCATTCCACACCTACAAGTTCGACCTCCACAGGAAGCAGATGAAGACAACAATATACCTGCGGAGGATGCCGATGAAACCCTATTTGATCGAACTGTGGAAGCTTTTGATACATATTTCAATCCTAGAGATAATCATCTGCATTATGCAGTGCTTTTTGGCTCTCGTATGCAAGCTCCAGAGGAGTCAAATGATCAGTTTATTCGTAGCCTGCATGAAATGGCAGCAAAATGCACTGGCTGGGACCAAAATCACAGAGATGATATGATACGGACTCGCATTTTAGCAGGCATGAGAGACAAAGACCTGAGTCGTGAATTGCAACTGAATGCAAATATCACACTCCAACAGATACAGCAGCAACTAAGAACAAAGGAGATAATATTAGCCAATCAGAAAGCGGAGCAGGACGACCACATGGTGATGGCAGTACGCAGCACTAGGCCAAAGACATCACCACCAGCTAAGTATCAGCATCAATCAAAATCAGTAGAAACTAGGACAAGTGGTCGAAAGTCTGGTCAAATGATTGATAGTTGTCGATATTGTGGGAGCAGTCATGTGCGTGGTCGTTGCCCTGCCTATGGTAAGCGTTGCAAAAACTGCCGCAGGATGGGTCATTTTGAAAGAGTATGTGAATCAGGTCATGCTAAATCGGATAGAGGCTATAACCAGTGTAGCATTTCTCTTGAACATGACCAGGCCTCTAATTCTGGAGATGATGATTATTTCCATGTTCAGGCAGTCAGCAACACCACTTGTCTAAATGATAGGTATGTCATTCCAATTACTATACAAGGTAAAACTATTAATGCAAGAATAGATACAGCTGCAGCTGTTAGTACTATGTCTAAGCCTACTTTCCTTAGCATTGGATGTACTCGTGTGACTCGTACTAAGGCTAAACTGACAGGGTATGGTGGGAGCCATATATCTGTCATAGGAAGGGTAAAGCTACCCGTGGTAGATCCAAGTGGGAAAGAAAGCGTGGTAAAATTTTATGTAACAGATGATGATAATGAAACTCTGATTGGGGCCCCTGCAATTGATGAGTTACAATTGATCAGAGTAAAAGGCAGCAAAGTAAATCAGGTTACATCAAATAGTCTTGAGATGCCAGCAGAGCTGTCGCAACTTATAGCTGAGTATGATATAGTTTTTTCAGGACTTGGTAGGTTTGGAAAGCCAGTAGAGTTAGAGCTCAAATCTACTGCTGAGCCAAAAACTGTACCATCCAGGTTAGTACCGCATAAATTGAGGAAACCCCTGAAGCGGGAGCTGGATAAGTTGGTTAAGCTTGGTGTGATAGTAAGAGACACAAACCCCTCACAGTGGATGTCTCCTCTAGTAATAGTTAACAAACCCAACGGTGATGTCCGCTTGTGCCTAGACCCCCACAATTTGAACCAAAATCTTATTCGTGCTCAGTGTGCAATACCTACCACTACTGAGATATTTTCCAAAGTGTCTGGCTCTAAGTATTTCACCACCCTCGATGCAAATCAATCTTTCCACCAAATTCCCTTGACAGAGACGTCAAGCATGCTTACTAGCTTCCTCACACCGTATGGTAAGTTTCGTTATAAACGATTACCAATGGGCATATGTAATGCCCCTGAGATTTTTCATCAGAGGATGGCTGATGCAGTTGAAGATCTTCAAGGTGTTGAGGTGTACATTGATGATCTTTTAATTCATGCTGCCACTCGTGAAGAACATGATATTCGTCTTAGGAAAGTGTTGGATCGTTTCAAACAGGTTGGTCTTACTCTAAATCCAGCCAAAGTGGTGTTTGCGAAACAATCAGTTGGTTACCTAGGACATGAGCTTTCGGGTAAAGGCATTGCCCCGTGCCACTCAAAAGTAGAAGCCATACAGCATATGGTTCAACCTCAGGACAAGAAGGCAGTTCAGCGGTTCCTGGGATTTGTGACATATCTAGCTAAATTTATTCCCAACCTCGCCGACCACACACTACCTCTGCGAGAAGTAATGAAGAAAAATGTTCAATTCTATTGGGGACCTGCTCAATCTGAGGCTTTTGAAACCATTCGTAACCTGATAGTAGAAGCCCCAACTCTTAAGCTATATGATCCTGAAAAACCTGTCTATCTTTCAGCGGACAGCTCTAAGAGTAGTCTCGGAGCTGTCATTCTTCAAGACGGCCGCCCTATAGAATTCGCAGCCAAAGCGCTGACAGATTGTCAGAGCCGCTATAGTCAAATAGAGAAGGAGTTGTTAGCATCTCTCTTTGCTTGCAAGCGCTTCAAATATTATTGTCTTGGGCAAAAAACTATTGAGGTGGAGACAGACCATCTTCCACTTCTAGGCTTGATGAACAAACCGATTAATGAACTGTCTCCTCGACTTGCAGCTATGAGACTTGAGTTGCTGCCGTATCCAATTGCACTCAAATACTGTCCAGGTTCAGAGATGGTGTTAGCAGATACCCTCTCACGATCCTGTCCAGCAAAAATGAGCCAAGAGGATGACCTGGGGTCAGATCCTCTGTTGTCAGTTTGTTCAGTAGTCATCCGTAGCGCTGATGTCATGACCAAATATCAGAAAGCTACATTAGCTGATGAAGAGCTTCAGGTAGTCATGAGATATATTCAGGAGGGATGGCCTAGTCATAAGAAATCATGTGCATCGAGAGCTCTCCGATATTTCAATTTACGACATAGCCTAAGTATTGTGAATGATGTAGTATTTTATGGTAGACGACTAGTTGTACCAGTGTCCTTACAAAGTGAAGTTGTTGATACATTACATTGTGCCCACCAAGGGGTGACTAAGACTCTCCAACGTGCCTCAAATTCAGTTTTTTGGCCTGGCCTTCGTCATCGGCTGGAAGAGAAATGTCGTTCTTGTGAACCATGCATGTCTGTTGAGAGAAATGAAAGAAAGGAACCATTGATTCCGTTTGCTATTCCTGCTTATCCATTTCAGACATTAGGAGTTGACTTGTTTGCAATAGGAGGGAAATCGTATCTCATGATGGTCGATTATCTTACAAAATGGCCTGTGGTGAAACAGCTAGGCTCTGGTACTGGTAGTGCTGTGGTGATTGAGTGTTTACGTGAAGTGTTCTCTGATTTTGGCCAGCCTGAGTCAATAGTGTCGGACAATGGTCCTCAGTTTTCTTCGCAAGAGTTCAAGCGGTTCTGTTCTTTGCTTGGTATAGTACATAATACAAGTTCACCACTCCACCCTTCGGGGAATGGTCAGGTGGAGCGGGCCATTGGGACAGTGAAAGGTATGATGAAGAAATGTATAGAAGATGGATCAAGCTGGCTAACCGGCTTGACCACTCTACGAAATACCCCTATAGCCAGTAGTCTACCCTCCCCGGCTGAGCTTTTGCAGGGCAGATATATAAGAGACAGTCTCCCGGTATGTAGAGACCGATATCAAGTTACTGGTTATTCTTTGGAACACATAAGAGAAAAGTTAGGTGCTATAAAAAGTTCCAACAAACATTACCATGACTCGCATGCCGGCCCACTGAAGACAGTGCTCAAACCAGGCCAACAGGTCTATTACAAGGCTGCTCAAGGGAGGTGGAGACCAGGGGTGATTGCCAAAATCCTGGGTGAAAGGTCTTATGAGATTGATGCTGGGGCATTTAAGTTAAGACGTAATCGCAAAGATCTGCGTGAGTCACAGGTGAAAGACAAACCTACTAGATCTATCACAGGGTTAGGAGTGAGAGACAGTATCACTGATACACCTTCAAACTCTAGTGACAATCCCAATGACTTACTCACAAATTTTGAACCAGAAGATACTTCAGCCATGAACTGTAATATTGAGCAAGCGGCTCCAACTGTACCTGCCATGCCTGCAGGCGAGTCACATGAGGCTAAACCAATGCGAGTTCATAAGAAACCAATCTGGCATAAGGATTATGATTTTAGATGGTGACGAGCTGGAGAGAAGAATAGATCACAAAGAGAAAAGGGAGATGTAATGGACTGAACAAAATAGTTATACTTAGTTGTGTTACCAATATTGGAGTTGTGTGTTTTTGTTTTTAGTTTTTAACTTGACCGGAAGTGATGTGGTGACTTGGCTTTTGAGCACGGAGGTCATTCTAGCACGTGCTGACATTAGTGTTTCGACTGTAATTAGTTTACCAATTAAATAAACATCTTGAAGTCAATCAACTACAGACTTTATTAACTACCATCAAACAGGAAGAACTTGTATTTTGAAGAACACTGATCAAGATGTGGTTGCTTTAGAGATGGCCTCTCAAAACAAGTGTTATGATGAACATATGTGCGTAATTCTCGATACACAACTGGGTAAGTGGTGAAAATGTTGATCAATCTTGCCTCAACAGAATCAATTAAGATTGTTTACTACTTACCTATGGTATCTTCAAACTTTTTATGTAAGGAAACAAGCAGAGAGCTGTGCCTCTAACTGCAGTTTGTGGATATTACAGCCCAGGTTCCCAGAGGGTAACCAAGTTAGAAACCTTCTCAGAGAACTAGTTTATATCTATAGCAGACATGATCAAACTACCATAAAAGCAGTGACTCCAAGCTAATGAGGATGTGGGCCATCCTTGTGGATGCCATGGGACATATACACTGTACAAGTCCTGCCTGCCAGTGCCATTCCTTCAACATTCAGCCAACTTGCTGATACCATTCTTGATGTGCTTATTGCTCATAATAAGAAGCACAAGGCTGTTTGTATGGATTTTGTGATCAAAAACTATTGCAAGAATAGAGCTACTAAGGCTACTAAGCCTGGAGATAAACTTCCAACGTGAAAATCTAATAGGTTTGCACTGTTTCTCTGGTTGTGATGCAGTTTCATCCTTTGCGGGCTAAGGGAAAAAGAGTCATAGGAAACTCATCAAAACAAAAGTCGACCTTCAACAGGCAATGAAAGGACTCTGTGAATCATTTAAGTTTTGAGGTAGCTTTATTGTCTCTGTGAGACTTACACATGCAGACTCTATGGCCAAGAAGATAACCCCCAGGAAAATGGCACATATTTCAACTGACTAAGGAACAGGCTTTTAATTCAGGAACAGAAAAGGTCTAGGCCAATCAGTCCCTCCCTTCCATCGCTGGAAAAACATGGGCATTGTGTCAATTATGTAGCAGCTACCTACATGTATATACAAAGAGGCAACAACGTAACTTGCCCCTGTACTATTTCCATCTTTACATCGGTGGATACTGGGTAAAAAATGATGAGTATGCAGTAAAGTATCATGCCAGAATCACCACCCTACCTGATGTTCTACAAGTAGTTATATTGGTGTCAAAAACCAGGTGCCGAGGAAACTGATGTGCCAGTATCATGGCAAAGCCGTCTTACACAGAGCTTTGCACATGCATGAACTAAAATAAACCTAAAGCAGGAGTAGCAGAGGATGCCGATGGTGAGAACAATACTTCAGAACTCAGCATATTGAACAAATAGTTAGGATATGCGACATTTTGAAATATTCCAGCTCGTTTTCTAAGACTCTTGATATTAGCTACTAATAATGCTAATAATAATTACCATGTTCACAGTGCTTGCAGCGTTCTTATTACTTTCTATGATTCATCAGTGTCAGGTTATAAAACATAATTATACTGTTTGGAATTTTTTTTTGTAAAATAAAGCTATTAAACCAGACAATTATATACACATGTACATATACGTATGTACATACATATAGTTTACATGTGCGTGTAACAATCATAAGAAATGGAATGTTGGAAAATAAATAGAAGATGAATTTTGATTTCACCACTTCATATCCTAAATCACTGCAAAATAATTATAAGAAAAAGTTGCAAATCTGATGCTTCTATAGAAGGAATTTTATTTACAGAGGAGATAAACCCTAAAATATCACTTTAATCAAATTTCTCATAGAAGTGGGAATGGTAGCTGCGGCAACTTTTCCATTTTGAATTTTCCATACTAAACTTAGTCTAAATCACTGCAGAAATTGCCACTGAAAAGAGGTTCCAACGAAAATGTAAGATAAACTACCTTGGCCACCGGCCTACAAATATAAACACTTATTTACAACGAATATTAAACTTGTATACTCACCAGTGTTATCATTATAGCACAGGCGGCACAACCATGATTCAGATGATTGGCTAGCTTGAGCCATTGTTGTAATCAAGAACCAGCTGTAGTAAAAGAAACAGATTTTATAGAATTTAATGTTACATTGTAAAGCATTAATGTTACATTGTAAAGAGGTACCTCCAAAAAATTAATGCATTTAGTTTTTTGGTATCTATGACAGTGTGTATCATATAATATGTGCTGCGTACATATTATATGATTATATTTATTTATGTATTTTTATTTATTAAGTTTTTTGACGATTGAATCACTGGCAGTTTTAACTTAGATGTTCATGATAGCTACAAGTGAATAAACACACATGAAGTAGAACACTTGGTTTTATCATCAAAAGCAGTGCTAATTTTGTTAATATAGTGCAAATATTACCACTTTTATGCGTTTACAACACCGATGAAAGCGGCCAACATTAAAATTAAACAGCATTTTTATGTTTTTTAATTGTAATTTTTAAAGGAAGTTTGTAGACTTTCTGATTTTCTAAATTTGCCATTGATAAAATTGATGACAAGTAATTTGAGCACTTTAAGATCTTTTTTGGTCAAGCTGGTTTCATAGAAAATAAAATTGACAAATTCATCATGCATCAGCTTAGATTAAGTTTGTTACCTTGAATTTGTTGAGTCACTTTCCCCTTTTTTACTTCTTTTTAAAGTTATGTAGTATTCTAATTATTTCAAAAATTTGTAACTAAGATTAAAGCAGACTATATAAAATTAAATACAATAATATATGAAAATTAAATTTTATTCATTTGAGTTTTACTTGACTTTCAACCTTTCGGTAGATGCTCTGTCAAATTAGTTCACTAGACAGGTAATTCTTTAGCAGCAAATTGTTTGTAGGGCAAATTTTATTATGAAAATAACATTTTTTGAAGTATTTTATACACTTCTTATAAATTAGCAAGACTGAGTGTAATTTCGTTATGCAGTTCACTACTTCTTCAATACAACAGGTAGGAAGCTTTCTACTACCTTTAGAGCTGCAGATCACAACTGGGGTAGCCAGAATATTTTAGAATAGTTTATGGGCTCTGATTTAGTTCTTATCTAACAAAACTAAACTAAATATTTTCCAACAAGTTTTTTTAGAAAATTACTTGCTGGATTACTAAGGATGATGCCTGTAATTTTGGTTGTATTTATTCTGACTTATTTTATTTCATCTTTTTCGTCATGTTTAAGCTTTAGAAAGAAAAGTGGATGTTAAAAGTATATGGTTTTAATCAAAACCTTTTCATATTCACAGAATTTATGCATTTTGTAAAAAGATTCATAGTGTAAATAAAATTTAGCATTGGAGGATTTAAAAATCTTTCGATCAGTAGCTTTTTATGAAATTCTGTCTGTTTCCAAAAGTTAGTTACTAGCAACCACAATATTGAGACCAAGCATGAAGTTTACTGAAAATACTTTTCTTTAATATTTAGGTGTTAGATTTTAAACCGAATTACTAATTACCGAGCTAATTAGTAGGACTTAGTTTTATTAGTTTGATGCAAACAAACATGCTTTTCTGTATAAATGTTAAGGGTAAATATTGATATAGGTGTGGTAGACAAAACCCAATAAACCAAAGTTTAGCACCATGGAAACCTCAAAGCACTACAGCTTGTGAAAAGTCAAGTATTAAAGTGTTAAACAATATGTAATGTTAAAACTGACATACAAATCCCATTATTACTATTATTATTATTAATATTGTTGTTATTAGTATTATGCAAGATACATGTATAAGTTGATATAGGCAAATGTCTAGTTGAGTTCATAAGTTTTTTTCAACTTCAGAATAGCTGTTAAAATTCTACATGAAAAGGAGCAAATTTATTCACAGGTCACTAGTTATTCTTTATTATTATTCACAAATTATTCACTAGTTTTCATCCCATGAAACAGATAACTGATGAATAGCAGTTATCTGACAAATAACAGATAACTGATTGATAAAAGATAACTGACTGATAACAGATAACTGATGGATAGCAGATAACTGACTCATAACAGGGAACTGATGGATAACAGGTAACTGACGGATAACAAATAGCTGATTGATAACAGGTAACTAACAAACAACAGGTAACTGAGGGATAACAGATAACTGATGAATAACATATAACTGACGGATAACAGATAACTGATGGAGTCTTAAACATGCCAGAAAGTCTGCCAAGCTAGGTTATAAAGCTCAACAACTAATTATAGAATTATATTCAGCTAACATCTATTATATAGACAGAAATTCAGAGAGCCGGGAATGCTAGTTTGAATTCAAGGTTCACCGTTATAAGCAGGGTATCCTTTTAAAACTAAACTAGTTTCATGGTGGCAAGGGTGGCCAACGGTAAACTAGAGGTATTGCCAGAAAGAAGAGAGTAGAAGACAGTTTCCTTATGAGTTGCAGACACCTTATAGAATTGTGTAGCCTTTTGCACCCGCCAACTCACTCCATGTTGGGCTACACATTGTTCTCCCGGATGCCAGTTGGAAGTCTTTGCTCAAATATCTTGTTTTTCTGAAGTACCTGAGGCCTGGGCAGGGAATATTTTAGACAGAATTTCAGAATTATCAGATACTATGGCTGAACTATTTAGTTGATGATTACCAAATTGTCACAAGATCCTCTGGCCAGATAGTCTAGCTGGACTAGTGGACTAGGTACTACCAGGTTCACACTTCCTAGACTATCAAATGCTGAGGTCAGGCTATTTAGCAATTCACTATGGATGAAGTGACCAACAGATATCATCACTAGATTCTCTCCCCTTTAATTATTAGATTGCTCTGGTCAAACTATCTAGACATTTTGCTGCCGGTAGAGGTCTTAGGGTCTGGTCATAGGCACAATTGAAACATATCTTTGGTTTTTGAGAAAGCATCACAAGTTGAGCTGCCACAACAGCTGGTCAGGGTTCATATTCTGCCTTAACTTAATAATTACGCTAACATTTCAACTCGCGGGCAAGCGTTGAATATCTCAACTTCAGTTAACCTTGATTCTGCGCATCAACCAAATGATGTCACAATTGAATCTGAAGTGACCCGTTCTGTCTCTGAAAAATCATGATTTGGACTATAATAAGGGTCTCTTTATAGCTGCTCCATCTGATCCTCTTTCTCTGAGGGACTAGTAAGGTACATGATTGTTACTTACAAACTCAAGTTCTGGTTAGTTAACTACTAACATCTAGTTGTTTACCATTATCTATTAACAGTTAAATGTTAGCAGTTAACTGTTCTTTTTATATTGAATTCATATAACAAAGTGTACTTTATCTGATGTCTTGTGCAAAAGGTTTTGCATGTCTGAATCAATGATTTGATCAATTGTCAATCCTCATAAGCATTTCACCAAGGCCTCAGTTAAATTCAATTTAAAAAATTGGTAAAAAATTGGTAAGATATTAGTAATAAAGGCATAAATAAAATAAGCAGCTACAATATAGAATGATAGGTGTGAGCAACTAGCAAGGTCATGTTCACTTTAGAAGTCGATTTCTTTTTAAAAAGAATGAAATAATTAAGTTGATGCCAGCACTCTCCATCTGTTAAACACAAATTATAATGTTTCAATTTACTATTAACCTAAAATCATGCATAATTAAGTATTAAGTAAATCTATTAAGTAAATCTATCAAGTAAATCTATTAAGTAAATCTATTAAGTAAATCTATTAAGTAAATCTATTAAGTAAATCTATTAAGTAAATCTATTAAGTAAATCTATTAAGTAAATCTATCAAGTAAATCTATTAAGTAAATCTATTAAGTAAATCTATCAAGTAAATCTATCAAGTAAATCTATTAAGTAAATCTATTAAGTAAATCTATTAAGTAAATCTATTAAGTAAATCTATTAAGTAAATCTATTAAGTAAATCTATTAAGTAAATCTATTAAGTAAATCTATTAAGTAAATCTATTAAGTAAATCTATTAAGTAAATCTATTAAGTAAATCTATTAAGTAAATCTATTAAGTAAATCTATTAAGTAAATCTATTAAGTAAATCTATTAAGTAAATCTATTAAGTAAATCTATTAAGTAAATCTATTAAGTAAATCTATCAAGTAAATCTATTAAGTAAATCTATTAAGTAAATCTATTAAGTAAATCTATTAAGTAAATCTATTAAGTAAATCTATTAAGTAAATCTATTAAGTAAATCTATTAAGTAAATCTATTAAGTAAATCTATTAAGTAAATCTATTAAGTAAATCTATTAAGTAAATCTATTAAGTAAATCTATTAAGTAAATCTATCAAGTAAATCTATTAAGTAAATCTATTAAGTAAATCTATTAAGTAAATCTATTAAGTAAATCTATCAAGTAAATCTATTAAGTAAATCTATCAAGTAAATCTATTAAGTAAATCTATTAAGTAAATCTATCAAGTAAATCTATTAAGTAAATCTATTAAGTAAATCTATCAAGTAAATCTATTAAGTAAATCTATTAAGTAAATCTATCAAGTAAATCTATTAAGTAAATCTATTAAGTAAATCTATTAAGTAAATCTATCAAGTAAATCTATTAAGTAAATCTATTAAGTAAATCTATTAAGTAAATCTATCAAGTAAATCTATTAAGTAAATCTATTAAGTAAATCTATTAAGTAAATCTATTAAGTAAATCTATTAAGTAAATCTATCAAGTAAATCTATTAAGTAAATCTATTAAGTAAATCTATTAAGTAAATCTATTAAGTAAATCTATTAAGTAAATCTATTAAGTAAATCTATCAAGTAAATCTATTAAGTAAATCTATTAAGTAAATCTATTAAGTAAATCTATTAAGTAAATCTATCAAGTAAATCTATTAAGTAAATCTATTAAGTAAATCTATCAAGTAAATCTATTAAGTAAATCTATTAAGTAAATCTATCAAGTAAATCTATTAAGTAAATCTATTAAGTAAATCTATTAAGTAAATCTATTAGGTAAATCTATTAAGTAAATCTATTAAGTAAATCTATTAAGTAAATCTATTAAGTAAATCTATTAAGTAAATCTATTAAGTAAATCTATTAAGTAAATCTATCAAGTAAATCTATTAAGTAAATCTATTAAGTAAATCTATTAAGTAAATCTATTAAGTAAATCTATCAAGTAAATCTATTAAGTAAATCTATCAAGTAAATCTATTAAGTAAATCTATTAAGTAAATCTATCAAGTAAATCTATTAAGTAAATCTATTAAGTAAATCTATCAAGTAAATCTATTAAGTAAATCTATTAAGTAAATCTATTAAGTAAATCTATTAAGTAAATCTATTAAGTAAATCTATTAAGTAAATCTATTAAGTAAATCTATTAAGTAAATCTATTAAGTAAATCTATTAAGTAAATCTATTAAGTAAATCTATTAAGTAAATCTATTAAGTAAATCTATTAAGTAAATCTATTAAGTAAATCTATCAAGTAAATCTATTAAGTAAATCTATTAAGTAAATCTATTAAGTAAATCTATTAAGTAAATCTATTAAGTAAATCTATCAAGTAAATCTATTAAGTAAATCTATTAAGTAAATCTATTAAGTAAATCTATTAAGTAAATCTATCAAGTAAATCTATTAAGTAAATCTATTAAGTAAATCTATTAAGTAAATCTATTAAGTAAATCTATTAGGTAAATCTATTAAGTAAATCTATTAAGTAAATCTATTAAGTAAATCTATCAAGTAAATCTATTAAGTAAATCTATTAAGTAAATCTATTAAGTAAATCTATTAAGTAAATCTATTAAGTAAATCTATTAAGTAAATCTATTAAGTAAATCTATCAAGTAAATCTATTAAGTAAATCTATTAAGTAAATCTATTAAGTAAATCTATTAAGTAAATCTATTAAGTAAATCTATTAAGTAAATCTATTAAGTAAATCTATTAAGTAAATCTATTAAGTAAATCTATTAAGTAAATCTATTAAGTAAATCTATTAAGTAAATCTATTAAGTAAATCTATTAAGTAAATCTATTAAGTAAATCTATTAAGTAAATCTATTAAGTAAATCTATTAAGTAAATCTATTAAGTAAATCTATCAAGTAAATCTATTAAGTAAATCTATTAAGTAAATCTATTAAGTAAATCTATTAAGTAAATCTATTAAGTAAATCTATTAAGTAAATCTATCAAGTAAATCTATTAAGTAAATCTATTAAGTAAATCTATTAAGTAAATCTATTAAGTAAATCTATCAAGTAAATCTATTAAGTAAATCTATTAAGTAAATCTATCAAGTAAATCTATTAAGTAAATCTATTAAGTAAATCTATCAAGTAAATCTATTAAGTAAATCTATTAAGTAAATCTATTAAGTAAATCTATTAGGTAAATCTATTAAGTAAATCTATTAAGTAAATCTATTAAGTAAATCTATTAAGTAAATCTATTAAGTAAATCTATTAAGTAAATCTATTAAGTAAATCTATTAAGTAAATCTATTAAGTAAATCTATTAAGTAAATCTATTAAGTAAATCTATTAAGTAAATCTATTAAGTAAATCTATTAGGTAAATCTATTAAGTAAATCTATTAAGTAAATCTATTAAGTAAATCTATTAAGTAAATCTATTAAGTAAATCTATTAAGTAAATCTATTAAGTAAATCTATTAAGTAAATCTATTAAGTAAATCTATTAAGTAAATCTATTAAGTAAATCTATTAAGTAAATCTATTAAGTAAATCTATTAAGTAAATCTATTAAGTAAATCTATTAAGTAAATCTATTAAGTAAATCTATTAAGTAAATCTATTAAGTAAATCTATTAAGTAAATCTATTAAGTAAATCTATTAAGTAAATCTATTAGGTAAATCTATTAAGTAAATCTATTAAGTAAATCTATTAAGTAAATCTATTAAGTAAATCTATTAAGTAAATCTATTAAGTAAATCTATTAAGTAAATCTATTAAGTAAATCTATTAAGTAAATCTATTAAGTAAATCTATCAAGTAAATCTATTAAGTAAATCTATCAAGTAAATCTATTAAGTAAATCTATTAAGTAAATCTATTAAGTAAATCTATCAAGTAAATCTATTAAGTAAATCTATTAAGTAAATCTATCAAGTAAATCTATTAAGTAAATCTATCAAGTAAATCTATTAAGTAAATCTATTAAGTAAATCTATTAAGTAAATCTATTAAGTAAATCTATTAAGTAAATCTATTAAGTAAATCTATTAAGTAAATCTATTAAGTAAATCTATTAAGTAAATCTATTAAGTAAATCTATTAAGTAAATCTATTAAGTAAATCTATTAAGTAAACATCTATTAAGTAAATCTATTAAGTAAATCTATTAAGTAAATCTATTAAGTAAATCTATTAAGTAAATCTATCAAGTAAATCTATTAAGTAAATCTATTAAGTAAATCTATTAAGTAAATCTATTAAGTAAATCTATCAAGTAAATCTATTAAGTAAATCTATTAAGTAAATCTATTAAGTAAATCTATTAAGTAAATCTATTAGGTAAATCTATTAAGTAAATCTATTAAGTAAATCTATTAAGTAAATCTATCAAGTAAATCTATTAAGTAAATCTATTAAGTAAATCTATTAAGTAAATCTATCAAGTAAATCTATTAAGTAAATCTATCAAGTAAATCTATTAAGTAAATCTATTAAGTAAATCTATTAAGTAAATCTATTAGGTAAATCTATTAAGTAAATCTATTAAGTAAATCTATTAAGTAAATCTATCAAGTAAATCTATTAAGTAAATCTATTAAGTAAATCTATTAAGTAAATCTATCAAGTAAATCTATTAAGTAAATCTATCAAGTAAATCTATTAAGTAAATCTATTAAGTAAATCTATCAAGTAAATCTATTAAGTAAATCTATTAAGTAAATCTATTAAGTAAATCTATTAAGTAAATCTATTAAGTAAATCTATTAAGTAAATCTATTAAGTAAATCTATCAAGTAAATCTATTAAGTAAATCTATTAAGTAAATCTATCAAGTAAATCTATTAAGTAAATCTATTAAGTAAATCTATCAAGTAAATCTATTAAGTAAATCTATTAAGTAAATCTATTAAGTAAATCTATCAAGTAAATCTATTAAGTAAATCTATTAAGTAAATCTATCAAGTAAATCTATTAAGTAAATCTATCAAGTAAATCTATTAAGTAAATCTATTAAGTAAATCTATTAAGTAAATCTATTAAGTAAATCTATTAAGTAAATCTATTAAGTAAATCTATTAAGTAAATCTATTAAGTAAATCTATTAAGTAAATCTATTAAGTAAATCTATTAAGTAAATCTATTAAGTAAACATCTATTAAGTAAATCTATTAAGTAAATCTATTAAGTAAATCTATTAAGTAAATCTATTAAGTAAATCTATCAAGTAAATCTATTAAGTAAATCTATTAAGTAAATCTATTAAGTAAATCTATTAAGTAAATCTATCAAGTAAATCTATTAAGTAAATCTATTAAGTAAATCTATTAAGTAAATCTATTAAGTAAATCTATTAGGTAAATCTATTAAGTAAATCTATTAAGTAAATCTATTAAGTAAATCTATCAAGTAAATCTATTAAGTAAATCTATTAAGTAAATCTATTAAGTAAATCTATCAAGTAAATCTATTAAGTAAATCTATTAAGTAAATCTATTAGGTAAATCTATTAAGTAAATCTATCAAGTAAATCTATTAAGTAAATCTATTAAGTAAATCTATTAAGTAAATCTATTAAGTAAATCTATTAGGTAAATCTATTAAGTAAATCTATTAAGTAAATCTATTAAGTAAATCTATTAAGTAAATCTATTAAGTAAATCTATCAAGTAAATCTATTAAGTAAATCTATTAAGTAAATCTATTAAGTAAATCTATTAAGTAAATCTATCAAGTAAATCTATTAAGTAAATCTATTAAGTAAATCTATTAAGTAAATCTATTAAGTAAATCTATTAGGTAAATCTATTAAGTAAATCTATTAGGTAAATCTATTAGGTAAATCTATTAAGTAAATCTATTAAGTAAATCTATTAAGTAAATCTATTAAGTAAATCTATTAAGTAAATCTATTAAGTAAATCTATTAAGTAAATCTATTAAGTAAATCTATTAAGTAAATCTATTAAGTAAATCTATTAAGTAAATCTATTAAGTAAATCTATCAAGTAAATCTATTAAGTAAATCTATTAAGTAAATCTATTAAGTAAATCTATTAAGTAAATCTATTAAGTAAATCTATTAAGTAAATCTATTAAGTAAATCTATCAAGTAAATCTATTAAGTAAATCTATTAAGTAAATCTATTAAGTAAATCTATCAAGTAAATCTATTAAGTAAATCTATTAAGTAAATCTATTAAGTAAATCTATTAAGTAAATCTATTAAGTAAATCTATCAAGTAAATCTATTAAGTAAATCTATTAAGTAAATCTATCAAGTAAATCTATTAAGTAAATCTATTAAGTAAATCTATTAAGTAAATCTATTAAGTAAATCTATTAGGTAAATCTATTAAGTAAATCTATTAAGTAAATCTATTAAGTAAATCTATTAAGTAAATCTATTAAGTAAATCTATTAAGTAAATCTATTAAGTAAATCTATCAAGTAAATCTATCAAGTAAATCTATCAAGTAAATCTATCAAGTAAATCTATCAAGTAAATCTATCAAGTAAATCTATCAAGTAAATCTATTAAGTAAATCTATTAAGTAAATCTATTAAGTAAACATCTACAGAAAACAAAAGAAAGATTGTCGGCAACATAAAGCTAGTGCGGAAAACTTTTCAAAATATTTTCCAAACTGAGTTCTTACCAGTTTTTAAAATTTCATGTACAGTGGCAAAATGTTTCTTCAGCAAAGTGCTTATGAGGCTTGAAAATTGATCAAAGTATTGATGCACATTATATTAAATTTTTGCACAAGAAATCAGACCATTTACATTTAACTATTTGTTAAATGTAATGCTCTGCTGACCAAACAGCCAGTCGTGCTTTAATAAAGCTGGCTGTAAAATATTCTTAATACACTTCACTGCATTTTGCTCCAAATGTCAGCTGGTATTGACACGCTTTGGCAGGAGGTTTGATGTCAACATCGACTAAAACTCATAAAATGGAAGTTGTCTCAGACAGTTACAAATCCTGCATCTGAAAGCCTATTGTTAGGTTTAAAAATCTGCAAACTTTCACAGATATCGCAGTTATCTACTCTTGCAGCAGTAATGGGATAACCCTGGCTTTAGTAATAGCATACGGGCTCGCATTAGGTACACACCATCACCAAAGAAGTAATAAGCTCAAAGTGTGCTTTTTGAGAAAAGAGTTTAGGACTATAGCCAAAGTTGTCTTCTCTTCAGTGTGAGCCTCAATGAATGGAGATGTGGTAGCTATAATATTACATGATATAAAATAATTTTTTAAATCAGATGGTCGACCGGTGTACAGCAATTTAAAAGAGTTGCAAATAATTTTGCAAAAGAATTTTGAATAAACAAAACAATAAAATTTATGTTTAGATTTTGAAATTTTGACAATTTAAACATAAATTTGATTGCTTGGTTTGTTCTTTGATGATACCAACTATTCCAAGCAGAAGCTTCTAATGATAGAAAACTGTAGAATATGCAAAAAATGCAGAACATAGCCCAAGAACATAACTATATGATCTAAAATATGCTGTTCTCGATTTTTTATTAAAATAGCCAGTAGGAAGAGAAGTTCATTTGCAAAATATGTTTGTAGTTTGTTTGTGTAGAGCTTATGGCTGATGGATCTTATAGAGCTATATTAAAGGCTTGTCTCTCTATAGGCCAAATGTTACCAGTCAGTCTCAAAGCTATGAACTCACTCAGTAAAATTAGATTTTATAGCTCAACTTGGGTTAATTGCAAAGATTAGCCTTAATGCTATACGTAATCAAGGCTGGATTACGCACTGACTCACTAGCAGTGATATATTAGCAATTAGCAGCAGTTGGCATTTAGCAAACAGCAACTGGCAAGTAACTATTAACTATAATTGACAACCAGACTCAGCATTGCTAGTTTGAGCAGCCTCTTTGCTCATTACAACAGCAGATGCTGAATTTCATATACATGTATTTATTTATAGAAAACAAACCAACGGTTCTGCATGTTATTTTGTTAAGTTTTTTTAAACATCAACAAAGCAAATATTTTGTACCGCAAAGTTCGTAATATATTGACGAGAGTCAAAATTGATAAGTTTACAGAAAAAATTTTCTATTTTGACAGTGGTAAATCTTATTCTTCGAAGGACTCAAAAAATTTTAATCTTTAATGAAAATTAGAACTTCTTGACATCTTTTTAGCAAAACATGGAAAACAAGTTCATTTTCTTAAAAGTATTTATATTAGTATTAGAAGATTGCTTGTACATATGTACAATACCTCAAGTGTACACCATGCCACAGGCCTAGTGTACACTGTAGAATCTCTGTAATTAAGGAGCTAAAGATTAGGTGGGGCGTGTTGTTGAGAAGTTTCTGTCTGTCTTTACATATTATGATATCTTATCAGTGATGCGCGTCATAAGATGTCCAAGATAGACTAGGAGTGAGCCCATTAAGTGATCAACTATCTGTCCAGTGTTGATGCATGATTTACACCATCTCTTTTGGGCAACCTGAAGTCTAGACAACAGTTGCAGTAGAAACAGCAGCAGGACATCATGTACTTCTGGAAAGTGATTTTAGCGTTAAGCATTGCCTATGGTGCCATTCAAGGTTAGTGCCTATAACTTTATAATAAAGATATGAGGCTATTAGCTTTGATCTCATGCTCTACATATATTTACCTTCACATACATTCTCAATAATGGCCAGAATAATTTACAACTATGCCTAGAATATTTATACTTACCCTTCCACACACATGACAACATCTTTTCCGTTCCGTGACACCAAAATATTACATTCACTATCGTTTGTTTCAACTCATGAACTTTCTATTACTACAATCTTGAATTGGCTATCCCGACTCTTCCGCAGTACTATTAGATTACCAAATTTTAAAAGACTCCAACTTGCTCAATAATTCTTGATTTCTGTAGTTTTTTGGCACGTAACTAAAAACATTATTTTGTTTACAATGCCAATAAAACCACCGTTGTACACACATACATACAATATTTATAGCAAGCAGCCAGTTGTACAAAAATGCAACAGAGAGTTAGGTCAGCTGCTTTATGATAGCCATGTGCTCAGCTGCTAGAAATTGTTGAGAAGCTAAGGCTAAAGAAAGTCATTAGTAAGAGTTGATGGGTTGATAGTATGTTTTAGCAACCATATCACTTTCTCTTATCTGTATTATGTCTTTATTGCACTCTTGTACAATTTTTCATGTAAATATCAACTTTAATTATTTCTGTCACATTCATCTTCTGTAAAACATCTCAAAGGGGTCTTGTTCAACGGACCTTGACCTTTAGTTGAATCAACTTCAGTGATGTGGTAGAGTTTTATTGATTGGTCACACCTCGACTTCTACTACGCTCAGTAGTTAAGTTACGATTTGGATTAGTGATGACCAACCAGTCAGAAGCCAAACAGTATATATACCAAAGGTGTACTCTAAATGATGCGTAGCGTATATCCAGCTAAAATATTTCCTCTATGGCTTGATTGTAAAACATTCTCAGTGTATGCAAAATATTCAATATTCTGTGATCGTTATACTAAATAATGAATAATAATAGTAAAATAATAGAATAGGGTAAAGAAAGAAAATATATAAAATATGATTGGTACTAGAAGCCAAAAATACAAATTAACACAAAAATAGAAAATGTGATTAGGAGAAAATATGCAAGTATACTTAAAATAAATTGATATGGTTGAGGAAAGACCAGGCAGTGGGTCTGGCAAGACAGTATGGTAGATCTGTTGATATCTCCAACCGAGGTGAAGTGGGTTGCATTGATAGGAGATGGGTTGGGCCTGAGGCTTCACTTTACAGACCTCTTCAATTCATTTGGGATCATTCATTTAGGGGGGGGTTCGTTGCTATATGAGTTGTCTTTCTTTGGGGATATTGTAAGGATGTACAGTAAATTATAGTACAATGAATGGATATAGATATAGATATAGACTCAATGAATGAGCAAGGCTGAATCAGATGAATGAGGTCATAAGTAGGTCATGCAGTTTTTAACTCAAATATTTACTGTAATCTTATTGATTCTAGTTAACTTTATTAATTATTGGAGGTTTTTGTTAGAAAACGTCCATTAATAAAGTTAATTTATTATTGTCACTCGTTTTGTATTACTTTCAGGTGCTGATAATGACTTTCCATCTACCACAGCAACATGGATGAGTACCACAGGCTTTATACCAGATTCTACTAGCATCAACTGCACATTTGATCACAGCCAGTGTGGTTGGAAGAATGACCCCTATGCTTCAACAATCTGGATTTCAAACTCTGGGCCAACAAACTCGAAACGAACAGGTGGCTCGCTGTTAAGCACATAATCGAAGTCAAAAAAATGATTTCTGATATTTAGTCAAGTGTATGATGCTAAGTGCCGACTCAACTAGGTGGCTAGACTTATCAATGGATCCATGTACTGTAGCTGTAATGTAATCAATGTACACTCAGATCACCTTTGAGTCTTGTATAAGCTCATCTTCAACTTCGGGTCAAGGTCTTTTCATACTTCAGTTTATCTGACCCATGAATTAGCTAGTTAGCTGCAACTACTGTGAAGCTAAACTCATGCCTTTGCTTTTTGAACCCGTGTGAGAGAAGTTCCTTGGCTAATTTAGATGAAGGTTTCATTTACGTTGTTAAAAAGATTGGCTCAGTTTTCTTTTAACGTAGCATATATCACCACTAAAGGTTACCTTAAATCTACCAACATCCTAACACGGCAAAGAAAATTGCTCAAACATGAACATATTACTAAAACGTTTTTATCGTTGGAAAATTAGTTTTGTTAAACCCCTTTAATAGCATCTTCTGAGTGGTCTTTTTGCTTTTACTTACTCATAGAATGGTGTACGTATTTGCAGTAAAAATATTTCCATTTGTGTATCCACTATTAGCAGTTTTTGTTGGTTTTATCAACAAGCATGAACATATATTTTTCAATGAAAATTTGTTTACTAGGTAACTCAAATAATCATAATATATGCATAGACCACACTTTAAATATATTTATATTAGAATACCAGCCAAATGCCCAACGTTGCACAAGTGATAACCAAAGTTTTTACGTAGATATTTTCTTTATCCAATAAATTTGAGTAACCTTAAATAAATGTAATTTTTACTATAATAATATTTGTGTTCTTTTCTCCGAGGCCAGCATTAGGAGAACAGATTGCAACATGATCTTTCACCCGATCATGATCTTCAAGCGTGCTTGCTGACACATGAAGCGTGCTATTTTAATCATCAACGATTGGCAGGTGTAATAAGTATGATGAGTACAATTATTTCTTAGTATGGCAGTTGGACACGTAGTCTTATGCATAGTATGTGTTCGTGCAAAACTGGAGGTGCCGAGTTCAATTTCAGTACAAAGCAGATTTTTCATTTTTATAACTTTTTTACTATAACTGGACACACAAGCAAACAACAGACAGACACTGAGATATATATATAGATTGGTTGTTATTAAAAGTAATACGTGAATTTAATAAACTAATTCAAAAGGAGTTTTTCATTTTCTAGACAGATTGTTTTACACCATTTTCAGGTACACAAATAACACAACTTTAAAACTACAAGCCATATCAGTAGATTAGTAAACTTTCTTAAGAGGTTCAACATGTGCGACTTTAATCGTAGCCCATGTTATCTTTCATCTTCCTCACATACACTATCATCTTTTCTCGCAGAGATTAGAGATACGTGACTTACCAGGTCAATTTATGGGCTGCTTTCACTGCTGTGACTAATCAAGGTCGTAAGCAGTAGACATAATTTAAACCTTTGTGTTGTTTATTCACATATTTTCACTCAGATTTCAACTTCTTTTTACGTTTTGTCACATCTGTAGTAAAGTGCACAGCTCGAGTTAGCAAACACTTTTAGTCGATTGTGTGATGGTTGTTGACAAGCTAGCCTAGTGAAGGAGTTGTGCACTCCTTAAGGACTGATGTAGTTGTTGACAAGCTAGCCTAGTGAAGGAGTTGTGCACTCCTTAAAGACTGATGTAATTGTTGACAAGCTAGCCTAGTGAAGGAGTTGCGCACTCCTTAAGGACTGATGTAGTTGTTGACAAGCTAGCCTAGTGAAGGAGTTGTGCACTCCTTAAGGACTGATGTAGATACTGTAAGTGTAGGTTCAAACAAGCTGAACTCTGACTTCAGTTGCTAATAGAGTTCAAGACATATTAGTAACTCCTGTATTTTGACCTATGGTTGTGTTGTCAGCAGGAAGATTTTTCGCTCTGATCAAACAATTATATGATTATACAAATATACAGTTATACGATTATACGGTTATAAAATCATATGATTATACGATTATAGGGGTGTAAATATATACAATTATACAATTATACAGTTATAAGTTTATATGGCTACAGGGTTACGTGGTTATCCAGTTATATGATTATACAGTTGTCCAGTTATAAATGTCCATAAGTGGGTACATATTAGAATAATAGCAAGGACTGATTTTACACTTTAAAGGTGACTCTACGGGATCATGTTTTGTCAATTTTAATCTTGAAGCATCCTGGCAGTTAAACCACCTCAAATATGAAAAACAATCGCAAATGATAAAAAATTAACAATGTTTTTGATAAAATCTACTAAAACTTTGTGTAAGTTCATCTTTAAGCAGAAACCTGAGCAACTAGATTATCAAGATGAGCAACTAGATTATCAAGATGAGCCACTAGATTATCAAGTTGAGCCACTAGATTATCAAGATGAGCCACTAGATTATCAAGATGAGCAACTAGATTATCAAGATGAGCAACTAGATTATCAAGTTGAGCAACTAGATTATCAAGTTGAGCAACTAGATTATCAAGATGAGCAACTAGATTATCAAGATGAGCAACTAGATTATCAAGTTGAGCAACTAGATTATCAAGATGAGCAACTCGATTATCAAGATGAGCAACTCGATTATCAAGTTGAGCAACTAGATTATCAAGATGAGCTACTAGATTATCAAGTTGAGCAACTAGATTATCAAGTTGAGCAACTAGATTATCAAGATGAGCAACTAGATTATCAAGTTGAGCAACTAGATTATCAAGATGAGCAACTAGATTATCAAGTTGAGCAACTAGATTATCAAGATGAGCAACTAGATTATCAAGTTGAGCAACTAGATTATCAAGATGAGCAACTAGATTATCAAGATGAGCAACCAGATTATCAAGTTGAGCAACTAGATTATCAAGATGAGCAACTCGATTATCAAAATGAGCAACTCGATTATCAAGTTGAGCAACTAGATTATCAAGATGAGCAACTAGATTATCAAGTTGAGCAACTAGATTATCAAGATGAGCAACTAGATTATCAAGTTGAGCAACTAGATTATCAAGATGAGCAACTAGATTATCAAGATGAGCAACTAGATTATCAAGTTGAGCAACTAGATTATCAAGATGAGCAACTAGATTATCAAGTTGAGCAACTAGATTATCAAGTTGAGCAACTAGATTATCAAGATGAGCTACTAGATTATCAAGTTGAGCAACTAGACTATCAAGATTAGCCACTATATTATCAAGATGAGCAACTAGATTATCAAGTTGAGCAACTAGATTATCAAGATGAGCAACTAGATTATCAAGTTGAGCAACTAGATTATCAAGTTGAGCAACTAGATTATCAAGATTAGCCACTATATTATCAAGATGAGCAACTAGATTATCAAGTTGAGCAACTAGATTATCAAGATGAGCAACTCGATTATCAAGATGAGCAACTCGATTATCAAGTTGAGCAATTAGATTATCAAGATGAGCTACTAGATTATCAAGTTGAGCAACTAGATTATCAAGATGAGCAACTAGATTATCAAGATGAGCAACTAGATTATCAAGTTGAGCAACTAGATTATCAAGATGAGCAACTCGATTATCAAGATGAGCAACTCGATTATCAAGTTGAGCAACTAGATTATCAAGATGAGCTACTAGATTATCAAGTTGAGCAACTAGATTATCAAGATGAGCAACTAGATTATCAAGATGAGCAACTAGATTATCAAGATGAGCAACTAGATTATCAAGATGAGCAACTAGATTATCAAGTTGAGCAACTAGATTATCAAGATGAGCAACTCGATTATCAAGATGAGCAACTCGATTATCAAGTTGAGCAACTAGATTATCAAGATGAGCTACTAGATTATCAAGTTGAGCAACTAGATTATCAAGTTGAGCAACTAGATTATCAAGATGAGCAACTAGATTATCAAGTTGAGCAACTAGATTATCAAGATGAGCAACTAGATTATCAAGTTGAGCGACTAGATTATCAAGATGAGCAACTAGATTATCAAGTTGAGCAACTAGATTATCAAGATGAGCAACTAGATTATCAAGATGAGCAACTAGATTATCAAGATGAGCAACTAGATTATCAAGATGAGCAACTAGATTATCAAGTTGAGCAACTAGATTATCAAGATGAGCAACTCGATTATCAAGATGAGCAACTCGATTATCAAGTTGAGCAACTAGATTATCAAGATGAGCTACTAGATTATCAAGTTGAGCAACTAGATTATCAAGATGAGCAACTAGATTATCAAGTTGAGCAACTAGATTATCAAGATAAGCAACTAGATTATCAAGTTGAGCAACTAGATTATCAAGATGAGCAACTAGATTATCAAGTTGAGCAACTAGATTATCAAGATGAGCAACTAGATTATCAAGATGAGCAACTAGATTATCAAGTTGAGCAACTAGATTATCAAGATGAGCAACTCGATTATCAAGATGAGCAACTCGATTATCAAGTTGAGCAACTAGATTATCAAAATGAGCTACTAGATTATCAAGTTGAGCAACTAGATTATCAAGTTGAGCAACTAGATTATCAAGATGAGCAACTAGATTATCAAGTTGAGCAACTAGATTATCAAGATGAGCAACTAGATTATCAAGTTGAGCAACTAGATTATCAAGATGAGCAACTAGATTATCAAGTTGAGCAACTAGATTATCAAGATGAGCAACTAGATTATCAAGATGAGCAACTAGATTATCAAGTTGAGCAACTAGATTATCAAGTTGAGCAACTAGATTATCAAGATGAGCAACTAGATTATCAAGTTGAGCAACTAGATTATCAAGATGAGCAACTAGATTATCAAGTTGAGCAACTAGATTATCAAGATGAGCAACTAGATTATCAAGTTGAGCAACTAGATTATCAAGTTGAGCAACTAGATTATCAAGATGAGCAACTAGATTATCAAGTTGAGCAACTAGATTATCAAGATGAGCAACTAGATTATCAAGTTGAGCAACTAGATTATCAAGTTGAGCAACTAAATTATCAAGATGAGCAACTAGATTATCAAGATGAGCAACTAGATTATCAAGATGAGCAACTAGATTATCAAGTTGAGCAACTCGATTATCAAGTTGAGCAACTCGATTATCAAGTTGAGCAACTCGATTATCAAGTTGAGCAACTCGATTATCAAGTTGAGCAACTCGATTATCAAGTTGAGCAACTGGATTATCAAGATGAGCAACTAGATTATCAAGATGAGCAACTAGATTATCAAGGCTTGCATGTACGCTAACTTGCCTATAAATGTAAGTCATTGCCATAGTCAATTATATACGTATATATATACCTTTATTGGCGGTTTATAATCATTTTGATACAATAAATGTTTTACATACGGAGCCACAACAGAACAAGTGAATCTATATGAACATGTATAAATCTCAAAGATTGTCATTTTCATGGTCGGTCGTTTCCCAATGTCCGTTCAGCTCCACCGATTAAAATCTAGCAATAAAAACTTGTATCACAAAAGATTTGAACTCTGAACCTCTTGTTCACAATGTGCCCAGTTAATCCATTAAGCTACACGAGATGCAATGGGCGATTATCTGGATTGAAATACGCATAGCGGCTCCGCATTACGCGCAATGTCACTGAAGTTTGCTTTCACGGTTCTCATTAGTAAGTTTAACAATACGGATACTAGCTTACTTAAAATAGCTGATGGCAACTGCATTACCTGCAGCTGTTTAGTATATCATTACGAATGCCAGGCATTCAGCTAGTCCATATATAACTCTTAATAAATGTCTCTCTATCAGTCATCTGTCCAATTATAGCGATGAAGTTTTAGCAACGATAAATCTTCTTCACACTGGATTTGAACTCACACCATTCTAATGGTAAGTCTACTAACAAGCGCATGTAACCACAAGGCTAAGCCATTCTTACCATAACCATTCTCTCTTATGGAAACTATTACCCTGTCTCTTATCTTATACTGTACAGTGAACTCCCTGGAGACTATTACCCTGTCTCTTATTATATACTGTACAGTGAACTCCCTGGAGACTACTACCCTGTCTCTTATCATATACTGTACAGTGAACTCCCTGGAGACTATTACCCTGTCTCTTATCATATACTGGACAGTGAACTCCCTAGAGACTATTACCCTGTCTCTTATCATATACTGGACAGTGAACTCCCTGGAGACTATTACCCTGTCTTTTATCATATACTGTACAGTGAACTCCCTGGAGACTATTACCCTGATATAAAAAAATTTCCCCTTACAAAGTTGAACATGATGATTTTTCACTTCACAAATTCAAGAAAATCTTCATCCGAGTTAAAATTCGGCAGTCAGTGTGCTTATTACGTACTTCAAAATAATAAAGACACTGAAATGCTGTTGCTTGAAAAATTTTTACAACATTTGGAAGAGACACGATAACCGAATGCTCTCAGGTCAGCATTTCCCGTCAGAGATTTTGTGAAAAGTACATGAGCGAGAGCAAATATTCATTTTTAGCGTTATACTCATGTTCACTATAAACTCTTATTAGGAATACATATATTCCTACAAGTATCTATATTTAATTTGTTAGCTATGACATCTGAAACCGACACAAACATTACAAGACAAAATAAAACATTATTTCCATGACAACAAAGTTGGAGATCATAAATAAATACAAATAAGGCGCCCGTATTGTTAATATTGCCAAGGGGTACAATGCACCTGTTATAAGACTTTTTCCGCCTTACTCTATGAAACACGATGCTTTTTTGTCTATCAATATCAGTTAAACTTTTCTCGAAATTGAAAATTTTTAGTCAGTATGCTGAATACGACAAAATAACATAAATGCCTATATGCTGAAATTTGTCAAAATTATTTGTCAAAATCTTTCTCACAACGCCTGAAAGAGATATGATGCCTTATCCTTATGTCTCTATCTCAGTTCAGTGTTATTTGTTATAAATTATAGTAAAAAGCAAGTCTGAAAACAGATAAGGTAAAACTTTAGCCTATGACAAAGTTGAAGTATAGTAGAATTTTACTAATAATTAGAATTACTTTTATTACTTTTAGTAATAAAAGTTTACTAAAACTTAGCTTTAAGTATACATGTATGTTTAGTAATCTATATGCATTTAAGTTAGATTCAGATGTTATACGTCTGACTCAAAGGTAAGAACTCTCCATGGTATGTACTGCACATAGTACATTCTAATGTTGCATTTTATTGCAAATCATAACCACTAAATAAATTCAAGTGACTGTAGGTAACTATAGTGACTAAGGTTAACATAATTATAAATAAACTCATAAACAAATTTATACAAGGTAAAGTTGAGACTACTAAGTTCAGGTTTACATTTTGAATTTTTTTGTTTGTTATTTTATTGTTCACAAATTTATTAGTTTTCATATCGCAATTGTTAGGTCCATCCGCTGATCATACAAGTGGACTTGGCAGATATTTGCACCTAGAGGCCAGTGGGCCTCAAACTATAGGTGATTACGCAACAATAAAATATGCCTTTCCTACTCCTATCAACGGCGGCTGTCTCTCTCTATATTATCACATGTATGGAGTAGGCATAGGCACCCTCAAGGTCATAGGACAAGATCCCGATGGATACAGAAGAGAGCTTTGGGCAAAGTCTTTAAATCAGGGTGATAAATGGTTACATGAAGTGTTACCAATTCAATCACGGATATCGCAGGTATGTTTGGGTTAGTCAAGCGAAAGTATAAATCTGTCGTATGCAAAATAGTGAGAAACAGAAAGTCATTTGGGTAGAAGCTTTGCAATTTACTAAATAATTCTTCCAATCTAGAGCAGTTTTAAAAATGTTTTTTCATTCAGAAATAGACACCTAAAGTAATTAAAGATAAAACTGGTTTCTGACCAATTTCTTCCTCTAGAAACATAATTTCCTCTTTAGTCATTTCAATCAGACAGCTAGTTGTCACTTTTTCACATGAGTGTATTTGCACCTGCATTGCTGGGTTAGAGAGACTGTCCAAATGTAAATGTTGCAAGCATAAATAATAAGCTGTGAAATTTTGAAAGCTGTTTCGAACTCATGCAAAAGGCACTGAAAGTGTGCGGCTCAAAGGTCTGTTCTTTGCACTCATATTTGTTCAACTGCCTCCGCAGTAACAAAAACTTAGGAAAGGTAAATAATTTTACTTGATTGCTGTATTTAGCACTTTGCCAAAAAAACATTTTTAAAACTGACCTTAAACAAAATTTTGGCTAGTTTCATTCAAAAGCATTAGATGTTTTTAACCATTTGTGATTGTTTCTGATGTTAGAGGTAATCTGATGGTCAAGGTGTCTTTAGATTAGAATTGATGAAACTTAAATTTTCAAATTTCAAGCAGAAATGCCCTCAAATCTGCGAAACAAAACTCAAATCAAGCAAAAGTGCAATTATTACGTGTATAATTACAAAGAGAACAAAGGAATGGAGACACGTAACACTTCAGCTGGAACACAACAAGCCGATTTCAACTGCAGCAATGATAATAATCAGGGACATCATTTCACACGTATTTTTTTACTGAGGGTTTCTACTGCAGTTGAGTTTTATCGATTTTAATCTTGAAACATCCAGCCAATCAGATCACCTCAAATATGAAAAGCAATTACAAATGATAGCAAGACACGGATATCTTCTGATAAAATCTATTAATATTTTGTCTACACTGTAAGTTCATCTTCAAGTCCGCTATTTTATTCATTAAAAGCCAGTCCAGTCCCGCTGCCAAAAGGTCATCCGGTGGAATCATTATCTGCCTAATTAATAGATGGGCTTAGGTGGAAGAGTGTCAGTCCACCAACCTGAAAATCATGAGTTAAAATCCTATATGAGGCCGTCTTTTTCCTCCAAACCCTACTGTGACTTTGAACAGGCCAACAAACACGAGTCTTATTATAGTAGAGATTTAAACTCAATAAGGCTGTTGAGTAATTACTGTTTAACAAAATGGAAAAATTCATGATGGAAAACTTAGGCTTACTTTAACAGCTTTCTACAATCTTTCAAATTTCGGCAACTTGCTTTTCAAAACTTTGTCAGTATGAGATACAAATTGACAATTTTAATAATACCACACCGACTGTGTACACAAAGGTCCTACAAGTCACCTATTTACTTAGTGTGAAAATAAAAGCTACTCTGTTTAAGAATGCTATGCTATGGCTCTGTTAAATATGGTAATGGAAAAAAAATAGATTTTTGTGTTTTGCGAGCTCTCAAGTTTTACATCTGTCTTTTCAGTTCTTGGTCACAGCTGTACGAGGAAAAACTTTTCAAGGAGACATTGCTATTGACGATATAACATTCTCAAGTACACCATGTCCAGGTATGAGATCTTCGATTTTGCCTTATTTTAAAAACCTTGAAACTTATCTTTAAACTTTAGTTTCATCGTCTCTAGAGTGCCTTTAAAAATTTATTTAACTTCTTTAAACTTTTTTCATATTCTGTCTCATAAACATTTAGATATGCCCTATAAATTTGCTAATGTATCATTATCATTGCCAGCTTAGTTACTGCTAGCAATGCATATTTTGCTATCAAAATACGAGTATATACAGTAGCTGTAAAATACGAGTATATACAGTAGCCGTAAAATATGAGTATATGCAGTAGCTTTAAAGTATGAGTATATACAGTAGCTGTAAAATATGAGTATATGCAGTAGCTGTAAAATACGAGTATATACAGTAGCTGTAAAATACGAGTATATACAGTAGCTGTAAAATACGAGTATATACAGTAGCTGTAAAATAAGAGTATATACAGTAGCTGTAAAATATGAGTATATGCAGTAGCTGTAAAATACGAGTATATACAGTAGCTGTAAAATATGAGTATATGCAGTAGCTGTAAAATACGAGTATATACAGTAGCTGTAAAATACGAGTATATACAGTAGCTGTAAAATAAGAGTATATACAGTAGCTGTAAAATATGAGTATACACAGTAGCTGTAAAATACGAGTATATGCAGTAGCTGTAAAATACGAGTATATACAGTAGCTGTAAAATAAGAGTATATACAGTAGCTGTAAAATACGAGTATATACAGTAGCTGTAAAATACGAGTATATACAGTAGCTGTAAAGTATGAGTATATACAGTAGCTGTAAAATACGAGTATATACAGTAGCTGTAATATGGCATGATAAGTAGTCAAATTTAAAAATTTGTCAAATCTTGACGTCGCTTTTTATTTTTTTAACAATTAGAACCAAAAAAGTTCAAATGGCTACTTGAGTCAATATTCAAAATAGTTTTTAACGTGCATTGCTCAAAACTTTGTTAAATGTTACAGGCTTTTAAATGGCAAATGCACAGTTCTCTTAAGCATAGTTCAGTTGCACAGAGTTGATCTGACAGTGTTGATCTGAGAGTGTTGATCTGACAGTGTTGATCTGACAGTGTTGATCTGACAGTGTTGATCTGACAGTGTTGATCTGACAGTGTAGATCTGACAGTGTTCATCTGACAGTGTTTGTTCTACAGTGTTCATCTGACAGTGTTGATCTGACAGTGTTCATCTGACAGTGTTGATCTAACAGTGTTGATCTGGCAGTGTTAATCTGACAGTGTTGATCTGACAGTGTTGATCTGACAGTGTTGATCTGACAGTGTTGATCTGACAGTGTAGATCTGACAGTGTTCATTTGACAGTGTTTGTTCTACAGCGTTCATCTGACAGTGTTGATCTGACAGTGTTGATCTGACAGTGCTGATCTGACAGTGTTGATCTGACAGTGTTGATCTGACAGTGTTGATCTGACAGTGTTGATCTGACAGTGTAGATCTGACAGTGTTCATCTGACAGTGTTTGTTCTACAGTGTTCATCTGACAGTGTTCATCTGACAGTGTTGATCTGAGAATGTTGATCTGACAGTGTTGATCTGACAGTGTTGATCTGACAGTGTTAATCTGACAGTGTAGATCTGACAGTGTTCATCTGACAGTGTTTGTTCTACAGTGTTCATCTGACAGTGTTGATCTGACAGTGTTGATCTGACAGTGTAGATCTGATAGTGTTGATCTGACAGTGTTGATCGGACAGTGTAGATCTGACAGTGTTGATCTGACAGTGTTGATTTGACAGTGTTGATCTGACAGTGTTGATCTGACAGTGTTAACATGACAGTGTTGATCTGACAGTGTAGATCTGACAGTGTAGATCTGACAGTGTTCATCTGACAGTGTTTGTTCTACAGTGTTCATCTGACAGTGTTCATCTGACAGTGTTCATCTGACAGTGTTCATCTGACAGTGTTCATCTGACAGTGTCCATCTGACAGTGTTCATCTGAAATCGTCAGTTTTATAGTGTTTAAATAACGTTAAACTGTGGGTTATACTCTCCTTCCATAGTTTCAAAACTGTAGATACTGAGAAAGCTAATCCATGTGTTGGCTGTTAAAAACAGCACTGCTTTATTTAAAATGACATGCAAATAGATATAGATTGTATTCCTAAAAATATTCAAAGTCTCCTAGTAGTTATTGTGAGGAATAAAGTGAAGTAGTACAATAGTCGCTTTATTAAAAGCATGAAGCGACTTCAATCGTAAAAGTTATCTATTATCATCAGATATGTGTTAAAGGAGATTGGTTTACCAAGTTCCTCTTTTTTATAGACAGCTCACTCATAGCTTGTATAGTTGAAGTCCCAACCGAAAATTGCTACAGAATAAACTTAGCTAACAAGTAACTCTAACAAGTGCAATTTTGTCGATTTCTATAAGCTCCACGCCATACCAATCGTTGCAGTTGCACAGCATTTTTATCATCAAACATTAAAGCACTATTAATCTTGTAGGTATTTCTATGTAGGTTTGTACGTGCATTTTTATGTTATATTCTAATACATAAACTAGAAGAATATTTCTATCAGTGAAATCTATTGTTAATGTTTAGAACTTGAATAAGGAAAGTTATAGGGTTCAACTGATGATATCCAGGACAGTTCATCAACAATTTTTACCAACAGGGCAGGAGTAGACAACTTTCTATCAAGTATTTTTAATACCAGTGAATAAACAAATTTGTAAAAATAGATTCATTTTATAGCACAACAGAACTCATGATCTTTGTGAAATTGGTTTTTGATGACTTGAAAGAACTGTTCCACGAGCGCCATTGAAGGATGAACTATGTAGTATATAATATAGTCTTAAAGTTTTATAATAGTATATATTTTGGATTCTGTCAAAAGCTTACATGAAACGAATGAAACAAATGAAATGAATGAATGTATTAATGATTAAATAAATGAAAGGAAGGAAGAATAACACTAACCTTACTGGCAGTCTAATGACTAGCATTAATTTTGCTAGTACTCTACCCAGTCACTTCTCATTATCTACAATACGAGTTAACTAAAGTCTCCCACAGATTCTATCTCACTTTACCTGTATGAATCAGGATTGAGTCCTAAAAGATAATGCAATTAAATTCAATTACTAATTTATTGGTAGTATAGAATTGCAATAATAATTAAATCAATCAACTTTTAGTTTGTGAACATTAATAGTTAAATAGGCAAATTCTTTTTGTTGAAACTCAAAGCATTAAATTACCAAATTAGTTTTAAGATGAAGTGCATTAATTAAATTAAAAAATTAACTCTGGATCCAAATGAAGCTTTAAGTTTGTAAATTGTTCAAACAAATGGATACATTAATAATTAAATTTTTAAATTAAATTTTTCTTAATTGTGAATTTAATAATTTAATAATTTAATTATTTTCTATTTTCATGTAATTATATATAATTTTATTTAATTTTGTTTAAAATTCAATAATGCATTAAATCGTCAAACTTATTTAAAAAAATAATTGCATTATTAATTTAATGAATATAATTAAACAACTAATTTCTGTAGAAATTTAATTATGCATTGCATTACTAAATTAGCTTATGCTTTGCGTATACTATTAGTCAAACTTAATATTGTAAAACACAGCTGATCAGCTGGCCGCTATAGACACTACTAAAGCCCTGATTACCCAGAAGCCCACCACTTACGTACCAGCAGATAATTTGACTCCTCCTGGCTGCAACTTTGACCACAGTCTCTGCGGCTGGATGCAAGTTCATCAGGGAGACATTTTTGACTGGACATTTAGTCAATATTCCACTCCGACAACTAATACTGGTAAGTCTGCTCTTGTTTACGATGAGCAGACAACTCTTAACTCACGAGCTACACGCATTTGCTTATTGCTACTATTATTTATTACAGAACATTAATAAAAAGTATTATCCCACGACCAAACAAGTGGAGCGTATATTTGAGAGTTTTAGGATAAATGCATGTGCACACAACTCATGAAAATTATTCATCAACAACGTCGCAAACCCTTGTACCGAAATCTCATCAACAAATTTAACCATTTTTGTGTAGAGTGGTTTAAGTATAATAACGATACAAAACACATAAAAACGTATTTAAGTATGTTAACAAGTCTTTGAAAATTGTCGACATATTCCTAAACCTTACCCATCTGATCAGATTATACACAAATAGACAGATTAATTTGGCCGAAAATCGTTATTAAAACTTGCCAAACCTTGCTTTTATCAAAATTAAGACCGGCAAACGAACCGGCGAGCGACAGAGAATAGAACCATTAAGTCGTGCGCATTTCACAAAAGAATAACGTGCGCATTACACCAGTCTATAGCATTGGCGAATTGCCGAAGGTTTCTGTAATTAACGTGGAAGTACAGAAATCGTTTCTTTTTTGCCGATTTCAACGTAATTGACATTTTGGAAACTTTTGAGTACTTTGGTATTCTAACTGATGTCCAAAGCAGTGTAAGTAAAAGAAATGACGATGATATTTTTTTCTAACAATTCTTATGAGATTATTACAATATTTAATTATAAGTTTGGATGACTATTGAAGTGTTATAGTCACACTAACAACATCGATGAGGGCAATATGTTACTATTATTATTTTTTCTAAATAGTTTTGTTAAATAGATTTTCTAAAATTCTATATAAATATCACAACTTCTTGATATTGTTAGCTATGACGTTTTGAAATGTAAACAAAATTGTGCATTGGTTTTCTATTATTACTGTATTACTATATTAATAATATTGGTTATTCTAATAATATCAGTGCATTTTACTTCTAATATTGCATTTCTCCTATTGCAGGGGGAGAAATATAAACATATAATATTTTCCTTTCATTATTGCTGTTTGTCATGACCAAACACTTTTTAAATAGATTTTCTAAAAATCTATATAAGTATCACTTCTTGATATTGTTAGCTATGATGTCTTGAAATGTAAACAAAATAGTGCATTGGTTTTATATTATTACTGTATTAATAATATTGGTTATTCTAATAATATCAGTGCATTTTACTTCTAATATTGGCCAATATTGCATTTCTCCTATTGCAGGGGGAGAGATATAAACATATAATAATCTTTTCCTTTCATTATAGCAGATTGTTGTATAAAATAACACCCACACCCAGTACATTACAGCTATCATTGCAGTTATCCTATTGCACTGCAGTGCCGTTTGACTGCTAATATTGCATTTCTCAGCCATTAGTACCCTTTATTTTTTCCAATATCACTTTGGTCGTGGGCTGTATGACAGGGGAATTTTTAGTTTAATAAAAAAAGTTAATCTAAATATACCAAGTTTTTATTTGCATATTGTTTTATTTCATAAAATTTGAAAATGTGTAATCATTATTATTTTTACAGGTTATACGATCGGAAATAATGCATATAATCTATTTTTGTTTTATTTAAAGCATTGCGTAAACTGTAGAAATGCTGAGAGATTGTGGACATATTTGAGGTGATTATATTGGATTCAACTTTTGCTTTATCAGCCAGACTTCCAAACAAATTGTATCATGTTCATTTAGGTCCTCAGCAAGACCATACGTCTGGATACGGTCAGTACCTGTTCATAGAAGCCAGTACACCAAGAAAACCTAACGACTTGGCCACGTTAAGATACCAATTTCCCAGACCTATAATTCAAGGATGCCTGTCTTTATTTTATCATATGATGGGTCAGGACATCGGCGCTCTGGCGGTAATCGGTAAAGATCTATACCAGATTCCTACCAAGCTATGGTCTGTCAATGGAGCGCAAGGAGGTGGTTGGAAAAATGTCTCCATTAACATCAGCCAGATGATTAGTGTGGTGAGTCGGGTTGATACATTTCTGGTCTCACTGTTAAGCTAGGGCATATCACATCATATTATGTCATACCATATTGTACCATAACATGCCATATCATAATTTAATTTAATGTAATGTAATGCCATTTGAGAACATAGCATATCAAGTCATATCATAACATATCATACCATATCTTAATATCATACTATATCGTATCACATCACAACATTCCCTGCTGCCAGCACAAGTCCAACCACACTAATCACACTTTATCTTCCACTAAACTCAAACAGGAAAAATTTAAAGATAAAACTTTTAGAAACTACATTAGAAATTCCAAATATATTTTACTCGGTTTTCTTGATTACTCAGCTTTTGTAAAGTTTTTGAACTTGGGTTTTGAAAGATATTATTCTGTCACAATTACATCAAGACCCAGAATGTTGTATGTATTATATATTTATAGTTGGAAATAACTGGAGTGAGAGGAAACGGTATCGAAGGTGACATCGCGATAGATGACATACATTTTGATTTACAGCCATGTTCAGGAGCATCAGCTAAACAAGGTAATTTCTAAATGACATACTAAAAGAAACTTGTGATTAGCTACGTAGCTCAGCAGTAGATATCTGATTTCAAGTTCTACCATCTTTGGTAGCGCATAAACATCAAATTGTATTTCAATGAAAGCGAGAAATTAAGATGGACTTGTGTAATGTTTTAGAAAGTATCGAAAGTATCAGTATATATCAGGATAAATATCGAATGTACCAGTATATATCAGGATAAATATTAGAAAGTAGGGGTACTTCTCTATCAGTTGCGACCGGTTTTTATGTTTGAGATCATTTGACTGCCAGGATGTTTCAAGATTAAAATTAACAAAACCTGCTCGCAGTTAAAATGCTCAGATCCAAGCGAATGTGTGATTATTACGTCTATAGTTGCGCTTTGAGAAAGAGACTGACAGAAAGAAGATGAGCGATGTGGCAATCTTAGTGCACTAAACGGTATCAACAACGAGAGAGACGGGCAGCCACACAACTAGTGACATCATTTCGGCAGGTATTCTCTTCTGAGCTTACAACAAATAATTGTTAAATAAAGCTGCTATCAGCTAATCAGCTGAAGGATGGCAGCTGTGAGGGAGCAACTCCTCGAGGACTGCGTGTGATGTCTGCTTATCTTACTACTAGCAGAGACTGCGCGTGTTACACAAACAATGGCTCTGTTATCTCGGCTGCACATGACTGAGTCTAGTAAAACCTTTTCATTTAGAAACATGTCCAGTTGAGGAGAGCGATGGAAGGTTGGATGTCATTCCTGTCACCACTAGTATAGCCTTCTCTAAAGTGAATCCCGACCTGTTGTTGGCGGTCAGTCATTCTAGATCACCAGCCCACGACTGCCACTCAGCCATAACGTAGTAACTAAGGCTAGGTGCTAAGGCTAAGTGCTAATGCTAGGTAGTAGCTCAGTGTAGCTCAGATCCACCACTGGGCCACTACTGGCTTCACTGCGTTGACTAACTCACTGCTGGCCCCTAGCAAAGTATTAAATGATAAAACAATGTATGTATCATTGCTAGAGTTTAAAAAGTTGGGCTGCTCAAATGTTCTAACTACCAAGTCTGAGTATCACAGTATTTTAAATACTTATGTTTAAAAATTGTACTCATTTTAAACGGTTTGACTTTTAAAAAGGAGACATAATCAGAAGTCTGGTGCCGAAAAAAAGATGGTTATAAGACAAAATGCTGTGATAGATTGTTTTTGGTTATACATATGCTGTGATAGATTGTTTTTGGTTATACATGCAGTAAGATTGTTAGAACAGTAAACGATGGTAGAAGTGGCTTCATCCTGCACCTACTTACCAACTCATTTTGTTAGCAATTTTAATCTGTTTGAAAAATGTTTCAATATTTTTGTCATAGCTATGTTTATCTCATTTCAGACACGTTTTTAGCATAAGTGCATAAAAATTGGCTTCTTAAAAATAATTATTTTTGGGTTATTTTAAATTTTAACTCAAAAAGGTCTTCTGGTAGTTGGTTATGTAACTCTGCTTTGTTTATGTGACAAAGCCTTATTTTCATGCAAGACCTCCCTCATCGTTATTTTTAACATGTGTCTTTAGAAAATCAATGCTTTGGCAATAAATGATTGTTCATGACAAAATTTTATTCTGTAGCTCCTTCAATTTTCCATTTTTCAATTTAACACCTTTCCATTTTGTATTTCATGTGTTCACTTCATTCATTGCATTCACTACTACGGTGAACTCCTATACTATTTGTAACAATAAATAATAGTAAGTGCGCCCTTGGGTTACGATGTCCCTGTAGTACAATTTTTTGCTTTATGAAGTGAAACACAATGGTTGTTGGTCCTCGCTAAACAAAACCAATTTTGTCATGCGAATTCAACAAAAAACTCACTCAAAATTGAAATTTGGCAGTCGGTTTGTCGACTTACATCGAATAATTACATTAGAATAACAAAAGAGGCAATGTGCTGTTTGTTTAATAATTTCTCAAGCCTGAAAGAGACACAATGACTGTTTTCTCTCAGTTCAGCATTCTCCGTGTGAAAAGTGGTAGTATTTTTCCTTTTAAACCAGATGCAAAGTTGGAGTTGCGATCCCTTTGAGCAGAGAGTCACGAATCAGACAGCTTTCTTCAGTCTACTAATAAAAATCCTCTTTATTACATATTAAATTTATTTTCAAGTGTACAGTAACATAATTAGAATTCATACGTTTTTTCGTTTTCTCTGTTTTACCAACTGCATGCACCAGCTTAAGTCTCATCTCTCCAAAGGTACAGTGAATAAAATTTTAATTTTCTTTTGATGGCCATTAAGTGGTCAATTATGCAATAAGCCGCTTTCAAGAACATCATCACTTGGGCTGTCTTGTTAAATTAGGTTTAAAGGGTTTAAATGAGGTCGGCTAAAAGTTATCGTAAAGACGATGCCGAAAACCGATAAGTAATATAATTTTAGTGATGAAAAAGTTGAAGGTCAGCAAAATAGTTGAAAATACGTACAGACATGTACTAAAACTTAGCTTCAAGTGGGTGTTTAGTAAGCTATATTCTCTTAAGTTAAATTCAAAGTTTGTATTATACGTCTACTTCGAAGATAAGAACTCCCCACTGTACGTATTGCTCACAATACATTGTAATGTTACATTTTCTTGCAGATCATAACCACTAAATACACTAAAGCTACTGTAGGTAACTATAGTTACTAAAGTTAACATACTATTTTGTCACTAATTTTAAATATTTACAGTGCTTATATAAATTTTCATTATTTTTAAGAGGAGATGTTTGCATTATATAATAGCTAGGGGTTTCTATATCCCTCTATACGAAACTTTCACTATACGATGTCAACCCTGGAAGAGATTAAAAATGCATGGCTAGGGTACACTGTAACATTGAGCGTAGACAGTGGTATTGAGTGTAGACTGTGGTATTGAGTGTAGACTGTGGTATTGAGTGTAGACTGTGGTATTGAGTGTAGACTGTGGTATTGAGTGTAGACTGTGGTATTGAGTGTAGACTGTGGTATTGAGTGTAGACAGTGGTATTGAGTGTAGACTGTGGTATTGAGTGTAGACTGTGGTATTGAGTGTAGACTGTGGAATTGAGTGTAGACTGTGGTTTTCATTCACTATATTTCTTCTCTAGATCTGAAGCTGGTGAAGAGGCTAAAATTTGAGGCGGTTTATCACACAGACTGCAGCGTTCTTAATGCTGGTCTGCCCAGAGATATGCTTCTCACTTCAGCTAGAAGTCACACTGAAACCATCAGAGAGATATGTGCTGGAGGTAGGTTTTACTAATAGTAGTAGTAAGGCAGCGCCTCTATCTCTCCAATATATAAATTTATCAAAACAACTTTTTGAAAACCGATATATATTTTAATGCCTGTCAATTGGCTTGCTAGTTGCTATAGTAACATTACCTACATATTGTGCAACATCGGTAACCCTGGCAATCCCTGCGACATAAGATAGCTCTGTCTAACCAATACAATTTCTCTGAAATGCAGCAAGGTGGTTGAGGTTGTGCCTCTGGCTGCAGGTGGATCTGAGTTGGAAACCCGTGGGATCTAATCTTTTTTAATCATTAAACTGCTTCGAGTGAAAGGACAGAAACACATGGTTTTTTTGTAGCAAAGAAGACCCTTATAACATAATACAAATGTATTTTACTGTTTCTAAGTTACGCAACACTAATATTTTATACTCTTTCTATGTTACATACATAGACTTATTAATTATACTAACTATATAAGTATAGTTAATAAATCTATGGCTACATATGACAATCATAAATTTCATCAACGCTTCAGGTTTCCGCTAAACCACGAATGCTTCAGCTACTGTCAACCGGGTGATCACAAAAGCATCGGTTTAAAACTACGTGCGGGTTAAACTTCTTTATGTTTTTGAGGCAATTGTTATAATAAAATAGTAACCCAGACAGTCCAGTGTGTTGAGAAAGGTCATCAAGTGTGCCGAAAAAGCACAGTGAATGCAATATATAAGTATTACATTTCATAATAAGCGCAAGTATTCTGAAAAGCTGAAAGGTGGTCAATTGGTACAGATGTTACAGTATCGGCCTAGCATCTTGAATTTTAAGAGTTCAAATAATATATGGTGCAATTGTAACCTTGACCTCTAGCCATGGTACCGGACAAACCTACGGACAGACCAACAGGCATACACAACTATTCTTGTAGTAAATATTGTCGTATTGTATTGCCTTATAGCGTTCTATATTGTGTTGGATTATGTTGTATAATATTATATAATACTAGTACACTGGCAATCCCTATAAGAGATCATCATGTGTAATAACTATGCACACAATTATTCTATTATACTGCAAGGTGGTCTACTAGTGGCGCATTACGCTTGGAATGCAAGTACCCGAGTTCGATTTCTTTTTGGTTACAATCTAGTGGTTATTCTGGACAGACAGACAAATGGATGGACGGTCGGACAGACAATGCTCTTATTGTAGTGAAAATTATATTATGTCATATAATGTTATATAATGTAGTATGTTGTATTATATTGTATTATTTCTAGTCCTGTGCAATACAATCTTTCTTTGTAACCTTGAACTGGTGGCTTCAGACAGACAGATAAATATGGCTATTATTATTATTATTATTTGTAGTAAAGATTATCATCAAGATGGTTAAATATTGTTTTATTGTGTTTTAATGCATCGTGTTGCATGATATTATAAACTGTATTTTATGATATTAAAAGCCTTATAAATTACATATTGCAAAAATAGCTTATTTTAACAAGGCCGTTTTTATGCGCTGCCTCTAACTTTATATTATCGTGTAATGATATTAGTATAGGGTGTCATTATTGAAATATAATTTGTACAAAATCTTTCACAAATTTAAATGGTTATGTTGTTTTGCGTTATTCACAGCTCGGAGAAATCCAAAAATATTGAATTAATAAAAAAGCACGGCTTGCATTAAATATGTCAAAGGTAAGGCTTATCTAATTGTTTATAGACTGGGTTTTTTAGATTGTTCCTTGCCTACTCCACTCTCTCCTGAGCTCTCTTGTGAAAAAGGAACTGTAGTTGTGAGATGGCCAACCAGTAACATTTATGAAGCATCAACATTTCTGCTCCCCAACCAGCTAAAACAAAATGTCTACGGAAGAATTCTCAGTCGCAAAAAAAATGAGTTCAGCATCATCATTTCCACAAGGATGCCTCCGTGAGTCAAATTTAACATCTGGCAGCTTTTCTCAAAGTGGGTATTTTTTTAAAGAAATCGATTTGAAGATTAATACAATTGTGTTGATTTGTGTAAAAACCTTTTAAAAACCTTTTAGCATTGTCTACAAGACAACTGAAAAAAAAATTATTTTTGCTAGTTTATACATTTTAACAGCACTTGTTTAGTCTGTTTAGAAAGAAATAGCTTGAACCTTGAATGGATATAAGAATGGGTTTGTAAAAAAATAAAGAGATTTTCAGGTGTTTGTTTTACTATAATAAGGAAACTTACATGTAAGGGCTAGTGAAACCAGATATTCAACTAACCAGTTGTTAACTACATGTACATATATACAGATACTTAAAGTTTCAGCTGATGAGAAGTTAGTTTCTTGCATGTTTTACTTCCTGTATTTTATCTTAGAAATGTTTGCTAAAGGTTGAGCTGTTACCCTTCACTTTAGTTGACTCTGTTATTACTATTTCTCAAGTGTTCACTTTTCTATTTATCTAGTTCAAACGATTTTAGATATTTTAAAAACCTTTAAAAAATTGTAACTACGCATCGATAAGTACTCACTTACACCCTGATGTGTAATGCATCAAAGTTTTGTCGGGATATCTACGTACGTACATTTAGTTGCATTAGCAGTGGAACAGTGGTACTACTACGCGTGTTACAGCCATGCCTTGTGCATTATAATTACATTGCGTGCTTTTGCTACCGTGCAGTAAACAGTATTGGTGCAGTGGCAGTATTACCAACTGTACAGTAAGTAGTACGTAGCATCTGACAATGTTGTACAATGTAGTACAGGCATGTGAAAGGTCAGCAGCGTTAGATTGATTTGCATGTGGTATCAACTTCACACAATTTAAGTACACATGCCGGTCCTAGTTTTGAAGTAGGGACACAGTACGCAGTACGCAGTACGCAGTACGCAGTACACATAAATTGCTAAGTTTCATGTAATGCACTCTAAAAGTGAATGTGCAGTAGCTTCCCGGAAGCAATTTGTTGTAAGAACACAGTTGCAGTAGCAGTAATTGTCTACTGCACATTAGAAAGTCGTGTTTCACTGCAAAAATGCTGCGCACTTCGCTGCAATGACGCAAGATACTAATTGCGCTGTGATGAGTATCCGCGCTAAAATTGCAGTCTCGTGCGCCGCGAGAGATTGTCAGATGTAGTAAGTATGTGCACAGTTATTCTTAGATGTAAAAAGGTGGTCGAGTGGCTATTTAGTAGTGTGCTTGGCTAGGAAACCAAATATCAGGGTTTGATCCTAGTGCGGTGTAATTTGCTTCCTCTTCGTGTGGCTTCGAATAAATAAGCAGATAAACATGGCCATTTGTATAGTAAAGATCGACAAATTTCTGTGCTATTTTGTTTACAATCGATAATTTGAATGAACGATCAGCTATAAATTAAATACTATAATCGGTAACACATAAACACTAGTATGGAACTTATTTGATAGCCTACCGTATGAACTGACTTAACATTCATTTTTAGATTTGTCTACCCAACCATGAGCCAGTACGGAGAGCCTATCATAGCTGTTCTACAGACTGAGTGTATCGATGGAAGCAGCTACAATGAAGCTATGCATAGATGTGGCAACTAGAGCGTGTCTACTCTTACGAAATAATTCCAGTTATATGACTCATAACTCTAAACTCAGACGGAAAGCTATAATCACAATCACCGAGTCTTATTGGAGCGTTATTAGGTGTAAGAATAGGTCAAGAGATGATAACTCATCCTATTCATAAAATTTGCAAACACAAATTGCGATTGACCCAAGGCTGATACCAAGTAACAATGTGGCTGTTGATAGTGTGAGCTGTAAAAGGGTTTGCTGACACTAAAGTTGTATTGGCATGGTTGGTATAGTGTCAGGCCTATTCTCTGAATAAAAATCTTTAATTATATTATTTTTATTCTTCAACTGAGACTTGCTTTTATTCCTCTCATTAGTAAGAGTTTATCAAATATGTTGGGCGATAGAAACACATCGCAGGGTGCATCATACCCAGTTTTATGAGAGGCATCAATATATGACAGGATGATTCCCTGCCATTGATGTTCACATTGCAACATGTTAAATATTACAATTGGTTCTTGAACACTTGGTGCTTGCCTTTTGCACACAGCAGCCAAAGAGTTCGATATTTTTTTCTGTACAGAGTTGATATACAACTAATTAGTAAAGTTGGTGTAAAATTAGTTGTAAAAAAGCAAGGTCAATAACGACACAGATATGACCTATATACAAGTTATTAGAGCACATTTGAACTTAAGATAAGATAAGAGTAATTAATAACAATAATAGTCTTGAGGATAAGAATAAGGATAAACACTCTATTCTAGAAATTCTCAATGAATCAACACTGTAGACAATGCAGTGTACTGTCTCAACACTAAATTATCTGCCTGGCAGATGGAAAAAAATAGCTGAAAAAATGGCTTTGTGTATCATCTACCAGTAATATATGACCTTGTACATGGCCTTGTATGTGACTTTGTATATGACCTTGTACATGACCTAGTATATGATGGAGTATATGAGCTTGTACATGCCTAGTATATGATCTAGTATATGACCTCGTACATGACCTAGTATATGATCTAGTATATGACCTCGTACATGACCTAGTATATGATGTAGTATATGACCTTTTACATGCTTAGTATATGATCTAGTATATGACCTTGTACATTACCTAGTATATAATCTAGTATATGACATTGTATAACACATTGTATGTGACCTTGTATATGACCTTGTATAACACATTGTATGTGACCTTGTATATGACCTTGTATAACACATTGTATGTGACCTTGTATATGACCTTATATAACCCATTGTATGTGACCTTGTATATGTCCTTGTAAAACACATTGTATGTGACCTTGTATATGACTTTGTAAAACACATTGTATGTAACCTTGTATATGACCTTGTAAAACACATTGTATGTGACCTTGTATATGACCTTGTATAACCCATTGTATGTGACCTTGTATATGACCTTGTAAAACACATTGTATGTGACCTTGTATATGACCTTGTAAAACACATTGTATGTAACCTTGTATATGATCTTGTATAACACATTGTATGTGACCTTGTATATGACCTTGTAAAACACATTGTATGTGACCTTGTATATGACCTTGTATAACACATTGTATGTGACCTTGTATATGACCTTGTATAACACATTGTATGTAACCTTGTATATGACCTTGTATAACACATTGTATGTGACCTTGTATATGACCTTGTTAATGAACTTGTTTATTACTTGTGCAAACCTCAAAACTAACAAGGAAAAAATCAATGTTGCCGAAAGTCTGCTTTAATGTTTTTCAGTCAATACTTTGTGACCAAGTAATTTGTTTCATGGGAGCACTTTGGTGATCAATTCAAAATTTTCAAAGAACGTTATGTAGGTGTAAGCCCAAAGATCTAATACAACGCTTAAACAGTGTTTTAGGTAATTTCACATAACTATTTTCAAACACGCAAAGGCAAATTTGATGAAGTTACTAATTACCAATAAAAAGTGATTTTAGTTTTACCTGCGAGAAGTTTTAACACAGAAAGGTCTCAGCTTAATATTCACAATGAGATAAATGATGTAACTTATTTTAACCAAAGTTAATTGCTCTAACTTCTCTTATTTATTGTTTACGCTTTTGTTTTATTTTGGTAGCCTCTTCCTTTTCATTTTATTTATTGCCACATTTGCTTGTCATGTCAATCACGAGTTGGCGTTTGACTGTAACGACATGGAGCTAGTTACTTAACATCTATTATATAGTAGTAGTGGCAGCCAGTCAGGCACTAGCACTGAGTGTTTCCATCAAAGAGTCACTAAATAGTGACATGCACTATAATAAGCCTGAGCAATTGCGTAATAGCCGGCTCAGGCGAGCAGGCTCCAGTAGCATGGCTGTGAGGTGATGTTATGATGGTGATGTCATGTTAGAGATGTCATGTTAGTGATGTCATGTTAGTGATGTCATGTTAGTGATGTCATGTTAGTGATGTCATGTTAGTGATGTCATGTTGACGATGTCATGATGATGATTTTATGATTATGATGTAACGATGGTGATGTCATGATGATTATGTCAATATGGTGATGTCATGATAGTGATGTCATGATGGTGATGTCATGATGGTGATGTCATGATGGTGATGTCATGATGGTGATGTCATGTTGGTGATGTCACGATGGTAATGTCACGATGGTAATGTCAGGCTGGTGATGTCATGATAGTGATGTCATGATAGTGATGTCATGTTGATGATGTCATGATGATGATTTCATGATTATGATGACACGATGGTGATGTCATGAAGATGAAGTCGTGATGGTGTTGTCGTGATGATGTCATGATGATGATTTCATGATTATGATGTCATGATGGTGATTTCATGATGATGTCATGATGATGATTTCATGATTATGATGTCGCGATGGTGATGTCATGATGATGAAGTCATGATGGTGTTGTCATGATGATGTCATGATGATGATGCCATGATTATTATGTCATGATGGTGATGTCATGATGGTGATGTCACGATGGTAGTGTCATGTTGGTGATGTCATGCTGGTGATATCATGATGGAGATGTCATGATGGTGATGTCATGTTGGTGATGTCACGGTGGTAGTGTCATGTTGGTGATGTCATGCTGGTGATGTCATGCTTGTGACGTCATGATGGTGGTATCATGTTAGTGATGTCATGTTGATGATGTCATGATCATGATTTCATGATTATGATGTCACGATGGTGATGCCATGATGATGTCAAAAAGGTAATGTTACGGTCGTAAAGGTTATAAATATACTCTGTTGTATTCTCTACATACAGCAACAGATTAAGTTTAGTTGTCGGCTACTACAACTTCTAAAGACCTATATATGGACTACTACTACTGTTGGATACCATATATGGACTACTACTGTTAAAGACCATATATGGACTACTACTGTTAAAGACCATATATAGACTACTAATACTGTTAAAGACCATATATAGACTACTACTACTGTTAGACACCATATATAGACTGCTACCGTTAAAGACCCTATATGGACTACTACTGTTAAAAAACATATCTAGACAACTTTTACTGTTAAAGACCATATATAGACTACTACTACTGTTAAAACTTTATATAAACTGTTGCTGTTTCAAAAATCAGAGGTCCTTAACAAAATCTGTTGAATTTTCATCTTATCATCAGATGTCAGTTAATTTTTTTATCTCTTCATGAATCAAACTTTCTTGTCCAATATAAATGGCTTTCAGCTTTTACGATGATTTAGTTTGGAGTTTACTTAAAGAGATGTACCTAAAAGATGCCTACCTACTAAAGTCATTCACTTATTCATTCAGTTTATGAAATTTTAGCCTATTATTAGCTAGTTATTGTGAAAGCAAATGAAGCTTTCTGTATCAACACTGGCACTGAGAGTTATTATTGGCTGAAACTACTTTGTCTGTTTTGTAACATATGCACAGGCAAAGGTATTATTTTGTTGTGAGGTATTGAGCAAGACTAGAGATGGAAATTAAAGCTGAAAATGAATCGATGTTTTTATCTGACTCTGAATACACTGGAAATACTTCAACAGACAACGGAACAACATTAAAGTCTGACTTTGAATTTTCTGATAACAATCAACGTCTTATCGTGGGATTTTTAGGTGGCGCATCTGTCTTAGGGCTAACTTTTAACATTCTCACAATCCTCGCTGTCTCTTTCGGTCAACAGACTGGTCAGAAGATAAAGATTCAGTTAGTTAATCTGTCTGTTGCTGACTGTTTCTTGTCTGTTTTCATCTTACCTAATTATTTATACAATACCGAGTACTTCCTGTCTACAAACTATGAATGTAAGATATATTTTTTCTTATCTCTTATCTCTTTACATGCCAGTCCACTCTGCAGTGCGGCTATAAGCGTTGAAAGGGCTATGATAGTAATTTATCCTTTCCAAGCAGGACGGTATCGAAACCGCCACAAACTATTAGTAGTTGTTATAATTTGGCTATGCGCTTGCATACCTGAGATACCAATGATGGTGAGAGACCAGATTAAGGAACAAGACGGAATATTATACTGCGATGTAGTGGTGGATCCCCTAGTCTACTACTGGATACAACTTGTCAAGTTTCTTATACCTACTGTTACCATTATACTCTCCTACTCAGCTATCTTCATCACACTCTGCTTAAGGATTGGCAATACAGCTCGACAAAACGCATCACAGCAAAGTAGAACCACTGACAAGGTTAGTTACTAGCAGCTGTTTGTTGGTGAAAATGACTCGTGTCTACTCGTCAGGTGTGTTGATGCACTGCTCAACTCTCTACTGAATCTTTGTACTTTTCTGAACAGTCTCCAAATTGTAAAAATTTAGTGATCTTCAGATAAAGTACTGTGATTTTTGTGAAAAAGGCTTCAAAAGATTTCTGGCTATTTACCTAACTAATGAACCAAGCTAAAAACACTTAAAAAACTTCCAGACTACAGACAATAAAAGATAATTTATATGTAATAGTGAGACGAGGTCATAATTATTTTGCGATTAATTAAGCTTGTAACCATTTAGCAATCTATAGACAGAGTATTACCAAGTTTATAAAAACATAATTTAACGAGATTTGGGTTACTACCACTTCAAATAATGAACCAAGTGAAGCTATTTATAAATCTCCTAATAGTCTGCTATTATTTTTCAGCCAATATTTTGTGACCAACAAGTTGGTTTCATGAATGCGCTTTGATTAATTTATACTACTTTATACTTAATACATTCATACTTTTGATTAATTTACAGGCCTACTACTTTATACTTAATACATTCATACTTTTGATTGATTTATACTGCCAATGAACATTCCAGATGCAAGGGCATTTATTATTTTATTGGTGATTACTAATAGATAAATACAAGAAAAGGTTGCTACCGGTTTAAAGCTGTCAAGTACCAATCTATATTCCAAAATTAGCAAAAAACCTATTCATTAATACTCCTAGTTTGCGTAACTCATTTATTATCTAAAACTATCAAATTTAATCTGTAATGATTAAAAACAATAGTAGTGGTTTGTTTTATTTAATTAGTGCAAAGTTTGCCACAAAAGAAAATCATGATGTTGAGTTAAGATATTTGTCGGATTTGAGTGTTTCTCATAGTTTTTTATTACCCTCATATATATGTGAATGATGTTTTATTTTTCCTTCCGCTGTTCATTTAATTAGAGAATTAAGAAAAGGCGGAAAGTCTTACAAATTATGTAAGTTGACAGGGAATTCAATATGGCAGTCAAATAAAGTGAGCCAACCAACATATATTTTAAACTAGCAGCAAACAATGTCATTTTATAGAGCTGTGTTTTATTGTGGCTACACGCAACACACAGACAGAGAAGATTGCATACAATCAATTTCCATCACTTAGTGACAACAGTGACAATAGTCATACGGTCTCAGCAGAAGCGCATTTAGTTCACACAATGAGTAATAATCGGGTCAATATTGTTTAGTTGTAAACTTATGTAGTTGTTTCTCAGTAAAGTATGATAAAGACATCTACACGTTTAGGCTGTTTAGTTTTGATAATTTAGGAGTTATTATTTAAATTATAAGGATGCCAAAGTAAAGTTGGGTAAGGTAACTGCTACTGTATCTGTCTGTAGTCACACTTACAAGGCGAGTGATTGAAGAGCTGACAGGAACTGGTTCTCTCTAAGATTATGATATCAAGCGTTATAGAGCTCAGAGATTGATGCTGCAGTAAAAGATGCTATTAGATGTCAAAATTTTGATATTCTCATTAAATTCGGCTCAAAGGTGCAACCTTCAAAGCATGGAATACCGGCATTGATGAAATTTATAACATAGTATTATATGTAGAAGTGATTATCAGCTCACTTCCTGTTTTCTAACTGATTCTGTCATTTCATTATCATCAACCTGAGAATTCCATAAAGTAAGGTGATTGTTGTATTTTTGTTGCTTTCAAGCAGCTTCAAAGGTTTGCGTATGTTTTCACAGAGAAAGTGATTTAACACATTAGTTCTTATTTATCAAAATAAACAGATTTTCTTTAAGTTGGATAAAATCAGAATTGGCCGAAAGCGAGCAATTCTATTCGACTTGAATGCAAAATGAAAAAGTTAAATGAATTTTTGTTTCTTAAAACTAAGTTCAGTAACTCAAATATTTTAGTTTTAAACCTTGTGAACACAACCTCTATCCATGCGAGTCGTGCTCTTGCCACGACCTCAATTGAAATTGAATTTTTATGATTTCATGAACCAAACCTACTGGCAGCAGAGTTATTACAAGCGGGTTGATCACCTTCTCTATTTTGTTGTGAAATACACTCTATTGATTCAAGTCACTTGAGCTTACTCCGCGTAACCTCCTTACATCATAATCATCATTGAAATTCTAAAGACTAAATCAGATAAGCTCCTAGTGCGGATTAGGAAACTTGCTGCTATGTAAACACTGAGTGGGTTGTCCTCGACACTCGTAGGAATATTCTTTGTGATGGCAATAAGTGATACGCAGCCATCTGTATAGGCTTAATTGCGTGTTATCATTGTTTGACTGGGTGAGAGCTCGCTCTGGTCGAACAGCCAAATAGATCATTGTTGTACTTATATGTATAAACTTTTATTGCCATCGTTAAACATCAACAAAATGATGTTTGTCCTTACATACCAAAGAAAGAGAGAAACAAATGAAAAGATAGAAATCAGCAATTAGTGAGTTGAAGAGAAGCATTTTAAAAGTTGGTAATCTAATCTAACAGTATTGTGGAGTCAGGATGGTCAGTTGTAGGTTGAAGTAACAGGAAGTTCATGAATTGAAAAATGAAAAGGTGAATGTAGTATTTCAGTGTCATGGAATAAAAACAATGTTTGTCATATGTGTGGAAGGATAACTATGAATATTATGAGCATAGTTTAAACAGGATATTGAAACCTGTAATACAAATGCAGAAGCAAACGATATACTGAGATGGGGAAATATATATCAATGCCATTGTTTATTAATTATCGGTTACTATTGATAATCTACAGTATAAGTTAAACCTGAGACAAAAATCTTTGAACAGAAATCTCTAAATTCTGCTTCATTTTCAAATATAAGTTATTTGAACATGGCTTGTTATCTACCGATTAATAATACAATAATAATATTGTATTATTACAATATTAACTAGAATAATAACTTTATCAATAAGTTAGCTGCAGTAACAAGCACATCGCAAAAACTCGACTATTTATTATAAGCCATAAACGTTTTGGAAAGACATTTAGACTCACATATTAAATGTATAATATTATAATATTCTGTTTACCTTAGGTATGAACCTGCCAAGTTTATGCTGTCTGCTAGACAATAAAATTCCAGCAAAACCAAACATTACTTTCATTGTTCCACTTATAAAAAAGGTTTTATTGCTATTTTTATACGAAATAATCAGGTTCCTGCCAGTGAGTACACTATTTAAGAAGTAATTTTTTCTGCAACACCCTTTGCGAGCGTCTGTAGCCCACCAGACCACAACACCTTTTGCGAGCGTCTGTAGACCACCCGACCACAACAACCTTTGCGGAACGTCTGTAGCCCACCAGACCACAACACCCTTTGCGAGCGTCTGTAGACCACCCAATCACAACAACCTTTGCGGAGCGTCTGTAGCCCACCAGACCACAACACCCTTTGCAAGCGTCTGTAGACCACCCGACCACAACAACCTTTGCGGAACATCTGTAGCCCACCAGACCACAACACCCGTTGTGGAGCGTCTGTAGCCCACCAGACCACTAGAAATCCAGTCACTGTAATAAAAAAGTGATAACTACCATTGCTTTGTAAGCTATAAAGGAGCTTTTTGATGACAATGAGCTATTTTATAATCCTTAACATCTAGGCAGTCCAGGGTGACGTGAGAGATTGTGAGGTGGAATAGCTACATGCACAAGCATTCTAAAATGCAGGAAGGTGGTCGAGGGGTACAGATAATACTGTGCCTGCTAAGACTAATCCAATTGCTGCTTCAGACCATAGATATATAAACCTTATATATTTATGCTTCAGCCGGACAGACAAACAAAACTCTATTGTAACAAAGATTGTCGTGACTGAAAAAATAGGTTACGAATCCAAATTAAGTTTTATAAAACCAGTTCTATGTTAGAATGAAAGACAAACTTGAGGGTGGGGACTCGCATCACCGACTTTTCAGATAGACTCTCAGTCACACGGTTTGAAGTTAACTCTTCACTGCGTAAAATTGTTAGCAATTAGTGGTTCAACTAGTAATCTGATAGGTTGTTGGCACATCTCTTCAGTGCCCCCAAGTCTTTCTTGCAATAACTGCAAGTGATAGGCTATAGAAGCTATTTATTATAACTTATGAAACTCTGCTGACATACACCCTGACATATTTTCAGGTGCTGGTCATGCTAGCAGTTGATGCAGCCCTTACAGTTTCCACTTGGCTACCTCTCAATATATTCTACACTCTGACAGCAACCAAAAGTGAGATTGATCTCTACTCAGAGCAAGGGAGTATCACGGATGCAGTCCTCGTGTCACTCATGAGCACCAACGCCTTTTCTACACCAGTCATTTATTTCATCTTCAGCAAAAATTTTCGAGTATGTATACCATAGACCTATTAACTATACTATAATAAATATATATACTATATATAGATATCAACTATATTAAGTATAGTTGATAGGTCTACGGTATATACTGATAACATGGCAATAGGGTTTGTTAGTGAATAATGTCAGATTAGCTATAGGTAAATAAATTTAGTCCGTCTGACCAGACATCTTCTACTTGTTTAGTAATTATTTAAGATAGCATTGCCTCCAATTGTTATAGGAGATATCGGGCCAATATACCGACATTACACATACGTACTTTATTGCCTTTACAGATAAACATTTTTAATTTGTTGATTGAACAATGGTAATATATTAAACATAACAATACAAATATTCAAGTGATACCTAAATATTATTTTTTTATAATTGCAGAAAGATGTGAAGTTCCTATTTGCTAGAATTTCAGCAAAGCATTTTTCGTGCCCAAGTAGGAAGATGGACAAGCCAAAAAAACCAAAGGATCATAAAATGGGAAGCAGCCAGTCGACAGAACAAACCTCTGAAGCAGCTTGACAGAATGTTTAAGTTCCGCCTCGACTCCTCGTAGATATATCTACACAGGAAATGACTATTATATTCATAGACTTGAGCAAACAGTTTAATTCCCTTGACAGAGTTTTAGAATATACAGCTGAACTGTAATGCTTATATAATTTTTTTGTTTACTTTCTACATTATTATAGTAAATGCTATCATTATAAGAGATGTGTGATTTACTCTCATGTCAATTTCATCCTTATTTAAACCTAAAACAGAGTTGCCTTCCCTTAGTACATCTTTTCTAAAATGTTACAACACAATTGAAAGGGAATTACCTTATATCTAAGCATATCAAATAAGAACGGGTAACAAATGTCAAGCATGGCTTCATTTTCCCTGATACGTTAAACAATAGTTCCTCATTGTGTGTAGCTCATTTAATCTTTAGGAATAAACTAGAAGAATGCCTGGAGTTGCTCATATTGATACACAGCAGGTAATAGACTTCTTTATTAACAACATACATGAAGAATTCAGTAGAATGACATAATACTAGAAATTCCACTGTCATACAGCCCACGACCAAAGTAATAATGGAAAAAGAAAGGGTACTGTTGGTTGTTGAAAAAGTAGTTCTCAGCAGGAATTGACAGAGTATAATGTAAATGAGACTTGTTTGAGATGATATAAAATAAATTTGAGGGAGCACGACTCTAAAAAGGCGCAACAGTAATAACAGAAATGTAACAGAAATAAATATTAATAAAATAAATAATTAACTATCTCAAACTTATGTTTTACAATAATACAATAAATATTAATTCAAGCTGTAGACCTAAACTACTGTACGTAACTTAAATAACAAAAGCAATAATGAAATATGTTTATTATATCTCTTATTATATTGAAATGCAATATTAAAAGTAAATGGCAAGCTGCCGTGTAATATAAAATTTGAAATTTGGTTGTTGGTTAAAATAAATATTAATTCAAGCTGTAGACCTAAACTATTGTACGTAATTTAAATAACAACAGCAATAATGAAATATGTTTATTATATCTCTGAAATGCAATATTCAAAGTAAAATATATTGTAATATACAGTTTGAAAGTTGGTTGTGTTGATATTTAACGGTTTTGACAGCGATATGTAACAGAAATAAATACTAATAAAATAAATATTTAACTATCTCAAACATATGTTTTACAATAATAAAATAAATATTAATTCAAGCTGTAGACCTAACCTACTGTACGTAATTTAACTAACAACTGCAATAATGAAATATGTTTATTAAATCTCTTATTATATTGAAATGCAATATTAAAATTAAAATGGCAAGCTGCCGTGTAATACACAATTTGAAAGTTGGTTGTTGGTTAAAATAAATATTAATTCAAGCTGTAGACCTAAACTACTGTACGTAATTGAACTAACAACAGCAATAATGAAATATGTTTATTATAGCTCTGAAATGCAATATTACAAGTAAAATATATTGTAATATACAGTTTGAAAGTTGGTTGTGTTGTGTGAATTGGAATACCTATCATATGCGTAGTAGGACTAGGTCTGTCATTTATAATTGTTTTAGCGCTGACTCACACTCCATCATCTATTAAAGTAATCACGTTATGTTTTCGTCATTAGTCAGTCTTGCCTAAGGTATGTTATGGTATGTTATTATAAAGCAATTATGCTGTGGTTGTCATAGCTGTTTTTGCTGTTGATGAGTTATGCTAGGAGCATTGTGTTGCTGGAGTTAGTAAGCTACATATGCTTGGTGAATAAAGAAGAGTATCACAACAGAGCGGATGTTGAGAGGCATTTAGTAAGATTAGTAGACCAAGATTCAGAACTTACAAGCTATTTCGGCTCAACAATGGCATCAGTAAAGCTGTCTGATATAATCACTAAGTATGAGGACAGCTCCAGTAGAGAATTCAGTGAGTGGTTAGATAAGCTAGAACTGGTTGGAAAATTACAAAAGATTGCAGATCTTCAAACATTTCTGCCCTTGTTTCTTGCTGGACCAGCCTTCGCAGTGTATAAACAACTGCCGGACAGTGAAAAAGAGGATTATGATAAGCTAAAATCTGCATTGCTGATGGCTTTTGGAGTTAATTGTTATCCAGCTTATGAGCAACTGCAAAAAAGAGTGCTGCAAGAGGGTGAGCCAGTTGATGTTTATCTGGCTGACATCAGAAGGTTAGTAGCATTAGTGGGACAAAATGATGCGGAACCAATCATGAAATGTGCTTTTATGGCAGGGCTGCCAATAGATATTTCTATTCAGCTAAAATCCATGGCATCAGTAGAAAAATTTGGCTTGAGTGAACTTGTAGCTCGAGCAAGAATGATGCTGAGCACCAAAGCATCTGAGATGGCATGTGCAGCAGGTGCGACGATGAAGCACAAACGAGGTTGTTTTACTTGGGGAGGCTCAAATCATTTTGCTCGTGATTGTCCTGGTAATACTACTCCTAGGCAACAGATAAGAAAGCCCCGGGTATGTTACACATGTGGTGAGCCAGGACATCTGGCAAAGCACTGTGCAGTTGGCAAGGAGACTGCACAACAGGGAAATGGTCAGGGGGAAGCGTCAGCACCGGATGTTCCTCCACAACGTCAGTAATCAGTCAGGTGCTGCCATTTATCACCATCAAAATACAAAATTGCATGATAAAAACTCTAGTGGACACTGGATGTCAACAGTCCGTGCTTATAAGTCAGCTTTGTCAAGAGTTGGGCTTGTCAAAACGTGGACCACAAAAGGTAGTAAAAATGCTAAATAGACAAAGTACAAGATGTTGTGGTGAAGTATTAGTTCATTTGTTGGTGAATAATACGAATGTAACAGCTAGATGCCTGGTTGCCCCACAGATTGTGTGTGATGCCCAGATGATTATTGGAAGGGACATTATAACCATGCTGGGAGGAGTGTATGTTGGAAGTAATAATGATGTGCGGTTTGGAGGACAGTACTGTGCAACAGGTGCAGTGACAGAAAATGATCCAGAGTAATTGAAGATTGATGAAAGTGACTTTACAGCTGTGTTTGATGGTGTAAAGTGGACGATGGAGTGGAAATGGGAAAATGGTGAACCTACAATGGCAAACCAGTGCAGTGAATATGCAGTGCCCAACAATTGTAGAGAGATCTTTGATGATGAAGTAAGTCAATGGATAAGCAATGGATGGCTTGAAAAGTTTAACCTCCATGTTCATGGCAAAACAGATGGTGTTATACCGTTAATGGCTGCGCGGCAGCCAAACAAGTCAAAAAAGGTCAGACCGGTCATGGATTATCGACAGCTCAACACTTTTATAAAGAGTAACCCTGGAATTGATGTGGCAGTGTGCCAAGAAAAATTACGGGGATGGCGTAAAAGAGACAATCAGGCTTCAATTTTGGACTTGAGGAAAGCATACCTACAAATACACGTGTCAGTACAATTGCAAAGATTTCAACTTGTGAAGTTCAAAGAACAACTATATGTGATGAAAAGAATGGGTTTTGGCTTGAGTGTTGCCCCTAAAGTAATGTCAAAGATAATTGCGAAGGTTCTTGCCCAAGACAGTCGCATATCAGAGGGAACTGATCACTATATAGATGACATTTGGATAGATGAAAGTATCGTTACAGCTGAAGAAGTCAGGCGGCTCTTGTCAAAGTATGGCTTGGAGACAAAAGAGCCTGTGCCATTGACCAACTGCTAGGTGCTAGTGCTAGTGCTAGTGCTAGTGCTAGTGCTAGTGCTAGTGCTAATGCTAGTGCTAGTGCTAGTGCTAGTGCTAGTGCTAGTGCTAGTGCTAGTGCTAGTGCTAGTGCTAGTGCTAGTGCTAGTGCTAGTGCTAGTGCTAGTGCTAGTGCTAGTGCTAGTGCTAGTGCTAGTGCTAGTGCTTGTGCTAGTGCTAGTGCTAGTGCTTGTGCTAGTGCTAGTGCTAGTGCTAGTGTGCTAGGTCTGAGAGTAATCAAAGACCCAGATAACCAGTACAAATGGTACAGAGATGGTGTAGTGCCCATTTTAGAGGAGATTCCAACAAAACGTGAGTTATTCTCTGTGTTTGGGAAGTTGATTGCTCATTACCCAGTGGCAGGATGGCTGAGACTTGCCTGCAGTTACCTGAAACGACAAACTAATGAGATAGGATGGGATGAAGAGATTCCAGTTCTTGTCAGAGCGTTTGCCAAGGAAGACATGAACAGAATCTCGCAGCATGATCCAGTCACTGGGCGTTGAGTGTGAGCAATGTTTTAGAAGGTGTTGTGTGGTGTGATGCAAGCAGTTTGGCAGCTGGTTGTTGTTTGGAGATAGATGGAAGTATTGTAGAAGACGCTACATGGCTCAGGAAAGTTGATGGGTCCCATATCAATGTCGCTGAGTTGGAAGCAGTGATAAAAGGGCTGAATATTGCCCTGCGCTGGGGGATTGCTAAACTGAAAATTGTAACTGATTCTGCTAGTGTATACGGCTGGGTGCGGTCAATATTAGTGGATAGTAAAAGACCTAAGGTCGGTGGCCTGAGTGAGATGGTGATCAAGAGAAGACTTGGGATCATTTCCCAATTGGTAATAGAGTATCACATCAAGATGACTATTCAGTTGGTGCCTTCAACATCTAACAAGGCAGATGTGCTAACCAGAGTACCACAGAAGTGGCTGAACATCCCATGCCTAGCTGTAGTGACATTAGATGATAAAACCAAGGAAATAACAAAGCTTCATGGTAAGCATCATTTGGGAGTCAAGAAGACCCGGTATTTAGCCAAGAGGATGTGTGGACAAGATGTGGATGAGAAGGTCATAAAGCAGGTGGTAGATTCTTGCAATCAGTGTCGGCGAGTGGATCCCGTCTCAATTAAATGGAATCATGGACGGCTGTCGGTTGACAAAGTATGGCAGAGGGTGGCAATGGGCATTGCGTATGTTAATAAAAGAGCTTTCCTGACTCTGATTGACTGCGGACCAAGTCGCTTTACTATGTGGAGAAGACTGCCAAATGAAACTGCTTCCACAGTAGCCAAGGAGTTGCATAGAATATTCTTAGAACGAGGAGCTCCAGACGAGGTGCTATGTGACAATGGGCCATGCTTCAGAAGCTCTGAAATGACTCAATTTTTCAAAGAGTGGGGGATAATGCAGGTGTTCTGTTGTGCATATAAACATTCAGGAAATGGCATAATAGAGCGCAACCACCGTACAATTAAAAGAATGGTTGCCCGAACTGGTGGTCGGGTGGAAGACATGGTCTACTGGTACAACAACTCACCCAACTTTGACAATATAGTTCCTGCAGCTAATGTGTATCAGTATGAGGCCAGGCTATTAGGAGCACCCAAGGCTATTGGGTTACCAGGAGAATTGTGGGATACAAAAGCCAATCCCTATCAGGCGGGCGATGTGGTTTATGTGAAGCCGAGGAACATTCGAACTGATATGACATGGAAGCAAGCTAAAATGAAAGCTTGTTGAAACATGTTGAAAGCAGAACAGTTTTGACAACTATATGTAACAGAAATAAATATTAATAAAATAAATATTTAACTATCTCAAACTTATGTTTTACAATAATAAATAAATATTAATTCAAGCTGTAGACCTAACCTACTGTACGTAATTTAACTAACAACAACAATGCCAACAATGAAGAAATAAGTTTATTATATCTCTGAAATGCAATATTAAAAGTTAAACAGCAAACTGATGTGTAATATACAGTTTAAAAGTTGGTTGTGTTGTGATGAATGTAGAATGGTTTTGACAGCGATATGTAACAGAGAGTAAGCGTTGGCATTTACGCGTCTAGAAGTTTTATGCAAACTGGAGTGAAATAAAGAAATATTCTTGTCAGAAAAGGGCGTTGTAGTAACGCCCTACCTTGTAGATAAGATGTAAAGAAATCTGGCTGATGTTCTAGATAATTTGAAAACACTTAGGTAATTGGACAAAAACGTAGGCTGATAAACTGTGTACCACATTTTCGTACCTGTAAATCGGTCTACGCCTCAAACAGTACACAAACAGTACACAGTAAACAGTTCTACTATCTGTCGCACGGCTTTATTGGCGATTCATAGGTCGGTCGAAACTATTAATAAACCAAGCTGTTCAAGCGTTTTGTGGCGATTTGTGGCAAGACTTTATCGTTCTATTCTCTGTCGTTCGGCGTTTCAATTTCCGGTTTTAACTTTTATTAAACGAAGCTTTTCAAGCGTTTTATGACGATTTTCGTCCTAATAAATCTGTCTATTTATGTATAACTCGATCAGATGGGTTAGTTTTAGGAATTCGCGGTAACCTTTCAAAGGCTTGGTAACATATTTAAATAGGTTTATATGCGTTTTTTATCATTATTATACTTAAACGACTTTACTGAAAAATAGTTAAATTTGTTGATAGGATTTCGTTGCAACGGTTTGGTGACGGCCGTTAAAGGATAATTTTTCGGGAGTTATGTGCACATGTGCATTTATCATAATACTCACAATCAATCGTTTCACTCTTGTTTGGTCGTGGGACTATAGCAAGTTAATGTTCCAGAGTCTGAATTATATGCTCTTGAAAAGTGCTTTGAATTTTTAATTATTAGATAAGCCAATGAATGGTCTTCAATAAATTGTAAATAGTTCTAGCAGGAGTTTTGGAACATAAGCATAGCATCAAATGCAAAGATAAATAATTAGACAGCTTTTTTGAAAAGCATTTTGTATATTTGAAAAGTATTTTGAAAAGCATATGTCTCCAATATATTTAATATATTGGAGATATTATACTCTTAGCAAATCAACCACAGCCCAATCTGCTGTTTTCTCAAAGTTTTGTCGTAATTCACTTGTTTTATATTTTGTATTTCTTTTATTATACACTTTTTATAGAGTCTTAAAAGACGATTGTTGAAGCCACTGAATCACACTGTCTTTAGTCAAGTCTTTAATCAAGTCAAATCAATATTATTCTCTTTATAATATAATCTATATATAATAATCTATATATAATCTATATAATCTTCATTTTTTATTGAGATACAAAAGTGCTGGCTTATTTGTATTGAATCACAAAATTAGAGCAAACAATATCAACTGCACTTTATGTATCTGTTCAACAGGTATTTGGAAACCAGTAATTTATTTCTATAACTTATTTCCCAAAGTTGGTCGTTCGTGTATTTTTTAGCTATAGCTATTGAAATCTTGGAATAATTAATCCGTATCGCAAAAGATTGGATCTCGGAGGCTCCCGTTCACCAGTCCGACACCTTTCTAACTAAGCCACAGAGCTTGCTCGATTAGTCCGTTGAAATATGTCAGTACAGTGGAACAACAGTTCTCGACCACAATCCATTCCAGAAAGTTGTTCGAAAACTGAGTTGTTCGAGATCAGAAACAATTATTTCGATTAGAATTAATGTATGTAAATTTTAATCCGTTCCGAGCTGAGATAACAACTTTGGTAAAGTATTTTTAAACATTTTACACCAAACACTGTACTATATACTACATACAATAAATAAAAACGGGTAGATATAGATCACGTTTATTTTTAATAAACCATTTTTCATATATGATGATGAAACAGAAAACAAAAGTAAAAATTTCAAATGTTCTGCTCTTGAAACATCGCAAACATTCTAAGTTAAGATACAATACCAAAAATTGCAGAAATTGATAATGAAACAGCAAAAAATACAACATACCAGTTACATAAAAACTTGTGTGAAAAAGAAAATATAAACGGCAATGGTACATTTACTTCACATCTTTGAAGGAGAATTCTACACCAAAACAATTTAGGGTAACTGGACTGGAAGAGTTGTTTCCCTAGCACATATTTTTGGTAGAGGGATGTTGTCCCAGATGGTTTTTTCCTTTTTTTAAGAAATTTATTAAGCGTAACATGCTTCTCCTTTTGTTAACGAATGTTTCATTTTAATGCGCATGCTCCGGTTTGGTCAAAAACCGAATTTATGTTCGAGATCTGAAGTGAACTAATTTCAATTTTTTTGGTCAAAAACCGAATTGGTCGGGAACCGAAGCATTCAAGAACCGAAGTTTCACTGTACCTATATCAAAGCGAATAGGAAATCATGACGTAGTTCCATAGAAGCTGGTAGATCTAATTAGCACACTTACTCAAATTTTCCATTGGCAATGTGCCAGGCTAATAGCAGAGTGGCAGGCAACTCTCATTACCTCTCATTGTTTATAAGCTGATTTGTAATACCCGTGTTATGCCGGGTAGTACAGCTAGTATTCCATAAATCTGAGACAGATGGAAGAAGCGTGTTGACTGACATTTAAAGTGCAAAGCCTAATATTGCCTAGATGGCCTGTCTTTGCATCTTACCATTTACAGAAGGAATATTTACAGCTGCACATCAGACTGCATTAAACAGCAGTTCTTGTGGCTGCTAAAGTGCAAAGTTGCCTGTCGAGGCAAAGGTGACCTCCAGTAAAAATTTATGTTAGTTCACTGAACAGAATTACTCCTTGTCAGTTCAAAGTAACGTTTATATCATTTATTTCTGTTCTAGCTTTTTGTATTCCTTCAGTGTTGTTACTACAGTCTGTATCATTATATCTATAGCTATTTTAAATATTTATAGGAGCTGTTAGTCCTAACTTGTGTCTGCATCAGCACTAAACCAAATGTAATATCATGATAATAGGATAAAAATCATATAATATTCATCTCAAAAACTAACTGGTTTCTTTTAAACTGATCGACTCTATTTGAGTGAAAGTTATACATGTACTTGTATATGAAAATCCAAAGTTTGCTAAAGATAAAGTTATTATCACAGTAAACAATATTCATGGTTAAAACTGATCTGCATCATAACTGAAGCATTTTGGCAGATCAGAACATGATTTCATCTGTACATATGTGAGTTCTTAGTAACCAGTAACGATACTGCTATGTATTCAGCAACTATAGGGATATGCATTGAGCAACTGTAGTGCTACTCATTGAGTAACTGGTTTGCCACCCATTGAGTTACTGTAGTGCCACCCATTGAGTAACTGTGGAGCCACCCATTGAGTAACTGGAGCACTACCAATTGAGTAACTGTAGTGCTACCTTTGGAGAAACTGGAGCGCTATCCATTCAGTAACTGGAGTGCTATTCATTGAGTAACTAGAGTGTTACCCATTGAGTAACTAGAGTGCTACCCATTGAGTAACTAGAGTGCTACCCATTGAGTAACTAGAGTGCTACCCATTGAGTAAGTGGAATACTTCACAACTTATAATGAGTGTGGTGTTCTTTTTCTTACTATATTATCAATAACTTCATGTCAAACAAATGTCTTGTATAAATTACGAATTATGCCCTGTAAGAATTAAGAGGGTAACAGTTGGTCAATCAAATCAATTCAAGTCAAATTTGCTACACAGCAAATAACTAAAGTGCTGTGCAACTAGGAACTGGAGTGCCAGATACCCGGTAACTAGAATACCGCACATGTTTCTATAAGGGGTTGGAAATAGTTGCTAGAAAGTAAACCGGCTTATATTGTGACTCTAACAAGGACATACAATTAAACTGCTGTTCTAAGTCAAGGTGTCTATTTTACAGTTTTCTAAAGTGACTCGCGGTAGTTTGAAAATCAATTATGACGACGAGATGCAATAACTTGTGATAGGATTACTTCAATCTTATAATTACGAAATTAGAATTTGGCCCATAGTTATAGTTCAATTATACAATTGTGCTGCAGATTTCTGTCAACATTGCAAGGTGAGGTCAAGTATATCTACTTTAGTGCCGAAATCAGCTACACGTAGAGACTAAAAGAATTAATTTCAAAATTTAAAACGTTAGTTAGTAGTTTGCTCCTAGTAACTTGCAGTGCTAACATGTGTAAACTGCTAACCTTCATTCAAACTGGTAATATATTTATATTAGCAGTGTTAATAGCTGTTCGAATTGTTGACAGCATTGTGTTGGCAGCAGTAATAGACATTCATATTGATAACATTTTATATAATGGCCGTATTAACAGGTGTTAACATCTTAGTCAATGTTTAATGAATAGTGTAACGCCACTGGCCCCGGTTACAGCAGAGCACTGTGACCAGGGCCGGCGTGGCCAACCTTACGAATACTGGCATAGCCGAGTCCCCTGTCTTGGCAGGAGAGTCGACTGCCGGTGAGCCGACTCGGTAGGCTGAGAGGACAAAGTAAGAGATTGCGGAGAAAATAGTAAAGGGACGGAACCTATCACAAGAAGATCAGTATTGAAGGACTAACATAGTTTGGACAGAGTAGTATGCGCACACTCTCTGCATGATTGTTCAAGGATTTACTGCATGTAACTTTATGTATTTATATATTTTTATAGCAAAATATATATAATCTGATGATTAGACAATTGGCGTGTTTATTTGCTTGTTTTGTGGAGAGTAGAGGACTGGGATGAGTTCCCTACACAGTGTTAATAAGTGTTCACATTGATAACACCTTTGTATCACCAATGCTGATAGAAGTCTTTGTATCACCAATGCTGATAGAAGTCTTTGTATCACCAATGCTGATAGAAGTCTTTGTATCACCAGTGCTGATAGAACTCTTTGTTATTTCACTCAAGAATTCACTCTCATGCTCTTGGTCTCCCGTGTCATCTGTAGTGAAACATCTCCTGTTAAACTCATCCATCTCTTTTAGCATTTCCAGCACTCTTATACTGGCAGCAGATAGGCTTCGAAGCTCTGCAGTTTCAAATAGAGCACTTGTTAGCTGCACAGGCACATGGAAGAGTGTGGGTACAAATAGCTGCACAGGCACATGGAAGAGTGTGGGTACAAATTGCTGAACAGGCACAAGTGTACAAGTGTACAAGAAGTGGGTACAAATTGAAATCTCATCAAAATTTCGGGAAGACAAACTTTTATGGGCGAAGCAATGCTAATATCGTCTATATTTTGCACTTTTTTTGGGCAAAGCATCATTAACGTCGTCAGGATCAGTATTTTTGCTAAACCATTTTTCATATACATCAAAGCATTAGACTGAGTTAAACAAGGAACTTTTGTGCCTCTGTGCCGATACAGTTGCTAACTATTTCAATGATGTCTTTATCATAGTTTCATGTAAAAACCATAAAGCACTAAAATTAAAAAATGGACAGAATGCTCTTAAGTTTTAAAGACGCTTTTAATGGTCCAAAGTTACAATATGCCATAAAATGGCTGCTATTACGGTATACGGTGTTCCTGAAGAGTGTTCTCATTGTTCATCAAAACACTGTAAGGTCTTCAGGTCAGATTGTAAATGACATTATGAATGAAACTAGAGATAATGAATCAGATTAAGACCTTGGTTACCGTAAAACCTTTAACTGAACGCCATCTCTATTTGAACGTCACCTCTATTTGAACGCCACCTTTATTTGACCGCCACTATGAGAGAAGGGTTGAAAATTAAAGCCCCACCCTGTATTTGAACACCACCTCCAATTGAACGTCACTTTGACAATCTTTGATCTTTATTCTTTATGAGCCCATAACATCAAGTGATCAGTAGAAAAGTGTCCACAAAATCATAATAATAATGAATCGTTTATATCAATAACAATCAATTATCTCATTGTCCAACTCCAAAACTTTCAGTTTGTTTCGTTAAAATTTTGAAAGCAACACCATAGAAATAATTAATAACTGTCTCAGGATAATAGTATAGTTTCTTGCTTAACACCGTCTTGATACTTCAAAGTACATGTCTATAAAACGGTTTACATTTATGATGGTACAAAAATTACGTTTAGCGAGCAAAGCTTTTAAGAGTTGCCTTTGTGCTAAAGGAAAACTTTTTGATAGAGCAAAACTTTTACGTACTGCATTTATACAGCGCGTAAAAGTTTTGCTCTGCCTAAAAATTGTTTGGACGCTAATATGCACTAACTATGCAATGCAGAAAAAAATTTGAGGTCAGAAGATACTGTGAAAGGTATTGGAAAACCAAAATATGTTTGCTCCATCGAAAGCAACAATCAGAACACAGCTATCCCAGCAAACGATGGAAATACTTTTGTTTTAAAAATGTTAATTTTTGTTTCTGTATGTAATATAAGTATGGTTCATTTATGTAACTTGTTCATGAATATATCTCTGTAGCATTTGATAGATTATCATTATATAACTTATAAGCTTGCACATTTATAGCATATTATTTAATACCATTCTTGCTGTTATCTTGACACGGCTTACAATGGATCGACGCTCATAACTCCTCTTCTATTGCACATAAAAAGCTAGTTTTGGCTGCAAACTCTAGCAAACATCTCAATGAGTGCAATGAGCTTTTATCTAAAATTGGTAAGTATAAATATAAAATAAAAATAAGTTTTCAAATTTAGAATGAAATACAAATTAACGCTCAAACAAATTGCAAAGCAAGACACAGGCTATAATATCATCGCAGGTTAATTGCAAGCAATAGATATCAACTGGTAGAGATATTTCTCTGTATCTCAATGCATACTTATTAAGAGATCTTTGACAAGTTGGAAGTAAGTTAATAGATTTATTGCCTCTTAAAGGTTTAATATTGCTCCACCGAAAAAAAGAGAGCAAAATATAGGAGACATTTGCCATGCCCGTAAAAAAGCTAAATTTAACTTCCCAAAATTCTGACGAGCTGTTTGAAAAATACAACACCAACCCCTATTTGAACGTCACCCTCAATTGGCCGCCATTATAAAGGAAGGGCTGGAAAAAAGAGCGTCATGGCATTCAATAAGAGGTTTTACGGTACTTTGAAGCATAATGTAGTTCTGGTGATTGTGACAATTAATCTTCTCAGGTACACTGTCACTAAAACTGTGGAAACATCGAAAAAATTAATTGTGATTCATGTAACCGAATCATTATTAGTACCTTTTTAGGGACATTTTCCTACTGATCGTTTTCTATTATGAGTTTGTAAAGATCAAACAAAATGAATGTAAAATTGGCGGTCAATTAAAGGGTGGCGGTCAATTAAAGGGTCGCACTGTATTGTTCAACCCTGCTCATATAGTGGCATTCTACTAGTTATGGGTGTTCAAATAAAGGCCTTATGGTATGGTAAACTATCAGACATAACTTTTAATTAGTTTTTGTCTATCAGCAAGTCGTGTTGAGTTATAGTCGAGGTAACAGCTTGTTGACCTTTAAGACTCTATTTTTAATAGAACTATGAATAGTAAAATCGTACAAGTGTAATTATACAAGTTTTGATATTTATTTCCACCTCAGTAAGTTGATTGTTGATTAATTAGGCCTACATGTAATTGTGCTAAAAAAGGAAGCTGAAACATTTTCATTATATACTTGCCATTCCTCATCAGTAAGCTGTGATGAGATCGTATCAACACTATTATCTATTGATTCAGTTTTTGTTTATCATTACTGATTATTATTACTATCATTACTGATTATTATTATTACTATCATTACTAACAATAAGCAAAAGGTTTAGGATGTTATTTAGATTTACTCCTAACTTTCAACATCACAAAAATTGTGATTATTAGCAGAAAAAGTGTAGAAGTTTAGCAAATATACATGTACAATAACAAATTATTAATCTAAAATACAGTTACAATTGCCAAAGTTATAAAAAAGTTTAATAATTCATTAACTAGAAAGTAAAACAATTTTCACAAGATATCATTTAAAGACTTTCTGTACAATTATATCTCTACGTCTCATCAAGAGTAAATGACAAATTTTTAATTAAATTCCTATTATGTAGTGCTAATATATGTTGTATTAATATGTAGGGTTTTATAAAAATTTTCTACACTAAAAATACTTTCTACAAGATCCAAAACCTTTTCCCGCAATAATAATAGTAATAATAATAATCCAACGACCAAACACGAGCAAATTGATTGTTTGGGAGCTTTATGATAAATGCATATGCGCACACAACTCTCGAAAAATTATCCGTCAACCGCCGTAACCAAACCCTTGTACTAAAATCCCATCAAAAAATTTAACCACTTTTGTGTAGAGTCATTTAAAAATAATAATTATACAAAACATATAAACATGTTTAAATATGTTACCAAGTCTTTGACAAGTTGAAACAATATCCTAAAACCTACCCATCTGATCAGATAATACATAACTAGACAGATTATTTTGGCCTAAATTCGCCATTAAAACCTGACAAGCTTTTTTTAATCAAAATTAAGACCGGCAAACAAAACACCAATAAAGCAGTGCAACAGATAGTAGAACTATTAAGCCGTGCATATTTTACAAGAAAATTGTGCACATTTCACCAGTCTATGGCATTGTCCAATTGCCGAAAGTTTCTGTAATAAATGTACAAGTACTGAAAAGTAATCGTTTCTTTTTTGCTGATTATCAGACTGACATTTTGGATACTTATTATGAATACTTTGGTATTCCAACTGATGTCCAAAGCAGTGAAAGTAAAGAAAATGATGATGATATTTTTTTAACGATTTTTATAAGATTAGGCTATTACAATATTAAATTGTAAGAATAATTATTCGATTTTATAAGATTATTATAAGATTTAGTCATAAGAATAATCACTCAAATTTACAAGATCAAAGTATATAGTGACCGATGGTGTGCAATATATTACTGTTATTATTTTTTTAAAGATTTTGTTGATGATACTACGGCTGTGCCCAACATCGCGGTGCTGCCAGGCCATTTTTAATATCTGCAAAAATTAAGTAATAGGCCTACATTTTCTTATAGACATACAGCTATTTCTATGACAACCAGCTAACATCTGGTTAGATTTCTACATTCAGCATAATTCTTTATATATAAATACAGAAATCTAGATAAATATCACAATTTCTTGATATTGGTTGCTATGACCAATGATATACAGCCCCCTCCCCCCCCCCCGCCTGTGTATATTACACAGCAGCTTGCCATTTTACTTCTAATATTGCATTTCTCCTATTGCAGGGGAGAGATATAAACATATAATCTTGTTCTTTCATTATTGTTGTTTGTTGTATATAATAACACCCACACCTAGTACATTACAGCTGCCATTGCAGCTACCATTGCAGTTCTCCTATTGCACTGCAGTGCCATTTGACTGCTAATATTGCATTTCTCAACCAACAGTGCCCTTTATTTTTTCATTATCACTTGGGTCGTGAGCTGTATGACAAGGGAATTTCTAGAAATAATAGTAATAATAATGCTGCCTTTTGTACAGTGTTACTAATTCCTATAACAAATAATTAAATGTTCTCATCAAACCTCAGTTAGGCAATTTCCTGTCAGAGAGCAAGCTATCTACATTGTTGATTCGGTAGGGAGACAAAGTTAAGGTGGAATCTCTTTCCCATCACGACTAGGGGCTCTTATGGAAAGTGAAGAGTACTTTGTTGTTCACCCTTGAGCCCTCTAGTTCACTAGACAAATGCTACCTTAGGACAGGATTAATACTTTATTTTCTATGAAGTTTTAAAATTTATAGCAATGTTTTTTGGAAAATTCAAATGTTTTTAACTATATAGGAGTAAAATGTTTGAGATAGAGTAATAGCTGGATAACTTTTTACAATCGTTGCAAGAAGACAAACATACTTGAAGGGTTAAAGTAACTCAGATCATCGAATCATGGCGATTAAAGGGTAATGTTGAAGATTAGAGATTGGAGATTGACAGCTCACCTTTCTCTTGCTGTTCCACTTGTTTTTGTAAGTTGTCTGATTTCTGTTGGCAACTTTCAAGTTCTACATGAAAATACGGTATGACGGTAAGCCAAAATAATCATCCATCTATGAACAAAATAAAAAATAGTAAGATTGACTTACAAGGTTACAAGGTCAGCCGTTTTCTTTTTTATTGAGCTAGCACTATAACTCTCTTTATACCTGCCACCCGCTTGCTGTCATTTATCTCTAGCTGTTTTACACGACCTTCGAGTTCCATTATTCTTTGTTTGGCATCTTTGAGTTCTGTAAAATAGAGCCCCTGTAATATGCGTGTATTGTTTTATTAAACTAGAATTCCTTTGACACGTAAAGACAAGATGCTTACCCTACTTTTGCTGCTAGCTAGCAAGCCCAGCACACTTGCAAGCATTTGTCGTGGCTAGTCTCATTGGCATTACGATGTTTACATTTCCTTGTTTCACATGAAATAACTAATTTATGTGAAACTGACAGACCGTCAATGAATGGTTTATATAAATGGCTGTTTATAAAGGCTTATAAGGTTTTCCTGGAAACAAAGTACATGTAAGTTATTTTACCTATTACACAGATGTATATTGTGTACTAGCCATAGACATGTATATAATACTAGTATATTGTGTAACTAATCCAAGAATAGTGGTAGTAAGACCAAAGTATGGCCAACCTTTCATTACAAGTCAGCCTCATTCTATGGGCAGTAATGGTGGAAGTTACAAACAAGAATGTGTTCTGTCTGCAGTTCAAATACAGTTCAACTGTCAATTTCAACCCATTCAAGAAAACTGTACATAGAAGTTGTTCAAATGTTGAAGCAATTTTTCCATTACAAAGAAATTTAATAATTTCAATCCATTTCTAGATCAGAGAAATACCCTCTTAAGCGTGGTGACACTATTTTCCACCATCACAAGAGTTGCTGTATCTGTAGCAGCTGCATTGCAGCCTTGCTAGCTCAGGCTTGTTCTTTTTGTGACAAATAAAATGGTGCATTATTCAAACTCCGATGTACAGCCAGTATTTTGTAAACTTCAAGGAGCACATCTCCGTATACAATAATTGAATATGACAGAAGAACTAAATGAGAGAGAGAAAGGGAGATAAGAGGAGTGATAAGAGAGAGAGAGAGAGAGGGAGAGAGAGAGAGAGAGAGAGAGAGAGAGAGAGAGAGAGAGAGAGAGAGAGAGAGAGAGAGAGAGAGAGAGTGATGGAGAGTGGAGAGGTAGAAAGAGTGGGATTGGATGAGTGATAAGAGAGAGTGATGGAAAGTGGAGAGGTAGAAAGATTGGGATTGGAGGAGTGATAAGAGAGAGAGAGATGGAGAGTGGAGAGGTAGAAAGATTGGGATTGGAGGAGTGATAAGAGAAAGTGATGGAGAGTGGAGAGGTAGAAAGAATGGGATTGGAGGAGTGATAAGAGAGAGTGATGGAGGGTGGAGAAGTAGAAAGATTGAGATTGGAGGAGTGATAAGAGAGAGAGATGGAGAGTGGAAAGGTAGAAAGAGTGGGATTGGAGGAGTGATAAGAGAGAGAGATGGAGAGTGGAGAGGTAGAAAGATTGGGATTGGAGGAGTGATGAAAGAGAGAGAGTGATGGAGAGTGGAGAGGTAGAAAGAGAGGGATTGGATGAGTGATGAGAGAGAGAGAGATGGAGAGTGGAGAGGTAGAAAGAGAGGGATTGGAGGAGTGATAAGAGAGAGTGATGGAGAGTGGAGAGGTAGAAAGAGTGGGATTGGAGGAGTGATAGGAGAGAATGATGGAGAGTGGAGAGGTAGAAAAAGTGGGATTGGAGAAGTGATAAGAGAGAGAGATGGAGAGTGGAGAGGTAGAAAGATTGGGATTGGAGGAGTGATAAGAGAGAGTGATGGAGAGTGGAGAGGTAGAAAGAATGGGATTGGATGAGTGATAAGAGAGAGTGATGGAGAGTGGAGAGGTAGAAAGAGTGGGATTGGAGGAGTGATAAGAGAGAGTGATGGAGAGTAAAGAGGTAGAAAGAATGGGATTGGAGGAGTGATAAGAGAGAGTGATGAAGAGTGGAGAGGTAGAAAGAGTGGGATTGGAAGAGTGATGAGAGAGAGTGATGGAGAGTAGGGTGGTAGAAAGACAAAATAAGAGTCAGTAGGCAACCGAAGCACGTTTTCCAGTTTTCTCAGCTCAGAAAGCTTAAGTTCCGAATTTTTGTTTAGGATCCGAAACAAAAATAAAACCAATTGTTTATTCAAACATTGACTCTTAAGCAAAATAACTACTAGACCTGTTTTGTCAGATATGTATAGATTACTACCTGATATATAAAGCCTCATCTAATGAGCTAGAGATCTTTACTGAATTACTAGTAAACAGTAGAAGAAGATTTGGCGATATTTACATCACAAAAAGGAACACATTGTATCGTAAAAGGCCTTATCCAATTAGCTGACACCATCTGTATCAGCAACCTCTTTAAGGGTTACTATCATAAACCTTTGTATAACAGTGCGACACGAGACTTACTGTAGGGGCTTACTCATCTATCACCCATACTAGACTTACTGTAGGGGCCTACTCATCTATCGCCCATACTAGACTTACTGTAGGGGCCTGCTCATCTATCACCCATACTAGACTTACTGTAGGGGCCTGCTCATCTATCACCCATACTAGACTTACTGTAGGGGCCTACTCATCTATCACCCATACTAGACTTACTGTAGGGGCCTACTCATCTATCACCCATACTAGACTTACTGTAGGGGCCTGCTCATCTATCACCCATACTAGACTTACTGTAGAGGCCTACTCATCTATTACCCATACTAGACTTACTGTAAGGGCCTACTCATCTATCACCCATACTAGACTTACTGTAAGGGCCTACTCATCTATCACCCATACTAGACTTACTGTAGAGGCCCACGCATCTATCACCCATACTAGACTTACTGTAGGGGCCTGCTCATCTATCACCCATACTAGACTTACTGTAGAGGCCTACTCATCTATTACCCATACTAGACTTACTGTAAGGGCCTACTCATCTATCACCCATACTAGACTTACTGTAGGGGCCTACTCATTTATCACCCATACTAGACTTACTGTAGAGGCCCACGCATCTATCACCCATACTAGACTTACTGTAGGGGCCTACTCATCTATCACCCATACTAGACTTACTGTAAGGGCCTACTCATCTATTACCCATACTAGACTTACTGTAAGGGCCTACTCATCTATCACCTATACTAGACTTACTGTAAGGGCCTACTCATCTATCACCCATACTAGACTTACTGTAGGGGCCTACTCATCTATCACCCATACTAGACTTACTGTAGGGGCCTACTCATCTATCACCCATACTAGACTCACTGTAGGGGCCTACTCATCTATCACCCATACTAGACTTACTGTAGGGGCCTACTCATCTATCACCCATACTAGACTCACTGTAGGGGCTTTTTCATCTATCACCCATACTAGACTTACTGTAGGGGTTTTCTCATCTATCACCTATACTAGACTTACTGTAGGGACTTTCTCATCTATCACCCATACTAGACTCACTGTAGGGGCCTGCTCATCTATCACCCATACTGGACTCACTGTAGGGGCCTGCTCATCTATCACCCATACTAGACTTACTGTAGAGGCCCACGCATCTATCACCCATACTAGACTTACTGTAGGGGCCTGCTCATCTATCACCCATACTGGACTCACTGTAGGGGCCTGCTCATCTATCACCCATACTAGACTTACTGTAGGGGCTTTCTCATCTATCACCCATACTATTTATTATAAATATAAATATTATATTATTTTAACTGATTATCAGTTTTTAAACTTTAAATATTAAAGAGAGTTTAAAAAGTTCCAACTATCACGTCACTTGAAGCTGTTTTAAAACCTTCTATTGGCCAAGTTTAGGAATACAAACTTTTTATTGGTCAAGTTTAGAAATAAAGACCTTCTATTGGTCAAGATTGGAAATACAAACCTTCTATTGGTCAAGTTTAATACTACAAACCTTCTACTGGTCAAGCTTGGAAATACAAACGTTCTATTGCTCAAGCATAGAAATACAAACTTTCAGTTGGTCAAGCTTGGAAATACAAACATTCTATTGGTCAAGCTAAGGAATACAAACCTTCTATCGGTTGAGTTTGGAAATAAGAACTTTCTATTGGTTAAGCTTGAAAATAAAAAAATTCTACTGGTCAAGCTTAGAAGTACAAACTTTCTATTGGTCAAGCTTGTAAATACAAACTTTCTATTGGTCAAGCTTGTAAATACAAACCTTTTATTGGTCAAGCTTGTAAATACAAACCTTTCTATTGGTCAAGCTTGTAAATACAAACTTTCTATTGGTCAAGCTTGTAAATACAAACCTTTTGTTGGTCATGCTTGTAAATACAAACTTTCTATTGGTCAAGCTTGTAAATACAAACTTTCTATTGGTCAAGCTTGTAAATACAAACCTTTTATTGGTCAAGCTTGTAAATACAAACCTTTCTATTGGTCAAGCTTGTAAATACAAACTTTCTATTGGTCAAGCTTGTAAATACAAACCTTTTGTTGGTCATGCTTGTAAATACAAACTTTCTATTGGTCAAGCTTGTAAATACAAACCTTTTATTGGTCAAGCTTGTAAATACAAACCTTTTATTGGTCATGCTTGTAAATACAAACTTTCTAGTGGTCAAGCTCGTAAATACAAACTTTCTATTGGTCAAGCTTGTAAATACAAACTTTCTATTGGTCAAGCTTGTAAATACAAACTTTCTATTGGTCAAGCTTGTAAATACAAACTTTCTAGTGGTCATGCTTGCAAGTACAAACCAATGAGTAAAATTAAATTAAAGTCCACCAGAAGCTTTTTGTTTAATCATAACTATTCGTGTCATGATTAATACTATGTAGCTTTATAGATATGTTCAGAGATGAGAATTATAAGACACTTTGTGGACGGACAAATCGTTATTTCATATTAGAACATTGAGACAATAACAGCACTTATGAAATCTTTGCTAGAGACATCTAGCCTACCCGCTTGCACCTACCTAGAGAGTTCCACCGAGCATATCCAGATGAGAGCTGGGGTAAGTCTTTTATCATCTCTACGGTTTTATCATATTTGTTTTTAATGCTCAGCAACTGAGCCATTTCATCTGGTGAAACAGCAGTTAACAGCAAAGACAAAGCTTTGAGGTGGCTTTTATTAGCGGCATCATGCAGAGCTGTATTGCCAACGTTGTCTTGTAATTTGAGTATTTGACCTCTTTGTTCTTGAGAAAGATCTTTTAACAAGTACACCATTATATCAGTCTGATTATTCCTAGCAGCCCAGTGTATAGCGGTGATGCCTGTTATGCCTGTCAGTGTTCCAGCTAAAAGAGAGTCCATTTTTCTTGTGAGCTGAGTTTGAATTTTGAGAAGTATGTATTGCTGATCGGAATCAAAGCCAGCGATCATGCACTTGATTGTCTCCAAATCGTTCTTAACAACCGCTACTTGAAGGACTGTACTCTTCGTAGTCTGACTTCTCAAGAGCATTATAGTGCTATATCTCATACCTACAGTTGAGTTCCTCAACTCGCTTCGTAGCTCTTCTGAATTTTCCCCTGAGCTCATGTACTTCATGAGTAGCTGGTGGAGCTCACTGCTTCTCGAGGACATCGAAAACTTACTCATATGTGAATGTGAACTTGAAGCGGTGATGTGCGTAGTTGTAAACTGCCTGCAACCAACTACTTATCTGCACAAGTCTGTTTTTGTGAGATATTCTAGTGTTGCCATGGTGAATGATGACATCTGAAGCTAATAGCTTATGCATTCTTTCTGTTAAAGTGTTTATCATTTAACAGAGCACCGGGAAAACTCATTATCTTGCAGTTTTAGAGGTTCTGAATGAGTGATTGTACGCCACTATTATTCACGACACAAAAATCTATTGCTCAGTCTACTGGTTCTCAGTTACAAATCTGTGTCTATTATTCATGTACTTCAGCGTTATATCTAAATGTAGTGAATTTACAAGACACTGTTTATTTCAGTTCCTCCACATAGTATTATCAAAAATACCCGTCACCCAAGAAAGTTGAAATTACATGAAAACTGTTATAACCTTTTTTTGAAACAAGCGCTTAACTGATCCATCAGAAATTCAAAATGAAACCACCTTCCTTGATGGTTTGCTACAACTACCTTATATTCAGCAGCTCGTAATGTAAATGTGGAATAACAACCTCTTGCTATAAAAACAACCCCTTGCTCAATTCTCCATGGTTGTTAAAGTTCACATTCATGAAACATGTTCACCTTCAGGAAGGTATAACGAGTGCGAGAGTGCTACCGAATTGTCTAACAAATATATTTAAATATAAAATGTATTTACTGCAGCATTTATGTATGCGAAATATTAAAGTAAGGTTATTATTCTTGATTGTCTATTGATGGTTGGTGCAAAGACAAGCTGTTCGCAGGTCATTACACTTACCTATTTTTATTAACTCTGATAACAAGAGCAAAGAGTTAGCTCTGATAACAAGGGCAAGGAGTTAACTCTCATAACAAGGGCAAGGAGTTAACTCTCATAACAAGGGCAAGGTGTTAACTCTGATAACAAGGGCAAAGTGCTAACTCTGATAACAAAGGCAAGGAATTAATTCTCATAACAAGGGCAAGGTGTTAACTCTGATTACAAGGGCAAAGTGTTAGCTCTGATAACAAGGGCAAGGAGTTGGACTCTAATAACAAGGGCAAGGAGTTAATTCTCATAACAAGGGCAAGGTGTTAACTCTGATTACAAGGGCAAAGTGGTAACTCTGATAACAATGGCATGGCTTTAACTCTGATAACAAAGGCGAGGAGTTAACTCTTATAACAAGGGCAAGAGGTTAACTCTGATAACAAGGGCTAGGAGTTAACCTTGATAACAAGGGCAAGGAGTTAACTTTGATAACAAGGGCAAAGCAAAGAGTTAGTTCTGATAACATAGGCAAGGAGTTAACTACGATAAGATGGGCAATGAGTTAACTATGATAACATGGGCAAGGAGTTACCTCTGATAACAAATGCAATGAGTTAACATGTTAAAGGCAGACTTAGCGCATGAATCACAAGTCACATCTTACAGAAGTCCTTCTATCTTAATCCTCAGAGCATGTATTTAAGGCAGCATGTTGTTTTTAACACCATCTGTGTATTAGCAGCTAGAACAACTGACATCTGTCATATCTGTGTGTGTGTATTAGCAGCTAGTACAACTGACATCTGTCATATCTGTGTGTGTATTAGCAGCTAGGACAACTAACATCTGTCATTTCTGTGTGTACGAGGTCTGATCCAAAAATTCCCGGAATGGAGTTGCATACACTTGCCTATTTGCACGATGGAAAAACCCATTGCAGCGTTTGCTGGGAAGCACCTCCGGAGTGTTGTCACCAAATTTCAGGTTGCTATGACTACGCGTTCTCATGTGAGATGATGATATGTCAAGGTCTGTCAGGTGCATCCGTCGCTTTTTAAAATTTTTTTAACGTCATGTCTAATAATATCCTTGTTTCCTCTACTTTCACACAAAATTTAATGCAAATATGTCGTTCCGGTTTATTAGACATGACGATAATTTTTTTTTAAAGTGAAGAATGCACCTGACAGACCTTGACATATCGTTGGCTTACATGAGAACGCGCTGTCATAGCAACCTGAAAGTTTGTGACAACACTCCGGAGATGTTTCCCAGCAAACGCTGCAGCGGGTTTTTCCATCGTGCGGATATGCAAGTGTATACAACTCCATTCCGGGAACTTTTGGATCAGATTTCGCATATCAGCAGCTAGAACAACTAACATCTGTTATTTCTGTGTGTATATTAGCAGCTAGAACAACTAGTTTGTAATTATGCCATAATTTGTAATTTTTGCAAATTTAATTTTTTGTCAAACATTTTTGCCATGACACTGCATTAATAACGTAAGGTTGGTATTACCTGCATGAAAACCCATCAGAATATGTAGATTCTAGAATTCAAATGAAAATGGAGTCAGAACAACTGATTTAATGAATGGTCAAAGAAAATGATTTCTTATAGAAACCTTTTGAACACCTGATAGTGCGCTAGTCTACAATAACAAATAAAATTTATAGCAGTTATTTTACCTTTTCATAATTTCACTATATTGTTAAGTTATAAAGTTTGTTTTTTATTGTTATTTAATAAACGCGTCGCAATGTACCCTTGAACTAAAACCAACTGTCTCCTACCTTAATAAATAATAATTTAATATCTTTATTGAACATTTAAAAAATGTAGTGTGCTGTTGATCTCTCCCACCACGAATGTACATTCTTGCGAATGTAAAAAATCAGATTGTACTGTCTGCTGATAGTTTCCTGAAAGTTTTCTGATACGTAGTTTCCTGCCTCCAAAAGTGAGCGACAGTCTTAAAAAACCTTGATCAAAAGTTTGGCTGTAAATGTGAGAGCTAGAAAGAGTTGCAGAAATGTTGAGCAGGAACATTTATGTCAGACCGCATGAGTCAATTTAGTTCATGTTAATGTTTGTCTAATCTTCTTTGCTTGAAAGACATTTAGAAATTTATAGAAAACTAGAAGGTGTGGGTAAGTTGATTGAGAATCAGTTTATTGAAAGATATATTTTCTACCAACTTTCGTCTCCGCTGAAGTGACGTTGACTTTCTCTATTTTTAAATACTTGACAGACTTCTTATAAACAGTATTATAGCAAAATTATTCAAGGTCCGTGAGCCTTTTCACACGACGGCCATTCAGTAAATACGGTGGGTTTTTTAAGTTTCTATAATTGCTATTGATTATTCACTTAACTTCTCTTGGAGATTACATGGCCATGTGATCTTTTTTGATGTTTCCCAAAATGGCTGACCCAAACACAAGCTTCAGAATTGAACAGAAATCAGTTGTCAATCAACTTGTTGGTAGTCGAAGGATGTAAACCCGGTGAGATTTACAGGATAAATGGAGGTTTATGAAAAAAACAGTTTTAGCCAGAAACAAATGCCTACAAATGGCCAAAATTGTTTAGAGAAGGCAAAACAAACTTTGATGACGAAGGGAGATCAGGTGGAACTGTTGGTGTGAGAACCTCCAACACGATTGAATCAGTTAATGAACTTGTTCAGTCTTAGAAAAGGGTAATGGTGGAAGATGTTGGAAGACATATTCCGAGTACATGCAGACTATCAGACAGTAGACATATATTAGGTGCAATGAACTATCAGCTCAGACAGAATCAACTTCAATGCCATATAAGACTTTAAATGACTACATCTACTCCTCTGCATTGAGCCAATGAAAATATATAATCTATTTAAAGAATGCACTACCCTGTTTTGTAACTGACATAATTTGCAAACTGTTTTCTTGATATTCATACATGCTACATGAGCAAGGAACTGTTCGACACAGCCACAAATAGCTTGTAATTCAGACATTTCTAAAATTTATCCTTACTGGCTGAAAAGCTAACTTATGAAGTCCCATTGTGGTTGTTACAAAGAAATGAGCAAATGGTTTGTTAACCGATACCGGTTAACAAACAATACTATGTTCAGTTACTTACCAAGATAGTCCCTCAAAAACTTGATTTATCTATTCTAGCACTTGTAATCATCATTCTATTTGTTTAGTTAACTTAAAACAGGTATCTAGCATCAGTAGCACCTATAATAGTCATTATATTGGTTTAGCTCATCTAAAACACACTCAACTACTCTGGCCTTCAGTTTCCATAAATACTTCCCAGTAAGTATACAACACATCGAGATAGAAGATAAATTGCCTGACATCGCACATTGAAGCAACATTACGAAATAACAACTGATACTTGCGGAGTGGCTCTAATTTGTGAATTATGCGGGTCATGGAAACGCAGTGGAAATTATTAATATCAAAGATTGTCTCTGAGCTGCTGCTATCACTTGACTATTGCTGGTTATCATACCGTTATACTAAATCGTGAGGTGTTTATGTTACATTAAGACCAGTGGTTGTTTGATTTAAACAGTCTGTGTAGGAATGCTAAACTGCATGAAATAGAAAGAAAACGGCAAAACAAATAATATCGTGCATGAGACTGCTCTGCTATCATCTTTCCTTGTTGCTGACTGACCTAATAGTCAAAGAAACACAAGAAATATGCAATTGAGAAGCAGACTTGTATTGCGAAGGATGACAAGTACTGACAGATACTGAGTAGCAGACAGTCCATGTTAAGCTTAGATATAAAGCACAAAAGATAATATTTTTTAATATGCAATAAATACTTCAAGAGTAGAAATTGATAGAAAGCATGTGTGCAAATGAATAAACCAAACAAATACAAACAACCTGTAGATCTACATAACAATTATGGTAAAGGATAATATGGATATACTGATGGCATGAGAATGGCATTTTAGGATATAAAAGAACAAAGCATCAATAGAAGCAGACTTAAGCATTCCCTACAACCCTGTGCATAAGTAAGTACTTCCTTGCATGATTACCAAAACATGTAACTTTCAACTAAATTGAACGAGCTGAGTCAAAGTTCCCACCTACTGCATGCCTAATGGTACAGCTATGCTCTCTCTATCAGCGATTGCCCAAAGCCTAGCGTCAAATAGCTCTCCGTTGTCGCTTGTCAGGGAGTAGCTCACACCCACTTTCTTTGCAATCTGCAACAGTTTGGTTCAACTATAAGTCCAAAACCGAAGTCATACGGTGTCAGAAACTGATTTTCAAAGCCCTATAGTCTGAAGTCTCAAAAACAGGATTACTTTACCATTTTGCAGAAATGATCTTACACAATTTTAGAAATGCGCAAAGTTAGAAAAAATTGCCCAAAGACAAGTTTAGTTACATCTATGTTAAGAGTTTGCTCTAATTAAGAATAACACACGATTGTTGACAGTGAAAAAAACTGTATAATAGTATTACATGATCACTTATATCCATAATTAGTATTACAAGATCACTTACATCCATAATTAGTATTACATGATCACTTATATCCATAATTAGTATTACATGATCATTTACATCCATAAATAGTACTACAAGATCACTTATATCCATAATTAGTATTACATGATCACTTATATCCATAATTAGTATTACATGACAACTTATCTCCATAATTAGTGTTACATGATCACTTATATCCATAATTAATACTACATTATCACTTATATCTATAATTAGTATTACATGATCACTTACATCCATAATTAGTACTACATGATCCCTTATATCCATAATTAGTATTACATGACCACTTATATCCATAAATAGTATTACATGATCACTTATATCCATACTTAGTATAACATGACCACTTATATCCATAAATAGTATTACATGATCACCTCCACCCATAACAGTTTGATAAAAACAAGAGCTTGCAAAGACATAACTCGCTGTAAGAGCTGATAACAAGCCATGGCACTCCCTACTTACCTCTACTCTCGTCACTGAGTATGTACCATCCACAGACTCCCAGCCAGATAATGTCACCCCATCAAGTCTGATTGCGCCAACTTGTGATGACCGAGCAACAATTACAAGACTAGCCTTGTAGTCATCAACCTGCCCATTGCTCAACTTCCTCCACGGTTTAGCGGGCACTGAGAACTTGACACTCGAAATGTATTGCGCCTAAAATATAACAATTTAGATGAAAATTACTAAATTAAATGGGAAATGGTTGAACACATTTGTAGAGATCAGCTCTTGGTGCTAATATAGGCCTATTACCTGGTAGTGTCATAAGGCTTGATCAAAATTAAGTATTTTGTTTATCCTTCTGTCCTACTTGAGTAATCATATAATATTATGCGTGTACCAAAATGTTTAAACAGAGAAACATTTTGATACATGTGGCAACTCTAGCTACTAGTTACTAGCAACTCAAGCTACTAGTTACTAGCAACTCAAGCTACTAGTTACTAGCAACTCTAGCTACTAGTTACTAGCAACTCTAGCTACTAGTTACTAGCAACTCAAGCTACTAGTTACTAGCAACTCTAGCTACTAGTTACTAGCAACTCAAGCTACTAGTTACTAGCAACTCAAGCTACTAGTTACTAGCAACTCTAGCTACTAGTAAAAATAACATTCACCACTACACAAACACGCTTCACATGTTTCAGGTTGAAGCAAGCATCCGATGTGGCCAACAATGTGACCAATGCAAGAGCAGTAACAGGAGGAATGATCAATTCAAGTGCCTTCCATTCGCAACCAATAATGGTCTTTTCAGTAATCTAACACCAGCAGGTGACGCCAGCGGGTCAAATGCCTTAGACCATAAGATCTGACAATCGTGGCGCAACAAAAAACATGCATTGTATGCTTGTATTTGGGTATCACCACGGCTCGACATTTTGTAACTAATAATTATCAAAGGATACTCTTTTTAGCAATTTCAGTACAACTAGTAACAGTACAGCTAGTAACAGTACAGATAGTAACAGTACAGATAGTAGCGGTACAACTAGTAACAATACAACTAGTAACAGTACAACTAGTAACAGTACAACTAGTAACAGTACAGCTAGTAACAGTACAGCTAGTAACAGTACAGCTAGTAACAGTACAGCTAGTAACAGTACAACTAGTAACCGTACAGCTAGTAACAGTACAACTAGTAACAGTACAACTAATAACAGTACAACTAGTAACAGTACAACTAGTAACAGTACAGCTAGTAACAGTACAGCTACTAATAGTACAGCTAGTACCAGTACAGCTTGTAACAGTACAACTAGTAACAGTACAACTAGTAACAGTACAACTAGTAACAGTACAGCTAGTAACAGTACAACTAGTAACAGTACAGCTAGTAACAGTACAACTAGTAACAGTACAACTAGTAACAGTACAGCTAGTAACAGTACGGCTACTAATAGTACAGCTAGTAACAGTACAGCTACAATCAGTAAAACTAGTAACAGTAGAGCTAGTAACAGTACAGATAGTAACAGTACAGATAGAAACAGTACATCTAGTAAGTGCATGGTTTGTATGATGCACGAATAGTCATTGCTTGTGTTACAGGAACACTCTTTCATGGCCGACTTGTAAACCAGTCATATCAAATAAGTAGAAAGCTTGAAGGCTTGCCCTGTCTCTTTCATGCTAATATACAAGTTGTCAATCACTATGTTTCCATGATGCGCAGTACTCCGATGCAGCCCCCTCCGAAGTCGAGGGGATTGTACATTTACATGCTGCGCAGTGGTTTTTAGCAAATTAGCCAGAGAAGAGAAATTGTATAAATCGAATCGCCTGATGGAGAAATAGAATCGATCACGGATACCGAACGTCAGAAACGGTCTTTTTATGATTCTGTCGTCATTATACTTTTATTTACAATACACATTCACAAGGTTTTACAAACCTTAACACAATTTTTACAAACTAATATATTTTTAATAAATATTTATTTAAGTAATATATTAATTAAATGTTATATTAGGACTTGTTACCTATTTTTCAAAAGGTGTTGGTATCGATAACAAAGTCCAGGAAAGTAATCACCTCATCATCCTCGTAGGAGCAGACCATAATTAAATTTAAGTGAAAGAAGATCGGAAGAATAGCAAAAACAAGATAAGCAGGATAACTTTTGTACTAGTTTATGGCGCTCGAAGAATCTGTCTCCACAGCATGAGAGCTATGCGCAGCCACTGCACAATTGCTGTTTCCTTGCTGCGAATTTGCACTGGCTTCGCACTGATCAGTGCGCAGTGATTTCAGTGCGAAGACGCCGTTTCCATGATTCGGAGAGAGCGCAGGGAGTTGGGAGTATTGTCGAAATTTATCTTTTATTCTAGCCTTGACCCTTGGATACAGATAGATGACGAACGGGTAGAGCTGCTTTTTATAGTAAAAATATTTTGCTGTTTTGCCTTATTGTAGACGTACAAAATATTTGTTATTAGTTTCACTTTGCAGAATAGACTTTGGTGTTTAGAACAAATGAGCAAATCGTTGCAAATGAACGCTGAAAATGTGCAGCCCTCATCAACTTGTTGTAAAATCACCGCAATCACGGTCTATAAAACCGGTGAGATTGATAATAAAAAGGTGAAAAGTTGTCGATGCAAACCAATAATGCTGAAGTTGCGGTACAGCCCACAAATTAAATGGGTTATGTCAAGTTTTTCCTTTTTGCATGGCCAAAGGGGTGAATTTGGAAAGATCTTGAAACGGATTAGGCCATTTACATGTATTTTACTGTTCATATAACGTAAAATCTCTATAATGTAAACATTCCTGTTCCTGGAATGGATTATTTATGTTGTAGGAGCCCCTACTGTATAACAGTTTGAACTGGTGGAATGAGCTTACAGTTGGTACGATAAGACTCATGGATGGGTCCCCTTGCAGAGGAGCATTCTTAGATGACTGGCTGATGGTGATGAGGAACAACTGACAGTTTCCATTTGCCGTTACTCTTTGTGAGTAGAATCGAGAAATCTCTACCTGAGCTACCTCACCTGGAGAGCACAAAGGATTCGTAACTCATGGTTTATGGTACATGAACTGTGGCAGAACAAACTAGACAACTAACAAACCATGTGGAGCCTCCTACTTTGGATGATGCGACGCTGATGCTGAGATGATGATACATCTTATATAGAAGTTTGTTTTAAGGCATTAAAACATTGAAGAAAGTGATCACTGACACAGTAATGTGCCAGTGATCTTTGACAGCACCAAACATTTTGATTCAAATCCCGGCAATCCTGAAGACTCTTCATGGTTTCAAAACAAGGGTAAAAATGCTTTCAAGGTAGATGAAGCTTGAAAGGCCTACTGCTTTCAAGCAGCAGGCCTTTACTGCCATACTATAAACTACCAGTAATTATTATTATTAGTATTTTACTTCGTGTTAATATTATTTCATGACCTCCTTATTCACATGGTCACATGTGACATACATTCATCCGATGTGAGTTTAGCTTGTCACAGGAATATTGCTAGCAACTACTCCTAGCTTGTTATCTCTAATGCAAGCGTGACACTCTATCAGAACATAACAACTACTCTGAGAAGCTGGTGCCCGACACCTCAACCATGCAACATGTCTAGATGAGCATCATAACTACAATAAAATATTTGAATAGTTTAGCGTACTTAAATAAAAACCATTTAATGTAAGTGGAATTTTGATGCGAGTTAAAGGAAACACATAGGCACTGTAGTCAATGGCTCTCATGACAGATAGGTGCTTTTGCAAGGCCACCATCTTAGCCAAAAGAAACTGAAAATAAACTATCGTCGAACAACAAAATAACCTTCTGATGAATATAGAAGGCGAACAAAGCCTATCAAGTGGTGAAACCAGTGAAATGAATGATGAAGCAACTCTAAACTCATCAGCACCATGATGAACAGTATTATATGCTTTGGCAATAACTGGTGTCCTATAACATACAGACTACAAGGTAACACCTGGTGTCCTATAACATACAGACTACAAGGCAACACCTGGTGTCCTATAACATACAAACTACAAGGCAACACCTGGTGTCCTATAACATACAGACTACAAGGCAACACCTGGTGTCCTATAACATACAGACTACAAGGTAACACCTGGTGTCCTATAACATACGGACTACAAGGCAACACCTGGTGTCCTATAACATACAGACTACAAGGTAACACCTGGTGTCCTATAACATACAGACTACAAGGCAACACATGGTGTCCTATAACATACAGACTACAAGGTAACACCTGGTGTCCTATAACATACAGACTAAAGGCAACACCTGGCGTCCTATAACATACAGACTACAAGGTAACACCTGGTGTCCTATAACATACGGACTACAAGGTAACACCTGGTGTCCTATAACATACAGACTACAAGGCAACACCTGGTGTCCTATAACATACACACTACAAGGCAACACTTGGTGTCCTAAAACATACAGACTACAGGCAACACCTGGTGTCCTATAACATACAGACTACAAGGTAACACCTGGTGTCCTATAACATACAGACTACAGGCAACACCTGGCGTCCTATAACATACAGACTACAAGGCTAGAGCAGACCTCAGCTGTCGACGTACATCAACAAGCGAACGCATTAACATGTAATTACCGGCAACATAATGATTTCTCTCCCACCAATATAGATGTCGTCTCCAACCTGCATGATGGAAAACCTTGCCTAACCATTTTGTTTTTGAGGAGTTTTGACCAGCATTTAAACGTAGTGTGGATAGGAATAGGCACGAGTAGAATGAATAGGCCTAGGGATGAAGCCAAAATTACTAACAGCCCACTGCACTATTTCGATCACAGTATTTACCTATTGTATAGCATGCTTACCACCTTTCATGTCTGCTTAAACAAGCATGTATGTTCTAAAACCTTTCAAAAAACATTTTATATCAATGTAATATAGATAAGCGCTTTGAACATTCTTAGCTTCATCATTTTTAGCTTCATCATTTTCAGCTTCATCGTTTTAGCTTCATCATAGCAATTTGAAACTCAAGCGCTAGTTTGAAAACTGACATTTGAAAATGCTTTTATATGGTGCCTCATGGTTTATATGCTGTCTTATGGTTTATATGCTGCCTCATGGTTTATATGATGTCTTATGGTTTATATGCTGCCTCATGGTTTATACGCTGTCTCATGGTTTATATGCTGCCTTATGGTTTATATGCTACCTTATGGTTTATATGCTGTCTTATGGTTTATATGCTGTCTTATGGTTTATATGCTGTCTTATGGTTTATATGCTGTATTATGGTTTATATGCTGTCTTATGGTTTATATGCTGCCTTATGGTTTATATGCTGCCTTATGGTTTATATGCTACCTTATGGTTTATATGCTACATTACGGTTTATATGCCACCTTACGGTTTATATGCTACCTTATGGTTTATATGCTGCCTTACGGTTTATATGCTACATTATGGTTTATATGCTGCCTTATGGTTTATATGCTGCCTTACGGTTTATATGCTGTCTTACGGTTTATATTCTGCTTTACGGTTTATATGCTACCTTATGGTTTATATGCTGCCTTATGGTGTATATGCTGCCTTACGGTTTATATGCTACCTTATGGTTTATATGCTGCCTTACGGTTTATATGCTACATTATGGTTTATATGCTGCCTTATGGTTTATATGCTGCCTTACGGTTTATATGCTGTCTTACGGTTTATATTCTGCTTTACGGTTTATATGCTACCTTATGGTTTATATGCTGCCTTATGGTGTATATGCTGCCTTACGGTTTATATGCTACCTTATGGTTTATATGCTGCCTTATGGTTTATATGCTGCCTTATGGTTTATATGCTGTCTTACGGTTTATATTCTGCCTTACGGTTTATATGCTACCTTATGGTTTATATGCTGCCTTATGGTGTATATGCTGCCCTATGGTTTGTATGCTACCTTACGGTTCATACGCTGCCTTATGGTTTATATGCTGCCTTACGGTTTATATGCTGTCTTACGGTTTATATTCTGCTTTACGGTTTATATGCTACCTTATGGTTTATATGCTGCCTTATGGTGTATATGCTGCCTTACGGTTTATATGCTACCTTATGGTTTATATGCTGCCTTATGGTTTATATGCTGCCTTATGGTTTATATGCTGTCTTACGGTTTATATTCTGCCTTACGGTTTATATGCTACCTTATGGTTTATATGCTGCCTTATGATGTATATGCTGCCCTATGGTTTGTATGCTACCTTACGGTTCATACGCTGCCTCATGGTTTATATGCTGCCTTACGGTTTATATGCTGCCTTATTGTTTATATGCTACCTTATGGTTTATATGCTGCCTCATGGTGTATATGCTGCCCTATGGTTTGTATGCTACCTTACGGTTCATACGCTGCCTTATGGTTTATATGCTGCCTTACGGTTTATATGCTACCTTATGGTTTATATGCTGCCTTATGGTGTATATGCTGCCCTATGGTTTGTACGCTACCTTACGGTTCATACGCTGCCTCATGGTTTATATGCTGCCTTACGGTTTATATTCTGCCTTACGGTTTATATGCTGTCTTACGGTTTATATTCTGCTTTACGGTTTATATGCTACCTTATGGTTTATATGCTGCCTTATGGTTTATATGCTGCCTTATGGTTTATATGCTGTCTTACGGTTTATATTCTGCCTTACAGTTTATATGCTACCTTATGGTTTATATGCTGCTATATGGTTAAGCTCATATCTCAGACATATTCATGCTTGAGAAAGGGAATAATTTAAACACTTACATTCTGTTATACCATCTCAGTAGCAGCCAACTAGAAAGAAAACCTTTCAGAAGGAATTGCTGATTTTATTTCACATTACCGATTCAATTTTACTCCAGTTTTGTTCTGAAAAAACTTCAACTAAGAAACTCTTGCTCCTATTTGGGGCCTCCGGCATTTTCATCTGACTAAAATTAATTTACTATTAAATATTGCATCTTGTGAGAAAGCAATAATCATGTGCAGTGCACCCTCACCGTACGATTGCAATTCGTTCCAGGGTTGGCATCATATAGCGAAAAGGTCGTATAGAGAGGTATAAAAACCATAGTATTTAAGTAATGCAAACACCCTCGTAAAAAATAATCAAAATTTTATATACCGCATTAAACGTTATTTATGTACGTATTAAAAATTAATAACAAAATAGTATGTAACCTTAGTTACTATAGCTACCTACGGTAGCTTTAGTGTGTATTTAGTGCTTATGATCTGCAATAAAATGTAACAATATAATGTATGTGTATGTGCAGTAGTAGCAGTACATGCCATAAGAAGTACTTACCTTCAAAACAGACATATAACATAAACTTTGAATTTAACTTAAATAAATTTAACTTACTAAACACACACTTAAAGCTAAGGTTTAGTTTGTATTTTCAACTATTTTACTGAACTTCAACTTTTTCGCCGCTAAAATTATGTTACCTAACGGTTTCCGGTTTCATATTCACTATAAATCTTAGCTGACCTCATTAAAGCCTTTGCAATGTTGTTCTCGATAGCAGCCTCTCGCGTACTTGACCATTTCATGGCCATTAAAAGAAAAAATGAAATTTTATTGCTGTACCTTTGGAGTGACGTGACTCTAGCTGGTATATGTGGTGGGTAAAGCAGAAAGAAGATAAAAACTTTCAATGTTAATTATGTTACTGTACACTTAAAAATAAATTTAATACGTAATGAACTCGATTTTTGTTAGCAGGCTAAAGGAAGTCGTTATCTTTGCCCTTTGATCGAAGGAATCACAACTCCAACTTTGCTACTAATTTTAAAGGGAAAATATTACATACTTTTACACGAGAAATGCTGAACTGATCATACTTCTTTCAGGCGTTGTGATAAATTTTGTGGCAAACAGCATCTTTGTTATTTTCATGTAACATTGGCAGCACATTGGCTGCCAAATTTGAATTTCGAGCGGAGTTTTCAAGTTGAATTCGTATAGCGAAATACGATTCGTATGGTGAGAACGAAAAACCATCGTTTTCTACTTCGCAAGGTGATAAAATCGAATAACAGAGGCCACACTGTATAAAGTTGGTAGAAGGCAGATATAGCTCAAATCTGACATTCAACTTAACATAGGTGTAAAAACACATCAAATTCTTAAATATTTTGGACACCAAGAAACAATATAGGCCAGTTTTAATTTGAAGCTTACTTTGGATAGATATTATATTGAGGATTTAAAATTGGTTCAAAAAAAGATTATGACATGAGAGTTTATGTTTTACAAGGGTGCTTATTCTTTATTATGCCATCATAAACCAACCTTATTCTTTATTATGCTATCATAAACCAACCTTATTCTTTATTATGCTATCATAAACCAACCTGTTGCTGAGAATGTGAAAACTGGATTTGATGTTCCAGGGAAGGATATCGTCACTCCGGGGTCGCATGTAAACTTGACAATTTCTGTGTCGGTCATCCCATTGGCTACCACCACCCAATCATTAGCTGAAACATGAATTAAGTTGATTTTAAATTACCCCAAGGCCACTAGAGCGTTAACATTCTAGAGTTGCTATTTATTGCAGTCTGTTTGTAGTACCCAACTTTGGACTACCGTAAAAACTCTGGTATCCCAATGTCTTTCAAATTAGTGCTGTCTGTAGTATTGAAAAATGGTTGCTGAATATATTTATGGCCCCCTGAAGACCAAGATAGTGATACGTAGTGAATCAGTTCACAATATGCAACTCCTACTACTGAAAATCGGTGAACAGCTAGTTTTTCATTCATACTATTTGTTATATGCATGTTTTAAACAAAACAGTTGTTTCCACAAAGGTTTAAATAAATTATATACAGTCAAACATAGATAACTCGTCCACGGATAGCTCGAACACATGGTTAATTCGAACATTTCCTTTGGTCCGTTCCCACGTAATGATAAATTGCTATAGATAACTCGAACTCAACACTGTTAATTCGAACTGTTTTTTTGCCCAACAGCTACCGAAACGGTTGTTTTCGCTTTAGAAAATCACTTTATTCAAAGCCATAGAGGTAAACTTCATCTTTTCGTAATTCATAAGCGTCGTTATTACCACCATCGGCAAAATATTTTTGTCAACGACTTTTCTAAAAGTTTGGTGAAATTTGATTTATACTGCGATACGATGAATAGCACGGGCTAGCCAGGTCACGCGCGCAAGAATTTTCGCCACGCACATACAAAACAAAAATCGCATGTTGTTTTGTATGTGCGTGGCGAAAATCCTTGAGTGCGTGACTCGGCTAGCCCGTGATGAATAGTTTTCCGACGTTGATTCCGTGTTGAATCAACGTCGGAATGTTGAATGTTTAAAACGTCTTAAAAAATGTTGTAATTAAACGTATACGTTGTCTGAGCTACAAAAAACTATTCATCGTTTGACCTAAACACAGAATACGTGTGTACATTCAATAAGTATCTATTAAAAAAGCGTGAGTGATATAGAATGTACCGTAAAACCTCGTAAAACTTCTAATTGAACTGCCTCGGAGTGTTGCTTTTAACGAATCCCAGGTAAAGTAAGGTAATCTGCATAAACTTCAAGAAAAACGGCAAAATTGATCGTGGGTAAAACCCCAAAAGAAAAAAATGTCTTTTCTTTTGAGCATTTCAACAACGATCAAGTTTTGCCAATGTCAATCTGAAAAACGTCCTGGCAATAACATCACCTCAAACAACAAACCAATCTCAAGTGATAGAAAAATCTCTATACTTTTTCATGAAAACGTTTTAAACTTTACATTAGAAGCATTTAATTTGAAACAAGCCATTTGTGCTTTTGATTTATATTATAGTTTGTATATGTACATGTATCTAATAATAAATAAGTAAATATATGGACTTGTGACAGTGCTCTGATAACTTGAATGCTCTGATAATTCGAACACTTTTGCTCGGTCCCTTGAAGTTCGAGTTATCCATGTTTGACTGTATATATGTATTATTTCAGCTTGTATAACCTGTAAAAACAACAATGACAACACATTTGCAATTTTTATGAAATAAAAAATTATGTAAATAAAACTTGGTATAATTAGTTTGAAATTTTTTATTAAATAATTATACCTTTTAGTAATGCTCTGTTATCGTAAAACCTCTAATTGAACGCCACCTCTATTTGAACGCCACTATAGGAGAAGGGTTGAAAAATAAAAAGCCACCCTTTAAAGATGTGGTTGCGTCAAAAAATTCGATTTTATGAAATTAAGACCCATAAAAGGCTAAAACATCAGCTACAATTTGATGCCATTTTTGTCTTTGTAGACCAACCCTGTCCAGAGATATATGCGTTTGAATGAGGCCCTCTTTTAAAAAGCTCACGTTCCAGCGGATGCTTCTTTTGTGACGTCACAAGCAATACATCTGAAAAGAAACCACGAGCGATAAATATGAGGTCGCTTACTTAGCCAATCATCAGCGCGAAATTTTTATATAGGCCGTAATAAATGTTATCACTCGTAAATCGTGTTGTCTGTGATCTCAACTTTAGGGATTTTACTCTATTATTAAATCGCATGGATATCGATATTTACTAAATTAATTAACATCGTTACTTTAATGAATTACTTGATCGACACGTTTTATTGGCGAACAACATACACTAATTTTAAAAATTGCTGCGAAGGTGACTCCGAGTTTTCTTGGCATCAGGTAGTTAAAGTTCTACGGAGGAAGCTCGGAGAAGGGAGGTAAATTTATCTTTTACTTTGAGTCTCCTATAGAGTTCCCTGTTGAGTTTACATTCAGATTATATTTCCCTGTTTGAGGCTAAAATGTAATTTCCTGCGCGTGCGAGATACATATGTAAAGTGAGTTCTTGACGGCTTCTTTTTAATCTTTAGCATCTAGCAATACAATGGCTTAGATTGATGAATATACTAAAGGTAATATTTTAGTACTCATTAATACATGTACTAATTAATAAAATTATAACTTTTTGCTATCACTAATCATCGTTTTATATTTTTTTATCGGTTCACCTAGCTACATCTGCTTCAAATTTTCTGTGGCAGTTTTATTTAGTTAATTAGATTTATGATTTGGCTTTAGATGTTCACTTTTCACTTGTAGAAAGTGAAGAAAATCGATTGATCAATGCAAATCTTTAACTTCCAGAACCAAAGCTTTGAATCGTTGGCTTGGCGTACTTGTGCTTTTGTTAAACATTTATTCGTTTTTAAAATTACACTCGCAATCTATCAAACTCCCAATTTGAAAGCTTTCAGTAGATACGCTTTAGAATGACATATCTATGAATGACATATATGTATTGCATTTGTTTTACTGATTACAGGATGTTTATGTAGTCCCACCAGCCGAAGCAGCTTTGTCAGTGTGGAAACTGCCATAAAGGGGAAAGAAAGACTTGAATGTGTGCTGCATAAACCATGATGTTTTGTTTGAGTTTGTTGCAGTAGATGAATTTGTTTTATTGTATCAGCTAAAACTATGTGAGTGGCCACGACTTGATGAATATTTTTAATAAAAGCTTTATGCCGAGATGAAAATCTTTTTGCTTGTAAAAATTATGTAATAAAATTATATTGTTGAAGATAATGCAAAACATGATTTGCAGAATATTGTAGTGAATTGGATACGGTATATGGATGTCCGCAGAACTGGAGAATGTGAGTTCAAATCCAGTTTGCAGCAGACTTCTCATCCTTAAAACTCTATGCCCATGTATATTCTTTTCAAAGACGCAACTTGCTTATTTTACTTACGGTAGTAAAAAACTAGTTTTCGATGTGGGCAATGATATACAGCCCCGCCCCAAGGATAGGAGACAGACATAATGTGGGCGGGGCTTTTGGGAGGCTGTATATCGTTAGTGTGGGTAGCAGCGGAACTGTGCTGATACAAAGACCTTATTCTACATAGTTTGCTTGACAGAATTACCGTAGACCGTTAGAATTGGTAGTCGGTACTCAAATGTTTACACAGCATTTGGAGAAAGTGAGTAAGACAAATTTTCAATTTTCGTTATTTGAGGCCTTTGAAACATTCATAAGAATGTATCTGTAGCGGGGTTTAAAATTTTATTCTAACCAACATGAGAAAATACAAAATAAAATATATGCTAATAGAGCCGCGTAGGACTAGACTTTTATCGCAAATAGCCGATGTGAATACAAGATATATTGACAGATAAATGACGCGTGACATCATTTTGGGCAAGTCTGGGCATGTTTTTTTGGCCTGAGCGTTTTTACCGCGATCAGATTTTTTCGATTTTAATCTTCAAATATCTTGGCAATGAGATCGCCTAACACAACAAACAACATATCAACGGATAGAGAAAAAAAATGTTTTCTTTTAAAATCAACTCAAATTTGACGCAACCACATCTTTAATTGAGCGTTCACCTCCATTTAACCGCCACTTTGAAATTCTTTGATTTTTACGAACTCATAATAGCAAATGATCAGTAAAAAAGTGTCCACACAATTGTACTAATAATGAATTGTTTACATCAATAACAATTAATTCGTTCGTTGTTTCTGTTTGTATCAAAGTCCATTTTCTAACCACAAAGATTTTCAGTTTTCCCGTTAAAACTTTCAAAGCAACACCATAGAAATAATTATTAACTGTATCAGGCATATAGTAGGTTCTTGTTTAAAGCAGTCGTGATACATTGACGTATGTGAAAACGGTTTATAATTACGATGGAACCTGCACTACTATTTTCAGACTATATGCGGCTGGAAGTTTATCATTATTTGTAACTTATTTATTAACATTATACCACAATTATTATTAGTTACATTATTTGTGAAATGCTAGGCATAAACGTTTTGCTTTGCGAAAAAAATTGTTTTAACGCTAATATCGAACAGTTCAGCAGTGCGGAGGAAAATTTGAGGTCAGAAGACATTGTGGAAGGTATTGAACAGCCAGAAGATGAAATGGTTCAATATGAAAGCAAAAATCAGAATGTAATTGGTTGAGCAGACGATACAAATATTTTTGTTTCAAAAATGTTAGTCTTTGTTTCTGCATATATTATAAGTATTGTTTGTTTATGTCACTTGTTCTTGAATATACATTTGTAGCATTTGATGGATTATCATTATAAAACTTATAAATATGCAGATTTATAACATATTATTTAATAGCATCTGTGCGGTTATCTAACTCGGCTTACAATAGATGGATGCTCATTAACTCTCCTTCTATTGATCATAGAAAGTCAGTTTAAGCTGCAAGCTGTAGCAAACATATCAACGCGTGCAATGAGCTTTTATGCAAAATAATATAGTTATTATTGTTAAATATAGTTGTAAAGTAGAAAGATGAGTTTAAATTTAGAATGAAATAAAAGATTGAAAGCTCCAACAACTTGCAAATCAGGGCACAAGCTATACTATCATCGCAGGTTAATTGCGAGCAATAGCTAACAACCTTTATTTGGAGATCTACGACAAGATGGAGGTAAGTTAGCAGATTTCTTGTATCTGAAGGGGTTAATGTCACTCAGCCCGAAGGAGAGTGCACAATATAGGCAACATTTGCTTCACCAGTAAAAGGTTCAAACTTATCTTCCCAAAATTCTGACGAGCTATTTAAAAAAAAGGCTGGCAGAATTTGGTCAAATTCTGCCAGCCTCAATTTGACTATAAAGGAAATGTTGAAAAATAGAGTGCCGTGGCATTCAAATAAAGATTTACCACTTTTAATTGCTTGGTCTCTAAAACCCGCTTCAGCCTAACATACAACTTCAAATTTAAAACTGCATTCAAACCAGCCCATTTGCAACCAGTTTACATGGCCGATCTCTGAATGATTTTATGAAAGTTATCATCCCGATTTTTTCCATTCACCCCATGACGAGTTTAGACTGAGTTTGCCATTTTTTATTTGCAGGATCAGATAACTTTAGCTGATATATTTTTAGTGAGTCAATACTGACATTTTGTTGACTGTTTCCGACAAAGTTTCTCATGGATATTCTTAGCAAGATTACCAATTATTGTGCATTACCCAATTCATCACTAATAATCGATAATAATAATCGATAACTATAGAGAGGACGATCTTTGCCCAATTCATCACTAATAATCGATAACTATAGAGAGGACGATCTTTTGCTAACATCATCTGCTTCAATTATCATAGCAAAGGCATATTAATTGAAGCAGATGCTAATTGCTGTTGCTATAATAATTGAACGCAAGCAATAATTCTGTCGATAGAAACCCTTCAGTGGTGCTCTTAACGGAATTATTACTCGCGTTTGAAGCTATGATAAAAACATGCACAAACGTGAAAACAAATCTGATGGTTCACCTTAAATGACTTCAGTGTGACTAGCTGTGAAAGTGATTTTATTAGCTACTCAAATTGAAAATTGGTCTAGAACCGTCCACCAATCCGGCACAGGCCGCTAAAACATTTTTCTGAACAAAGTTGGACTCGGTTGCTCTTTTTACTTGAGGCAATTCTCGACCAGTGATCCAAACCGTCAAGACAACCAGCATGAAATCGGCTGGTGTGAACGCAGCTTTACACTAAAGGCCAACCGAAGCTCACCTTACATAATAATTAGCCTGAGCATCATAAAATTGACATTTTATGTGCACAACGATAGAGCAAGGATCTCAATATTGAAATGACCTTCAAACAACATATTCAGTCAAAAATAACCCCGATGTTGTATAAACATACATGTATATAAAATTATATTCTAATGAATACTGGGATTCAAAAGGTATTCAAAATTTCTTATTTGTATAAATAAAAAATATTTAATTTGTAATGACAACTGTGCCATGGAAAAACATAAAGTTGATTTAGTCTCTAGCACTCTGATCTACTTGACTTACAGGCTTTGCTCCATGGAGGAAGCTGCTCAACAATGTGGTCTCGTGAGCTAGAGTCAATTCCAACTCGAATATTTCCTGAGAAAACTGCTACGTTGTTACCAGAGGACCGGATGACAGTTCCCGAGAGGTCTCCTTCATCAGCCACCAACTTAAATAAAATTTTTGAGATGGATGTATAAACACCACCTGTTATGCATGTGAACAGACAAATCCAATTAATCACTGAATGACTCATCAGAGAAGTTAGAAGAGTTTATTACAGCTAATAGAGTTCAACCATATTAACTTATCTTCACAACAATCTTTAATTATCAAATATCGTAACTTACAAAAACTAACAGTTAGAAATAGCTGAAACGACCTTCTTTAGGTCAGCACTGAAAGAAACCAGTCTATTACTAGTTATTTAAACCTGACACAAAGTACTTCAAATATGCTACTTTAGACACGACCATCTTACATGTATGTACAGTAGTGATGTGTGACTTGTTTTCATTGAGTATTAGCAAATATAATTGGATAGGAAACAACCAATACCCTAGGACACTTATATTTCGCTAGTATTTAGTTTCGTGAGTAGCATACAGAGTTAAATTTCTCTGCAACTTAATTTCGCAGCTCTGATGAGTGCGAAAATATAGTGATGTGAAAATAAATGCAGTGGAACAAACATAATTAGATTCCTCAGGTTCGGTTCACCAGTAAGAAAGAATTGTTTAATTAGGCACTAGTTTGTAATTGTGAACCGCAGGTAGAATTGTGTGGCCAAGATCGATAATGCAATTTGATAGCTTGCTGCCATTTGTTTCTTGGACTATCAATAAACAAAGCTATTTAAATCCGCGATTTCGCTTGTTCGTTATAACAGTTTCGCTCATGAAATTTTCGTGAGAGGATGACTCCGCGAAAACGCGAAAGTTAGATCAGGCGAATACATAAGTGTCCTAGGGTAGTAGTGATCAACACGTACACAAATATCTTCCAAAACAACAAACCATATCTAAGGAGAAATACGGGTATGCAGAAACGACTACAAGATAAAACTAACGGATAAGAACTGTGCCAACATACAACAGTAATGGCAAGCTATAAGGGACCATTGACTGCACTGAAACTGTTCACCTCGACACAGAATGCTGGGGCTGACCTTTCGCATTTACACAGAAAGTTTCAGATCCTATTGCAATCGTTCACAAGTGGAACTTAATTTTGATGGGAAACGAAAAGATCTGATGACAAAGGATATCAAAGGATGACTAAGGAGAAAAACTAGTTCATACGGCGGATTACAGATAATGCTCTAGTAAGGCAAAGAAATGTATGAAAATCATTTCATTTTCCTTTACAATGAAATGACCAGTAATGGTAATGCTTGAAGAGCTAGAGACTGACTGCTGAAATATTAATACGCTGATTATTTGGTAACCGAGCATAAAGCTTTGCGCTTCATCGACTATGTACACTTAGTCTCTTAAAAATCATATAACTAGTTTTTTAAATTGAACAGGCCAACTTTAGATATCAACAATGGTATAAAAAATATTGTTGCACGATTTAAGACAAGCTAAAGCATAGTCCAGTTACTGACTGCTTGTTGCCTAAGAGGTCATACCTGGTCAAAACCAGTAAGCCTGCTATCTCAGTGATTCCTGCAGATGCCAACAATATTCTTGCATGTTACCATTTAATTAGACCATCTTTCAACATTTGTAGAAGTGCTCTTATTTCGCCTAACATTGCAAAAAATCTCAGACATACAGATACACATGTACCTTCATAGTGCAGGGAACAAGACGATGATGAACAGTCACTACCATTTTATTGTCTAAGGGAAATGGGAGACATGTAAAGCATAACTACTCCCATATATTGTTTTGCATTTCAAATCACCTGCATAGCCTGAAATTGGGCAAGAGCAACCGTGAATGACTGCCCTCCTGAGTATGACACATTCGTCATTGGATGCCGTACTCTTGGGCTGTTTCCAATGTGATTAGGTATCGTGACCTGAACTGTAGCACTCTCTGCAGCAACTACCGACAGCATTGAGCCCAGCGTGACAGGGTAAAAAGACATAGTTCTGTACTCATCACCTGCAAGTCAATAATAAAGCAATGTAACTCCCATTGAATCGGATGGTTGCTAGCCAGGAGTCTCTAGAGGTCATAAGGTCATAAAGCAAAGTCAAAGCAAAGTCCGACGTGGCTGACTACAGATTTATTATACTTTGAAATTCGCAAAACCTTAACATCCTGAGTTTAACATTGGAACGAGACTTCTCTCACTGCTGTATAATACTATAGTTCCTTGTGATTTTGTCTTAACAGGGACTTCTTTCACTGCTCTATAACACTATTGTTTCTTGTGATTTTGAACTGATAATAACTGCAAGAATTGCATCAACGGTAAAACAGCAGGTTACGTTATGACTTCCAGGTTAATCAGCACATGAATCACGACAGTTTCAAAACCTTTGTAGAGTTTCTACGCCAACAAAACTTTTTCGATACTAGTATTTTAAGTGAATGTAGTCGTACTATAACAGAACATTGTATCGCTAAAATACATGTGAATACTGTAGGAGTATTCATGAGGGATATACGAGTAGATGATGAACTCAGGAGCAATGTAAGCATTACCTGGTATGTAGCAGTCGATGAGTTGGTATGTAGCAGTCGATGAGTTGGTATGTAGCAGTCGATGAGTTGGTATGTAGCAGTCGATGAGTTGGTATGTAGCAGTCGACGAGTTGGTATGTAGCAGTCGACGAGTTGGTATGTAGCAGTCGACGAGTTGGTATGTAGCAGTCGACGAGTTGGTATGTAGCAGTCGACGAGTTGGTATGTAGCAGTCGACGAGTTGGTATGTAGCAGTCGATGAGTTGGTATGTAGCAGTCGATGAGTTGGTTTGTAGCAGTCGATGAGTTGGTATGTAGCAGTCGATGAGTTGGTATGCAGCAGTCGATGAGTTGGTATGTAGCAGTCGATGAGTTGGTATGTAGCAGTCGATGAGTTGGTATGTAGCAGTCGATGAGTTGGTATGCAGCAGTTGATGAGTTGGTATGTAGCAGTCGATGAGTTGGTATGTAGCAGTCGATGAGTTGGTATGTAGCAGATTCTACAGACCAACTCATTGACAAAGTGGAAATAAATCTATCAAGTTAAAATTTTGCTTCGCTCATTTGAAACTATACTACTGTCATAGTCGAATCAGTATAATCTATATACACATGTATATCAATCTCAGTGTCCATCTGTGTGTAGAGTTATAGCAATTAAAACCTAACAATAAAACATCCACTTCACAGAGGATTTCATCTCACCGCCTTTGGAATTGAGGCCCGCGATCTAAAGCACGACACTAGGATCATTCAACCAACCATAGCAATGAATGATTGCGATTACACTAACTACTTCAGTTAAAATACTCATGCTTGAAGCGCTTGGGGCTATTAACTAGCATATTTGATCGTTACATGTGACGATTATTAAGCTAGCTTCAAACACGGCTATTATTTTAGTAAAGACTAGCTGTGCCTCTCGTCGTTGCCCGAGTATTAAAAATCAGCTTATAAACAATGAGAAGTGATGAGAGTTGCCTACCACTTACTATTACCCTGGCATATTGCCAATGGGAAACGGTATTAAAAATCAACTTATAAACAATGAGAAGTAACGAGAGTTGCCTGCCACTTGATGGCAGGCAACTCTCCAGCAAGTGCTAGGCCATTGCCAAATGGCCTAGCACAATGCCAAAGAAAAATTTCCGTAAGCTAGGCTTCTAATGATGGTACGACATGGCATTACACCAGCGTTGTCCAGCTACAGCTATTCTAATAATAACTATAGCCGGAATGCAGAAACACGGACTTCGAGAAATATATATATAGATTTAGACTACTAGCTTATGAAGTACGCTACTCAAATTCATCGGGTAATTATATTATTACCGGGTGCAACGGTAGGCATTCACCTAGTTTTCAATAAAGCTAAAACCTAGAAAATTTTTCTGATGATCTCTGTTCACCTAAAAATACCCCATGAATTCATTCTGCTTACTTAACATGTCCATTGAACACACTATAGTCACCTAACATGTCCATTGAACACACTCTGTTCATCTAACATGTCCATTGAACACACTATGGTCACCTAACATGTCCCTTGATTGCCCTCTGCTCACCTAACATGTCCCTTGAATACCCTCTGCTCACCTAACATGTCCCTTGGAAGCACCATAAAGGCATCTGCAGAGAACTTGTCCATATTGTATGCAACAACACTGACTGGGCAGGTGCTCTCCACTAAAACGCTCATGTCAGACATGCTTGTACCAATTGGTTTGAACCAGTCCTGCAAGGTGAACCTTTGAAAGCTATCTGGAGTGAGCACGGTGTTGCTGTCACAAGCTATCTCTGCTCGAGCATTGGGTGTTCTCAGTCGGATTCCTGTTGATCCCGAGCATGTTGGGGTGACCATTCTAAAGTAAACAAAGTAATACATGGAAAATTTCTTTGTATAATATTACAAATAAATAATTTCAATAGACATAAATGAATCTAAAATAGGCTTTGCTCACAAAATATTTGGACAACTAAGCACTGATGTAAACCACTTCTTTTATGTATAACATGGAGTTGTTAATATTTACTAAATTAGTGTTAGGAAAAATGCCCGAGTGCCCTAATATAAGACTCAACAAGTTTTTATCACGCCGATTGATGTTTTTCTCTAAACTATTTATTCAGCTTGTACCGACACAAAAGTTTTCAAAACCACCTAAAGCGTAATATCGGGTAACCGTAGCAATATCTATCACCAACCGTCTACTTCTACTCTCAACTTACACAGTAAGTGGGTTGACGATTGGATACTCGACCGTGTTTTCCATGAATATGAACAAGTAGCTTCCCTGACTACCGTCAGGTGGGCTGGCACAGTCTTCATCAACCAAGCCATCATCATCATCGTCTACAAATAGCAATTATAAAAACTTGTAGAGAGACACGAGATTTCTTAAAGAATATTAACATTGTCTCTGAATGGTGACAGGATTTCAATTCCAGTGCAGGTACAGAGATTCACGAATTCAGACACGGTATGTTAACAGCTTTGCCCCGCAGCACATCTTCGACAGGCTGTCTAAAAGTCAGCATTCACTTGGCAAGCATTTGCATCGCCTACTTCTATTAATGCTGGATTAGCTCTGAACTATTATACTGCTCACAGTTCTCAAAGGTTACCGAATAACTTCTTTGCCTGATGAGGATTAAAATGATAACTAAAAATGACTTTTATTACAGAAAACATTAGATATATATTAGGTAGTATTCATAATACAAACATTTCGGAATGCATACCAAAAGGAGGGAGTGTAATCGTGAATCATTGTTATCACTAGCCATTCAAGGTAAGTTTAGTGCTCCAATAAGAGTATATATGTACTACCACAATAAAACATGGCACTGCATAGCAACACACGTACTACCACAATAAAACATGGCACTGCATAGCAACACACATGCTACCACAATAAAACATGGCACTGCATAGCAACACACGTTCTACCATGATAAAACATGGCACTGCATAGCAACACATGTACTACCACAATAAAACATGGCACTGCATAGCAACACACATACTACCACAATAAAACATGGCACTGCATAGCAACACACATACTACCACAATGAAACATGGCACTGCATAGCAACACACATACTACCATGATAAAAAATGGCACTGCATAACAACACACGTACATGTACTACCATAATAAAACATGGCACTGTATAGCAACACACGTACTACCATGATAAAACACGGCACTGCATAGCAACGCACGTACTACCATAATAAAACATGGCACTGCATAGCAACAAACGTACTACCATGATAAAACATGGCACTGCATAGCGAAACACATACTACCACGATAAAAAATGTCACTTTGTAACAACATATGCAGTACCATCAAATCCACTATCAGCATACAAGAGAAACATTGCAAGGTGGGAGTAGAGATGACCTACCGTATCCATTACAGTACTCCTCATCAATCGCGCTATCACAGTCATTATCAATGAGGTCATTCAGGGACTGAGAAGTCAGGCTACACAAAGTCTGAGAAAGCTGAAGAGAAACTGGATTAGCGTAAAACTCGCGGTCAGCGGCTCCATAGACAACGGCGGAGAATCTAATGTCATTGTTAATGCTGGTTACATAATTCATGCCTATAATTGTAAACAATATCAATAGTTGTCAATGAAGAAGCGAAGAGGAACGCAGTGAGTGGATACTATCATGTTGGTTGTGTATTGCTTGCGAGAGCACATAATATAAGATATCAAATCAGACCATGAGGATAGTATGAATCAGTGCTTAATATTAGTATTGAAACAACATAGAAAGCAAAGAGCCGAGTACACATGTACTGATTTATAAAAGTACTTTAGAAACTGTTGACCATACATATTGGAAATTACTGAATATAAATGCGTATATGCTCATGTTTTAGGTAAAAAATCTGTTTGTTAGAGTGACGGCGAGTCAAAGTTTGGTGATGCGTGGAAACAAAAAGCCTGAAAACTGATGGCAGAAATAGTGGAAGATGTTGCAAAATCCTCCAAAAAAAGTGAAACTGTGGCACAATATCATAATCTCAGGTTTTCCTGATATGCCCTTATACAGAATAAAACAAATAGCGCTGACAAGAGAAAAGATCCTTTAAGTAAGAGCCATTGCAGATACTCACCGAACTCAACGCGGACAGTTGTGGCTGAAACTGATGGAGCGCTACCATCTACTTCCACCCACTGAGCTGATGGAAATGCATCGCTAAATGGAATCCCGGAATCCCCGTACCTCAGATTTGATATATAATCCGTTTCAATAGCAATGTTCAGCTTGCTTACGTATGGTACATACTCTCCATTATCCCTGTAAGTACATTCATTATCAAATGAATCTAACATGAACTTTAGGGTACAAGGTTATGCTACAACTATGATATTATCTCATACAAGCGTTTTGCTTCAATCTTTTATGAATAGCTGACAAACATAGTGTATGCAAAGTTACTGTGACAAATACGCCTTTTAAAATATTGTACTTAGTCTTCAAAGTAAGATAAAAGATTGTATGTGTGCAGTAGCTAAGCATTGTCATAAAAATACCAGATTGCTACACCAATACTAGATTTATATGAAACTACAAGGAAAATATGCTAGAAACATGTTAGTAATGTCTCTATCAGAAGGGGTGGTAATATGGCACAAATGATAGACTAGTAATTGAGCTTTGTTTGCATCTGTAAGTATACAACATTTGGTGAGTATATAATGAGTAAGTATACAATGGTGTGTATATAATGGAGTATAAAATGGATTTTAGTAAAGATCGAGCTTTCAAGGTGAGCTACTTAAATTCATCAAGTAATTATTCTATTACCCGTACAATGCGGGCATTCAACAATTATAATTAATATAATAGTAGCCTAAATTTTAAAAACTTTGGATTTAACCAACAGCAAACTTGAAAGCGTAAACTTGGTAACCAGGAGTCATCTTACTACCATTCGATGGTACTTTCTCTTTCTAATATTACTACTCCTACAAAATTTATTCAATTATTTTTTTAAATCTTGGGTTGTTATTTCTTCGTTAAAAAACCTTCACTACTAACAAACCCTCACTACTACCGTATACTACTAACAAACCCTCATTACTATACCACAGTCTATGCGGCTGCTAAAGAGACTAAATGGTGTTAACCAAAGACTGAAGTCTTGACCTCCACATGGACTGATGAATGGTGGACTGAAGAAAATGCTATTTTGTAACAAGTGGATGTACATTATATGAACCATACCCAAGCTGACCACTTCTTGGTGTAACAAATCTATAGTCATTGGCCCAACTTTCCTTCGCTATAACCAAGGTCATAGAGGGGTCACCTGCAATACAACAGGCAGAACATGTATTGCGGGCACATGATCTTATGACACGATAAGTATGCCTAAGTAAATATCAATTTCAGATTAACTGTGGCACTTGTACGTGTAGCAGTTGTAAGACATCTTATGAATGAATGGCTGATGATTGGTACATGTGCAACCACAACAGGGTGTAACCACAACAGTGTGTAACCACAACAGTGTGTAACCACAACAGGGTGTAACCACAACAGTGTGTAACCACAACGGTGTGTAACCACAACGGTGTGTAACCACAAGTGTGTAACCACAACAGTGTGTAACCACAACGGTGTGTAACCACAACGGTGTGTAACCACAACAGTGTAACCACAACAGTGTGTAACCACAACAGTGTGTAACCACAACAGTGTGTAACCACAACAGTGTGTAACCACACCAGTGTGTAACTGGTTATGGTTAGTGAGGAAAGATAAAACAGTTGTTAATAGCTACGCATATCTATTAATGTTGAAAATGTGTTGTATTTCAATAACTTTTAGAAAAGGTAAAATTGAGCAGCCGTGAGGCTCATATGACACAACTAAAAGCTTCAGTCTAACATAAAAGCACTCGCACCTCCATTATCTCATTAAGCGAGAGTCTTTATCTATCATTCGCAATAGTAACTGACACTTGTAGACAAAATAAACATGGCTGCCTCTGAAATTTATGTTATGCTTTAAGTACATACATGTACCTCCTCTTTATTAACATATATTTATCATTTAATTGTTATGCTTGAACACGCCAGTAATTCATGTACAGAACTCACTATTAATCACAAAAATAAAAAATATAGGACATGAAAAATAGGGAGCAAAATTAATGAAATTCTCAGTAGGGTCACAAAAATTTGGTCAAATCAACAAGCAGTAAAAACCAAGAGACTGCAAAAATCTCTCTACAGTCTAACAGTTTACAAGATTTTTTGAATTATGACATATCTAGGGATGTCTGAAAAGTTTGGGTCTATAAAAGATATCACCGTAATAATACACATGTCTAAATTAGCTGAATAACTTAGTGACCAAGCAATATGACCTTGGTGAACGATCTCGGGTCAGAATTTCCACTGTTCACTTCACAAATCTATGTAGAAGCCAAGGTGCAAATGTGTTGAGAAGATTTTTCACCTTCTGAATGAAAATGAGCAACAAAATTCACATTTACTACATACCTTTGTCTATATCTTGATTGCTATTCAGCTGTGTCTTAGAGCATTTACTACATACCTTTGTCTATATCTTGATTGCTATTCAGCTGTGTCTTGGAGTATTGCACAACGAGTACGGGCTTGTCAGCTTCGATGTGAATATACTCAGTGCTGCCAACTTCTAGCTCTCGATACTGTCCTTTCAGAGCTACGACTGGTTCGTCTAAACTCTGCAAGTTTCAGAATTTCTTACTCAAAATTGGTCAATAATAATGGGTTAGTCTTTAGTATAAAGGGGTTAGTCTTTACTATAATGGGTTAGTCTTTACTATAATGGGTTAATCTTTACTATAATGGGTTAGTCTTTAGTATAATGGGTTAGCCTGTACTATAATGGGTTAGTCTATACTACAATGTATTTTTCATTTTCAAAGTCAATTATGCCTGTTTACATTATTTTATGCCTTGAAAGAATAAACTCAAATACCTTAGCATTACACTGCAAAAATTGAATAAACCTAACACTCTAAGAAACCTCGTCTACTGTATATCCTATTCACAATATATCTAACAAACACTCTAAGAAACCTCGTCTACTGTATATCTTATTCACAATATATCTAACAAACACTCTAAGAAACCTCGTCTACTGTATATCTTATTCACAATATATCTAACTAACACTCTAAGAAACCTCATCTACTGTATATCTTATTCACAATATATCCAACTAACACTCTAAGAAACCTCATCTACTGTATATCTTATTCACAATATATCCAACTAACACTCTAAGAAACCTCATCTACTGTATATCTTATTCACAATATATCTAACTAACACTCAAGAAACCTAGTCTACTGTATATCTTATTCACAATATATCTAACTAACACTCTAAGAAACCTCGTCTATTGTATATCTTATTCACAATATATCTAACTAACACTCCATATTATTTACCCATGGGAATTCATGGCTGATGTGTGACAAACTTACTGCAACTCCAGGAGGTGTAAGAGTAAGAGTTGTGTCATCTTGTGATGTAATAATCCTGAATATATCTCCTCTTGTGTTTCCAGAAGATCCATCTCTCTGTAGACAGTAAAATTAGCAGAAATCAAACTGGACAATTAAATTTAATTTCAAGCACTCAGAAAGCTATTAACAAATATTTTAAACGCCAGAAAAAGATCTTTTTGGATTACTCGACAGCTATATGTATTTTGTTGTAGTTATATAATGTTTGTATATACACGTAGTTACAGGGCTAATCATTCTGCTAATAAAGCAACTCATCAAAAAAACCTTAGAGATTCCAATAGACGAAAGACGAAGACAATAGGAGTGATATTAGTTAGTAGGAGTGATATTAGCTAGTAGGAATGACATTATTTATGAGCAAAAGGAAACCTCTTCCATATCAGTTGAATCATAATGTAACAGTAGCTTTGTAGGAGGCAGAAAACTCTAACTTAAAATATTCAAACATATTTGAATAGTTCTCTTAACCTGCTGTAAATAATTATTTTACAGCTTCAAGTTTGATTCAGCGAGGCAACTTAGATTATGATTATTAAATACTTGTCTGGCAAGGAAATTTGAATACTGATTGAATCAAAGGTAGTCTATTTTCAGGTTTGTAAAGGTATGGTCGCATGTTGTTAATGGATTTATATCTAAAGATCCTATAAACACTCATTACAAACAAATGTTTTCAAATAATGAGAAACAGAAAATGTAGAAGATGCAATATATACCTAAACTAGTTATACAAATTCGATCTTCATTTTAACCCTGTGCTATAGAAATGATAATGGACAGAGTAAAAAAAATGCAATTGGCACGTTTAGAAGACATGGCAGATCGAAAAGAAAATAAAGCAAAATTAGCTTTAGTATTGAATACTTCAATTTTGTGGGTTTTCAAAGTTGCCTATCCAGATCACTTTTGAAAGCAATGACCGATCAGGCTGAATTCACTTTTCGTTTGTCATTTTGCCAACTTGATACCTTTCAACAATTTCACTTTTATTTATTGAATGCACACCTGAATTGGTATAGTGTAGAAGTTGCGTCCCCATGATGGAACAGCAATCATCTGTTCAACGATATGATCTCTTGCATTTCCTTCATTTCCAACAACTGGTCGTCTGTTGCCTACAACGCAGAATGAATAAATAATGAGCATGAAGAGTAACGGGCCTTTCTTTGAAGAGCTATTTTAAGTAAACGATTTCATGAAGCATTATTGAGGTCTTCTGGAATACGGTCAGACCTCAATATCTAATCACTGATATATGGCATTCTCGAGAAAAAATGCAAAAGCCAACTAAATACCTGCCTCGGCACCTGAAGCAATTTTAATTGTAAGAGGTCTGACATTCCTCGAAACATTACAGTCTCACAAATGAATTTAAGAAAACCGGTGAAAACTAAAATTAAAATGCAAAATTAGAAAGTAACAAAAATGAACAAGATAAAATAATTTGAACTTGCGTATTTTGCCTAGTCTATGGCCTAGTAGGTTATGCCTCCATATCTAGTACGGGGGGTATGAGGTTACGCCTCCATATCTAGTACAAGGGGCCTAGTAAGTTATGCCTCCATATCTAGTACAGTGGCCTAGTAAGTTATGCCTTCGTATCTAGTACAAGGGGTATGAAGCTATGCCTCCATATCTAGTACAAGGGGTATAGTAGGTTATGCCTCCATATCTAGTACAAGGGGTATGAAGTTATGCCTCCATATCTAGTATGGGGGGTATGAGGTTATGCCTCCATATCTAGTACAAGGGGTATGAAGTAATACATCCATATCTAGTACAAGGGGGATGAAGTTATGCCTCCATATCTAGTACAAGGGGTATGAGGTTATGCCTCCATATCTAGTACAAGGGGGATGAGGTTATGCCTCCATATCTAGTACAAGGGGTATGAGGTTATGCCTCCATATCTAGTACAAGGGGTATGAAGTAATACATCCATATCTAGTACAAGGGGGATGAAGTTATGCCTCCATATCTAGTACAAGGGGTATGAAGTTATGCCTCCATATCTAGTACAAGGGGTATGAAGTTATGCACCCATATCTAGTACAAGGGGGATGAAGTTATGCCTCCATATCTAGTACAAGGGATATAGTAAGTTATGCCTCCATATCTAGTACAGTGGCCTAGTAAGTTATGCCTTCGTATCTAGTACAAGGGGTATGAAGCTATGCCTCCATATCCAGTACAAGGGATATAGTAAGTTATGCCTCCATATCTAGTACAAGAGCCTAGTAAGTTATGCCTCCGTATCTAGTACAAGGAGGATGAAGTTATGCCTCCATATCTAGTACAAGGGGTATGAAGTTATGCCTCCATATCTATTACAAGGGGTATGAAGTTATGCCTCCATATCTAGTATAAGGGGCATAATAAGTTATGCCTCCATATCTAGTACAAGGGGTATGAGGTTATGCCTCCATATTTAGCACAAGGGGGATGAAGTTATGCCTCCATATCTAGTACAAGGGATATAGTAAGTTATGTCTCCATATCTAGTACAAGGGGTATGAAGTTATGCCTCCATATCTAGTACAAGGGGTATGAAGTAATACATCCATATCTAGTAAAAGGGGGATGAAGTTATGCCTCCATATCTAGTACAAGGGGTATGAAGTTATGCCTCCATATCTAGTACAAGGGGTATGAAGTTATGCTTCCATATCTAGTATAAGGGGCATAGTAAGTTATGCCTCCATATCTAGTACAAGGGGTATGAGGTTATGCACCCATATCTAGTACAAGGGGGATCATGTTATGCCTCCATATCTAGTACAAGGGATATAGTAAGTTATGCCTCCATATCTAGTACAGTGGCCTAGTAAGTTATGCCTTCGTATCTAGTACAAGGGGTATGAAGCTATGCCTCCATATCTAGTACAAGGGATATAGTAAGTTATGCCTCCATATCTAGTACAAGAGCCTAGTAAGTTATGCCTCCGTATCTAGTACAAGGAGGATGAAGTTATGCCTCCATATCTAGTACAAGGGGTATGAAGTTATGCCTCCATATCTATTACAAGGGGTATGAAGTTATGCCTCCATATCTGGTACAAGGGATATAGTAAGTTATGCCTCCATATCTAGTACAAGGGATATAGTAAGTTATGCCTCCATATCTAGTACAGGGGCCTGGTAAGTTATGCCTTCGTATCTAGTACAAGGGGTATGAAGTTATGCCTCCATATCTAGTACAAGGGGCATAGTAAGTTATGCCTCCATATCTAGTACAGGGGCCTGGTAAGTTATGCCTTCGTATCTATTACAAGGGGTATGAAGTTATGCCTCCATATCTAGTACAAGGGGCATAGTAAGTTGTGCCTCCATATCTAGTACAGGGGCCTAGTAAGTTGTGCCTTCGTATCTAGTACAAGGGGTATGAAGTTATGCCTCCATATCTAGTACAGGGGCCTAGTAAGTTATGCCTCCATATCTAGTACAAGGGGTATGAAGTTATGCCTCCATATCTAGTACAAGGGGTATGAAGTTATGCCTCCATATCTAGTACAAGGGGCATAGTAAGTTGTGCCTCCATATCTAGTACAGGGGCCTGGTAAGTTATGCCTTCGTATCTAGTACAAGGGGGATGAAGTTATGCCTCCATATCTAGTACAAGGGGTATGAGGTTATGCCTCCATATCTAGTACAAGGGGGATGAGGTTATGCCTCCATATCTAGTACAAGGGGTATGAGGTTATGCCTCCATATCTAGTACAAGGGGTATGAAGTAATACATCCATATCTAGTACAAGGGGGATGAAGTTATGCCTCCATATCTAGTACAAGGGGTATGAAGTTATGCCTCCATATCTAGTACAAGGGGTATGAAGTTATGCTTCCATATCTAGTATAAGGGGCATAGTAAGTTATGCCTCCATATCTAGTACAAGGGGTATGAGGTTATGCACCCATATCTAGTACAAGGGGGATGAAGTTATGCCTCCATATCTAGTACAAGGGATATAGTAAGTTATGCCTCCATATCTAGTACAGTGGCCTAGTAAGTTATGCCTTCGTATCTAGTACAAGGGGTATGAAGCTATGCCTCCATATCCAGTACAAGGGATATAGTAAGTTATGCCTCCATATCTAGTACAAGAGCCTAGTAAGTTATGCCTCCGTATCTAGTACAAGGAGGATGAAGTTATGCCTCCATATCTAGTACAAGGGGTATGAAGTTATGCCTCCATATCTATTACAAGGGGTATGAAGTTATGCCTCCATATCTAGTATAAGGGGCATAATAAGTTATGCCTCCATATCTAGTACAAGGGGTATGAGGTTATGCCTCCATATTTAGCACAAGGGGGATGAAGTTATGCCTCCATATCTAGTACAAGGGATATAGTAAGTTATGTCTCCATATCTAGTACAAGGGGTATGAAGTTATGCCTCCATATCTAGTACAAGGGGTATGAAGTAATACATCCATATCTAGTAAAAGGGGGATGAAGTTATGCCTCCATATCTAGTACAAGGGGTATGAAGTTATGCCTCCATATCTAGTACAAGGGGTATGAAGTTATGCTTCCATATCTAGTATAAGGGGCATAGTAAGTTATGCCTCCATATCTAGTACAAGGGGTATGAGGTTATGCACCCATATCTAGTACAAGGGGGATCATGTTATGCCTCCATATCTAGTACAAGGGATATAGTAAGTTATGCCTCCATATCTAGTACAGTGGCCTAGTAAGTTATGCCTTCGTATCTAGTACAAGGGGTATGAAGCTATGCCTCCATATCTAGTACAAGGGATATAGTAAGTTATGCCTCCATATCTAGTACAAGAGCCTAGTAAGTTATGCCTCCGTATCTAGTACAAGGAGGATGAAGTTATGCCTCCATATCTAGTACAAGGGGTATGAAGTTATGCCTCCATATCTATTACAAGGGGTATGAAGTTATGCCTCCATATCTGGTACAAGGGATATAGTAAGTTATGCCTCCATATCTAGTACAAGGGATATAGTAAGTTATGCCTCCATATCTAGTACAGGGGCCTGGTAAGTTATGCCTTCGTATCTATTACAAGGGGTATGAAGTTATGCCTCCATATCTAGTACAAGGGGCATAGTAAGTTGTGCCTCCATATCTAGTACAGGGGCCTAGTAAGTTGTGCCTTCGTATCTAGTACAAGGGGTATGAAGTTATGCCTCCATATCTAGTACAGGGGCCTAGTAAGTTATGCCTCCATATCTAGTACAAGGGGTATGAAGTTATGCCTCCATATCTAGTACAAGGGGTATGAAGTTATGCCTCCATATCTAGTACAAGGGGCATAGTAAGTTGTGCCTCCATATCTAGTACAGGGGCCTGGTAAGTTATGCCTTCGTATCTAGTACAAGGGGTATGAAGTTATGCCTCCATATCTAGTACAGGGGCCTAGTAAGTTATGCCTTCGTATCTAGTACAAGGGGTATGAGGTTATGCCTCCATATCTAGTACAGGGGCCTAGTAAGTTATGTCTTCGTATCTAGTACAAGGGTATGAAGTTATGCCTCCATATCTAGTACAAGGGGTATGAAGTTATGCCTCCATATCTAGTACAAGGGGCCTAGTAAGTTATGCCTTCGTATCTAGTACAAGGGGCATAGTAAGTTATGCCTCCATATCTAGTACAAGGGGCATAGTAAGTTGTGCCTCCATATCTAGTACAAGGGGCCTAGTAAGTTATGCCTTCGTATCTAGTACAAGGGGTATGAAGTTACGCCTCCATATCTAGTACAAGGGGCATAGTAAGTTGTGCCTCCATATCTAGTACAGGAGCCTAGTAAGTTATGCACCCATATCTAGTACAAGGGGTATGAAGTTATGCCTCCATATCTAGTACGGGGGGTATGAAGTTATGCCTCCATATCTGGTATAAATATAAATAAAATGCATTTGATAGCATACTTTATATATTTTATTATTTTTCTTTCATTACTATTCACATTTATTGTATAAATTCTCAATCATAATAAATAAATTAATAATAATTTATTGATAAAATAAATTATTATTAATTTATTTTATCTATAAACTTTGAGCAACTGATATCTCAAAACCTACCAAATAAACTTGTTTAATTTTTTTAACTTTAGCTCGAAGGAGTGCATATCATCCTCTAATAAACATGATGAGCCTTTTGGTCAGCTGTGATAGTCAAAAAATGTTGCAGAAATTGTTTGCGCTATTTGGCAGGAAGTATGGGTCACATGATCAGATTATGACTAGATGATTAGACCAAGCTGAAACAAAACTGTAAAGTAGCGAGCATCTATATTTGATACCGGCTTTTCGGTAAAACCCAAAGTGTTTGTCATGTTAACACCCTGACAATGGTATACATGCAAATGTTTTTACTCATGCATGTACTAGTACATAGTAGCACATACTAGTAGACAAAACCAGCTGTCTACTGATATAAGGTAAACACTAGTAGACACCGCTAAATGTATATTGATACAAGGTAAACACTAGCAGACATCGCTAAATGTATATTGATACAAGGTAAACACTAGTAGACATCGCTAAATGTATATTGATACAAGGTACACACTAGTAGACAATACTAGCTGTCTATTGATACAAGGTACACACTAGTAGACATCGCTAAATGTATATTGATACAAGGTACACACTAGTAGACAATACTAGCTGTCTATTGATACAAGGTACACACTAGTAGACATCGCTAAATGTATATTGATACAAGGTACACACTAGTAGACAATACTAGCTGTCTATTGATACAAGGTACACACTAGTAGACATCGCTAAATGTATATTGATACAAGGTACACACTAGTAGACAATACTAGCTGTCTATTGATACAAGGTACACACTAGTAGACATCGCTAAATGTATATTGATACAAGGTACACACTAGTAGACAATACTAGCTGTCTATTGATATAAGGTATATAGTATCTAGTAGACAATACTAGCTGTCTATTGATATAAGGTATATAGTATCTAGTAGACAATACTAGCTGTCTATTGATATAAGGTATATAGTATCTAGTAGACAATACAGATGTCTATTGATATAAGGTATACACTAGTAGACAATACAGATGTCTATTGATATAGGGTATATAGTATCTAGTTGGCAACTCTTAAATCATAATCTAAAGCTCTTGATACTTACCAGAAAATACTGCAATCCGCTTGCCATTAGTACTTTGGACACGAGAACCTGTGAGATCGGTTGGGCTCTGCATTTGCAAGCACTGATATTGCAGAAGTGATGGGCGGATGGTCTGCAACCAAAAAGAGTCAAGCAAACACGGTTGTATCAAATATACAATAACAAATATGTAAAAATATAACAAGTATGAAATATAAAAAGAGATTGCTATCAAGTATAAAATGGGTCAGAAAAACAAACCAACAGCAAGATATAATACATTTCAGAAAAGAAACTTACATCTCCATTTCGATAGTTGGTCCCTTCAAATGCAACATTCACTCCAGCGACATCAGCTAGTGTAATCTCGAGAGTAGTTGTACCAGGGTCAGCAGCGCACACAGCAAATGTAGCCACATCATCTACAAACCGTGCATCACTCTAGATAAATATATTAAAGCTGTTGTTGCAACAAAATTCACATTACAGTTATTTGATATTAAAAGATTCACCATGTCTTACTCTGTTGTGTTGTAGGTGCCAGATATGTGGAAATGTGATTACAAGCTCTCAAAAGCTCAAAAACGAACAGTTAATCGCAGCCATCCCGAAAACGCCATAGATTAGAATCCCTTTCCAAAATGGCTCAAATGGGACGTACTTGAACAAGATGGCTTCTGTTTACACTTTCATGCAATCTTATTCGTCGAAATTTTTTCACAAATTTACTTCACGCATTCAATACAACCATGTTTATTGTCTTTTCGCATCTGTTTCATTATCATTGTAATGCTGTCACTTTGAGCAACTGATATCTCAAAACAGAAAAACTCGTTTAATTTTTTAACCTTAGCTCGAAGGAGTGCATATCATCCTTTGATAAACATGACGAGCCTTTTGGTCAGCTGTGATAGTCGAAAAATGTTGCAGAAATTCTTTGCGCTATTTGGCAGGAAGTATGGGTCACATGATCAGATTATGACTAGATGATTAGACCAAGCTGAAACAAAACTGTAAAGTAGCGAGCTTCTACGTATAGGTATTTGATACGGGCTTTTCGGTAAAACCCAAAGTGTTTGTCATAAACTAGTGCTACGAGAACTTTTATATTGAGCCTTTTATTGGCCTTGCAATTCACGTGATAACATCAGGTGTCAAAACAATTACCAAATTTCGTGAGTACGTTAGAGAAATAAATCGATCCCAACCTACGACGTTTTCGTGACGGCTGCGATTAACTGTTCGTTTTTGAGCTTTTAAGAGCTCGTAATCACATTTCCACATATTTTGCACCTACATCACAACAGAGTAAGACATGGTAGATCTTTTGATACCAAATAACTGTAAAGCAAATTTTGTTGCAAGTCAACCTTTAAAGCTATTGTTGACATCAGTACAGCGAAATTCAACTTGACATTGAAATCATTGATCACACCATGATATTTTGGTTTACTATCTTCCAAATATAACATAATCAAATCAAGAGAAAGCTTTTGGCCAGCATAATACTTTTGTTAGAATATTTGGGTCTCTATCAGTATACATGTATGTTATCTAAAAACACTCATTAAATAATGGGAGCATTTAAACCTGATTTGGAAATAACATTTGGTAAGAAGGACATGAAATTTACAATATTGCGAGCTGTCTCACTAAAACTGTGTGACCAGACTCATCATTAGAATGTACACATCCCTTTCGTCATTGTCATGCCATGATATTTGAGTATTCAAAGACAGGCACCATAGTGAGGAAACCGTCCTAAACTTGTCATAACAAACATGGCTTATTGTCACTTACTGGCGTCTTTGACAGTTATGGTAGCAACGTAGTAATCGTATCCGATACCATCTACTGGAAGAGCAAGAAAAGATTCAGACGAGAATTTGATCTTGTTTATGGCGTAGACGACGACATCGTCTGTTGCTTCCAAAAGAATTGAACGGTCAAATACTCCGGATTCTTCTACAAAATGGATAACTTTATGAATAAAGAGAACAAATATATAGCAGGCATAAGTAGTATTTGTACACTCTACAAAATGGATAACTTTATGAATGAAGAGGACAAATATATAGCAGGCATAAGTAGTATTTGTACACTTTTCAATGTTGGTTCGCTTGTTTTAGCAACAAAGATTTATTATAGAGATCTATATATTTTTTTACTAATATAAGACATAATTATGATGTAACGCAACACATTACAACAAACTATAAAAATAATTAGTATGGTGTAATATAATATAGATATAGGGCTAATAGAATGTTATTCTCAATATAACATGACACAATATAGACAAAGTGCTAATATAATTTTATTCTCAATGTAACTTTCACAAAATACTTGTTTTAACCAGTCTACAAAAATATTGATCTTTTTCTGATAATCATTGTTTTTCCCTAAGAAAACAGCTAATAAGGTATGGAACATTTTATAACAAGTCAGATCCGTGACTATTTCCCATAACCGGCGATTAGTTTATGACTATGATTAGGTATTTTGGCTACATTCAGAACTTTGAAAATTTGAAAACAGCAAATATATTTGTTACTAACATCTTCAGCAAGATACTGTATCTTCAGAATTAATAACCTTTTCTCCAGTACGAACAGATATATGACTACCACTATATAGATATATGACTACCACTATATAGATATATGAATACCACTATATAGATATATGACTACCCTATATAGATATATGACGACCACTATATAGATATATGACGACCACTATATAAATATATGACGACCACTATATAGATATATGACTAACACTATATAGATATATGACGACCACTATATAGATATATGACTACCACTATATAGATATATGACTACCACTATATAGATATATGACTACCACTATATAGATATATGATTAGATAGACGATTAAATATACGACTACCACTCATGTGACATAGCACTAAACTAGTCTTCTAATACCTATACTGCGATATTTTACAGAAAGTTTATAACATTAAATCCGACAAAAAAGTGACAACGGAAAATAAATTGTGTTGTTACTATGGAAACTGCATAAACAATTTTACGTAATTTTCACGTAATCCACGAATTGTTTGTAACTTAATGGCGCATTTACAAGCAGGAACAGGTTTACCTGCTGCGCCGCAGGGCTAGAATCTCTAAACACCATTCTTACCAGATTACATAGATCTTCTATTTAGTGAATAAATGAACAGAGCGTGTGTTTAATTGTATCACCATCTACATTGACTTAAGCAACTCGATTTATTGTTCATGAGAAAAAGGGATTTTATGTTTTTCGAGAAGCAGTTCAGAGTTATCCCATCAGTATTTAGTTAGATGGCTGAAAAGATAAAAATGAAATCTAAAAAAGGGACTGTAAAACCCGGGAAGCCAAACATCCAGTTTGATTTCTAGCGCTGCTAGAGAAAAGGTGCTAAGATGCGTCAGAGGAGAGTTCTTATTAATCAGCTGTACCAAACAATATGAGTTAGCCATTGTGTTTGGTACAGCAACACTTCACACAGCACTGCAACTACGTAGTTGCGAATATGAACTACATAAAAACGCAAGGTTAAAGATGTTGAGTATTAGTTAATTCAAAAACTTGCTAGATTTCTATGATAGCGTTAAAATCCTTTTAAATTCAAACACACTCATAGGACCACAGGCTAAATAAAACTTTTATACTGCGCATACATGAAGTTTTGTCACACAGGCTTTTTCCTATTTGTAGAAATCTGTTCATGATAAACTAGCATTAATAATCATCACATAAGTGCTGTTAGTAGACTTACGTGGCAATCTCTGGTCTGTCGGAATTTCAACCACTGTTGTGTTGAAACGCTGCAATGTTGTGGTCATCTCAAAAGAACCCCGAGGGTTAGAAACCTTTACCGTAGCATCGGTCTAGAAAGTTTTTTCAAAGTAGCTATAGAGATTAATATTCTAACTCACATTTGCATTGAAACATCATTTTATTTGAGGAAGGATTCAAGCAGTTTAGTCTTTAGCATTACCTAGTTACTATTAATGACGTGAAACATTAACAAATTCACATTTTATTACAATGCAATACAATCTAGCCCAAATGTGTTTAGCCCACAACAATTCAGGCTACATAAAAATAATCCAGTTTAATCTAGACTCACAATAGTGCTTTGCGGAGAAATATATATCTGAAGCTGGTCTAGGTCAGACGCCGAGCCATCCGATTTGGAGTTGTCAAGAAACGTGATGAGATAAGTCTTGCCTCTGGCTCTTCCGCTGCTACCTGTTTAAAGGAAAACTGTGAGCAGAACACACAAAACAGGTTTAAAAATGCAAGTAAATTCAAATACTATTGTAGTTCGTTGTTTTGAATGATTAGAATAAAGATTTTTCCAGAATGTTCTCCAAATTAACTTGGACTCTACCTCTTCCTATATTTATCCGCTCATCTATCATCTACCCTCTATCATCTACTCTCTATCATCTACTCTCTATCATCTACTCTCTATCATCTACCCTCTATCATCTACTCTCTATCATCTACTCTCTATCATCTACCCTCTATCATCTACTCTCTATCATCTACTCTCTATCATCTACCCTCTATCATCTACTCTCTATCATCTACTCTCTATCATCTACTCTCTATCATCTACTCTCTATCATCTACCCTCTATCATCTACTCTCTATCATCTACTCTCTATCATCTACTCTCTATCATCTACCCTCTATCATCTACCCTCTATCATCTACTCTCTATCATCTATCATCTACCCTCTATCATCTACCCTCTATCATCTACCCTCTATCATCTACTCTCTATCATCTATCATCTACCCTCTATCATCTACCCTCTATCATCTACCCTCTATCATCTACCCTCTATCATCTACTCTCTATCATCTATCATCTACCCTCTATCATCTACTCTCTATCATCTATCATCTACCCTCTATCATCTTCCCTCTATCATCTTCCCTCTATCATCTACCCTCTATCATCTACCCTCTATCATCTACCCTCTATCATCTACCCTCTATCATCTACCCTCTATCATCTATCATCTACCCTCTATCATCTACCCTCTATCATCTTCCCTCTATCATCTACCCTCTATCATCTACCCTCTATCATCTACCCTCTATCATCTACCCTCTATCATCTACCTTCTATCATCTACTCTCTATCATCTACTCTCTATCATTTACCCTCTATCATCTACCTTCTATCATCTACTCTCTATCATCTACTCTCTATCATCTACCCTCTGTCATCTACTCTCCATCATGTACTCTCTATCATCTACCCTCTATCATCTATCTTCCATCATCTACCCTCTAATCTTCAACCCTTATCTACCCTCTATCATCTGCACTCTATCGTCGATCCTCCATCATGCACCCTCTATCGCCTATCCTACATAAATCAATATTTTAGACAACAAAAAACAAAAACTCTGGCTTCTCCAAAGTCTATTTTTTAATTCTTTATCAGTTGATTATTCTTTTCCTTGTTCACAGTAGACAAGCGATAAAATAATTGAACATCTCTCTCTCTCTCACGTAGCTTTCACTCTTGCTGGTGAGGGCAGACAACTCACTTGCACAATCCTCATCAATCGCTCCATCAGAGTCATTGTCTATTCCATCACATGGCTCTTCATCAAAATTCCCGTCACAATCATTATCGACAGCATCTCCACGTATCATCACCGTTTCTTCACACTACAGTAAACAGGAACTTTATTTTACATTACAGGGATTAACCTTCAGGCGCCTTTAAATGTTACCTCATCACTCAATTCTGCAGAAGATACCTTTAAAAATAGCTACTGACAACAAAGATATGCTTTCATCTACAATTAAGAAATATGGCAACACGTGTCTATGCCCTACTGTTATTTGTACCTACTCTTTGCACATGAATGACCATACTGTGTTAACATACCAATACTGTTTTCCATTAAATTTAAACACTATGTTCAAGGTTAATTAGCTGGTTGGCTTTAACAGCGTGAATGAACACAGACAGAATCTATCAGTGGTGCAAAATTAAATCTACATGGGTAAAAAAGCTACTTCAGCAAATTTTATATGAAGTATAACTATACCCAGGTTATACACTACGTGTAGATCATCTTACCTAGTGTATAACCTTCACACAAGGTAGGGTGAAACGAAGTCTATTACATCCATTTGCTGCTTTCTGAGCGGTAGCGCAAAACCCCCATATTTAAAAAATCATACCGACAGAAACTCTATTTTAAAACTGTGTTATATATTCACTAATCATCATTGTTCTAATTTAGGTAGGAGGTACGAGCCTGTAATTATATCTGAGAACTTTGAACAATTTATAATAGCTTTGTCATATTTGTCTATCGACAGAGTGTATGGGTAGCTTTATATCCAGTTCCGCTTGCTTTTCTCCATAAATGAGCATTTACATTTTTTTCCAGTTTAAAAATTATTTTCATGTTGCTTCATCAGTTAAAATAGAGAGCGCAAGATAGGACAACTCAAAGTTTGAAAATAGATCACGGTAAGATAGGACAACTCAAAGTTTGGAATAGATCAGGGTAAGATAGGACAACTCCAAGTTTGGAATAGATCACGGCAAGATAGGACAACTCAAAGTTTGGAACAGATCACGGCAAGATAGGACAACTCCAAGTTTGGAATAGATCACGATAAGTGAATTGAATTCTTTCTTCTTATTATGGAAACAAATCAAAAAAGTTTCTGTCAATGAACAATCTATTATAAATATGAAACTGGCTTTGAATCAAGAATTTCGCGGGTTAAATTTTGTATACTTACTATTTGGCACATCACGCATAACATGATGATTTAGGAGTCGCTTTTCTTTACATAAATTGAAAATGTTTTGGTTGCGAGTATACGCACCATCAACCAAAACTACTTTTGCAATATCTTACATTCTAGTTTTTATACCGTGAGAACAGTTTTAAAAGCACCGATAAAGAAAGATGAGAAATGTTTGCTCAAATTATTTACAGGTTATTACACAAATCATGAAACCGTCACAATGCATTAATTTCCCAGTTTTTAATGTAGTAAATTTTGGGTTCAACATAATTATATACTACACGGACTCGTGTAGACCACATAGTATCTAGACTACACGACTATGTGTAGTCTATCGATGGTGAACAACTACAAACTAACTTCCTAAAAAAATCAAATACAATATAATAATTGCAATATCTCAACTAGATGCAGACCTGAAGGTTTATGTAAGGAAGTACTTGACACACTGAATATGATTTATGCAAATTTTTTTAATTTCAGTGATAATGGTGTTGTTACAGAAATTGCAAGAATTTTTCCAAAACTGGAAAAGAAATCAAAAATGACATGTGCGAATGATCTTTTATAGTATTGAAGCAATGCTCAGTTAAATGTGTTAGCATAGAGTGTAATGGTATGTCGCACCTCGGAGGACCCGGTTAAACCAAGAGTTGTACTGAGAGACTCCCTGTCATCAGATGAAAACATGAATGCGCCGAATGAATCACCACTTGCATGAGTCAAGATATGAGACACTGATCCATCCACATCCAGCTGACAGGCTAGCCCACTAAATTGTCACATATCAACAGGTGTTAACAATTGCTCAATATGCATTTCAGTTTATACAATAATTTTGAAGGAACTCATGTGGTTGTGTTTTATGAAAGACATTGAATTTTTAAATTTTTAGAACTCGGAAGGCCAAATCGCATGTAGCAAATAAGCTGATAGGGCAAGTAGGAAATCATAGCCGAAGGAAAATCTCAGTAGGTCAAGGAGTTGCGTACACATTAAGGTGACACAAATATCTATTGAATTAACAACTACCTAGAGAAAGCTTTACAGCATCAGACAAAATAACATTTGGAGTTGTGTTATCATACAGTATTAATAATTTTAAAGTCTGTAGTAACATAAAACCTTAGGGAAAGATTCTCCACAGACTAATTTGACAAAAGGAAATAGAAGAGGAACTTGCATTGTTGAATTGGCAGTTTCTCAATTGTGTAATTACATGACATTCTCTTCTTGCTACCAATATTGTTAATCAGTGCTAAGACTAAAAACAAATGTGTAAAAGCATATCATGTAAAAGTATCGCTAATATGATGAAGGAACTGTATATTACAGAGGAGATGAGGGAGATGAACTGTTTGTAAAGTTGGCATATGATTTTTCTTGACTGGCTTTTTGAAGATTATGCCATGAATCAGATGACTCGTACCTGTTTGGAACATTGCGGCACGCGTTACGAACACTGCTAGGAAGTGCAGCTCCATCAATTCTCAGTCCATTTACCGAAGAGCTGGCAGTCAGCACCTAAGATTAAAAGCGCAAGACTTATTGATCATTTGGGAAAATGCCCACAAAATATAACAATCAAGTTTATTAGAAGAAAACCTTTTCACTGAATAGGAAATATAATAGTGAACATAGAACACGGTGGTCATACAATAAGGTGGTCATGGAATACAAAGTCATGGTAAAAACCGACCAGGATACAAAAGCAGTATGTTTCCATGGAAATAGAAAAGGTTGTCAACTCCTGAACAGAAATTCGCTCCAATATAATAATTAATTTTTAAAATAGGGCATGAACAATAAAGCAAACTTTGATTTGCTATAATGTCCTGCTGTATATATATATATATGAAGACATCAATGGAAGAACGATCAATGTCACATTTTCTCAAACTACCAAGTTCAATTTCCATTACATGGTTGTGGCCACAAAGTTTAGTCTCTGTGACCAACTTTCAGTAAAAATGATTTAGGTCAAGGGATATCCCTACTCAAAATAAACTAACTCTTTGCAAAACTGATCAAGGTCCAAGTTTTTAAACTTTAAAAGGGCTATATCTCATGTTTGAGCAAATGTGACATTGATCATTCTTCCATTGAGGTCTTCATATATATACAAATAACCAGTTGTCATAAGACCAACTTTTCACCAGTATATGTATAGATAACTAGTTGATATAAGACCCACTTTTCACCAGTATATAGATAACCAGTGGCTATAAGACCCACTTTTCACCAGTATATAAATAACCAGTTGTCCTAAGATCCACTTTTCACCAGTATATATGTAGATAACCAGTTGATATAAGACCCACTTTTCACCAGTATATAGATAGCCAGTTGATATAAGACCCACTTTTCACCAGTATATAGATAACCAGTTGATATAAGACCCAATTTTCACCAGTATATAGATAACCAGTTGATATAAGACCCACTTTTCACCAGTATATATGTAGATAGCCATTTGATATAAGACCCACTTTACACCAGTATATAGATAGCCATTTGATATAAGACCCACTTTACACCAGTATATAGATAGCCATTTGATATAAGACCCACTTTACACCAGTATATAGATAGCCAGTTGATATAAGACCCACTTTACACCAGTATATAGATAGCCAGTTGATATAAGACCCACTTTACACCAGTATATAGATAGCCAGTTGATATAAGACCCACTTTACACCAGTATATAGATAGCCAGTTGATATAAGACCCACTTTACACCAGTATATAGATAGCCAGTTGCTATAAGACCCACTTTACACCAGTATATAGATAGCCAGTTGATATAAGACCCACTTTACAATGTATATATGCATAACCAGCTGTTATAATGCTGACTTTTTAATTGTATCCATATCCTCAACATTATACATTTCCTCAACATATCATCAAGCCATCACGCTAGTTTAATATGGTTACATGTCTGAATGCAAAACCATTTTGTTCCGAAATTTTGTAAGCAAAATTATTGTATGTTAGAGCAAGTATTTGTCACAAACTGCTGTAATTCATTCAACAGACTGCAAACCAGCTGTAAGTCCTTAATACATACTGTAGGTACAAAAAGTATTCAAACAAAACCATATATACAACAATGTAAAAGCTAAAATATATATAAAAATAGCCTTAACATAGTAACGGGCAACAAAAAGAAATATATATAAAACTGTATTAAAAACTAAAAGCTAGAAAGCTAAAATTATATATAATAAAAATTAGATTATAATGTAATAACCAGTGAAAGGGTCGTTATTGTTGAGTTATCATAGCGACGCAGTAAGAGAAGTGTAAAGTCAGCAGAGTGTACGCGTGTGAGGTAGTGATACTCTGACTTGGACTAGGTCATGTTTAAACTAAATTATCTTATAAGCTTTATTAAATTGTACTTTTAAATTTTCTTTATGGTATTCACCAGCCTATTCATTGTCACCTATAGACGCTTTAGGAATCGTTGAGAGTCATCTGTAGGAAATGACTTCAGGCATGGCATGACATGTTTATTAGGCCAATACGTTGTTCGAAGGGAAGAATGTGTTTTTAAGTACAGGTTTAACTGTACAGATGTACAAGACATTCGGTTTATACGATGCACTATATTATCAGTTACATAAGTAGGGATTACCATGAGAAAGTTGTGAGAATATGGGGCTTGTGCGCCTCCGTCTAGAGTGCTCTGAGCGGTATAGAGAGGAGGCAGTGTGTAGCTTCCTACCCACTGATTCAAACCTTGTAGGTTCAGCATCACAGGATCTCTCTCTATTCCGGACTCACTGCAAGAGTAAAGAACAGCATGGCAATTTTATTTTTGAGATCAGTTGTATGAGTCAATACTACTGTTAGGTACTCACCTAGTAACTAAACTTGAGTCAATACTACTGTTAGGTACTCACCTAGTAACTAAACTTGAGTCAATACTACTGTTATATACTCACCGAGTAACTAAACTTGAGTCAATACTACTGTTATATACTCACCCAATAACTGAATTTGAGTACATTACAGCTGAAAACCTTCTTCCTGATGTAGATACAAAATGGGTGATTTTACCAAATGGATTGAAGTCCATAAATTCTCCTAAAAATAAAATAATAAATTGGGTAGGTGAGCAAATGAGTAGAATGATAATACCAGACATAATAGTGACACACTGTGTAAATGTTTAACCACAAATCCCGACATAAAACTCACTTTTAATATGAAAATCAATTTTGCTACATCAATTGTAGAATATATTTAAGATTTAAAATTAATATATAATACAATAATATAATACACAATAAGCATTATAAAAGTCATATCTTGGCTACATTATTAATTCTATCCAATACAAATATATGTGTGGCAAAGACTCTGGTCAGTATCTTCTGACACTATCTATTGTAATTGAAATTCTAGTCTGGTTCAACTAGGAGAGTAAATATATTTGTGGCCTGATAGCGAGTAGTGCATTTGATATAACATTTCTGTTATGACTTTGTGACCAAGTTAACCACTCGTACAGCTGATACTCAATACACTAGCATACGCTAGACAATACACTAAAACTTGTACATGCACATCTACCATAACGAGTGAAACATGACAGATTGGTCAACCCTAACTATACAGATGTTACACATGTTATTAGCTATTTATAGTCACCCAGGTATACAGTCTAACTGTGAAAATCCCAGTTGCAAAGTAATTTTTGAGGTATTGTGTAGTTTCACTGTTCTATTCACGCCCAGTTAGGTAACTCTATGGAACCCTTACAGGCGTCATCATTGCTACAGACTGTCTTTTCATGAAACAAATAATTAAATTGACCTTTGGGGACAGTGAAGCTGCCGGATGAAAAGTCATCAGCAGACCAATTGATTTCAACATCATAGATGGCAGCGGTGAGGCGAATGAAGTCATCGCTTGCTGAGTCAATAGGGACATAGACATATTCATTGTCCCACCTGCCTGCTGAGATTGCCTGAAAAACAGAGAAAAACCTCCTTTGCAGTAATTAGTGCTGTATTATTTTAAGGAGCCAGCTTGATTTGGTTGCAAATTCTTTCTACTTTTAAATATCATTGTTTAGACACAAAATAATGAGGTAACAAAGCCAAACACAACGCCGTGGGATGAACAAGTTCAAAGACACATTTTAGTGAAGTAACTCTATAGAATACTAGGTATGATGTATAGCTGTAGATGCATACCCAGCGCTTGAGTGTACTCGGTAAAGCAAGCAACGCTCCAGCAGGAGTAACATTATATATAAAACTAGCATATTGCAAGCTGATAGTGAACATCATCAAGTAAAAAATAAATGACTAACTTAGTATCAGGCCTACGTAATGAAAGACTATCATTCAAACATTGTGTAGGCCTTGCTTTGTTGTAATCAGAGCCGTATAGTTTCAGAGTCCCGCGACATAAACCGGAAACAAAAACGCTTGATTCCAAAGAAACCCGATTGACATACTGATCTCTAATGGAATATTCTTACCTCGCTCTCAACATCTCACTTTTTTGCATTTAATTTACTTTTTTGAATTGACCTTATTACAAAAAATCATTTGTAGTTTCTTGTCAAGAATTTTGTCCTTTTTCAAATGGTGTATAATGCAACAATCAATTTCAGAGCGGCTGCCAATAGGAGTAATTTTTGTTGGTTAGTGTTACGGCCTCTCCATTATAACTTATATAAAACAATAATGGACATGGCTTGCTAGTTTGGAGCCGTGCGAGCTCCGATATACGCTTCCGTTGGTCGCGAAACTCTGTGAAGTTATACAGCTCTGTACTGTCAAAGTCGTGTAGCTCTACCAAGTCTTACAACCAAAAATGGATACAAAAACCCATGTTTCCAAACAAACCCGATCGACATACTGATCTCTAATGGAATATTCATACCTCGCTCTCAAACCGCTCCTGTTTGCATTTACTTTACGTTTTTACAAAAATGTTATTAGCAGCTTTCTGTAGGACATTTTGTCTTCTTTCAAATGGTGTATGATACAACAATCAATTTTAAAGTGACTGCTAATGGGAGTAGTTTTTGTTGATCAATTTTGCGCTTCTCCGTTATAAATTATATAAAAATAGTAGATGTGGCCTGTTTGTTTAGAATCGAGCGAGCTTGCGTATATGCTTCTGTTGGTCGCCGGACTATGTGAAACTATATGACACTGGTTGTGATAACAAAGGGGGCGGGTGAAGACCTTACCTGTTCACATATATGGTCTCGGCTCTCATCTGAATTTGGAAGATGTGCACGTACATTTCCACTAAATACAGCAGCAGGCTTTGAAGTCACAACCTTAGTGCCTGATATGTCAGCCAAATCCATTATGTAGAATACTTCATTGTTAGCAAGATTAATGGTGAAGGTTGAACCACCCTCATATACCATACATCTGTGTACGAATGACACTTGTGGCCCTGTGAATAGAAGACCAGATAAACACTCCAGAACATATCACAGCGCTCAAGCACGAAATCTTGCATTGTCTATCAGTGCTTTTGGTGTTTCAACAAGCCAGCAAGCTATTGACCCACCCACTGCATCATTTGTTAACAGTGTAAGCATTTGTTTTAGGAGTTCATAGCCAAATGAGTGGACATCAATTATTTTAAGCAAAATCACACCGAATCCGTATCAATTAGTCTTACTGATCTATTTTTAGCTTTTACATTGTAAACAAACTTCAGCCTTAAAAAAAGATTTTATCGATAACAAACAACACAAACTCCTTTTTGCCTTGATAAGAATAGAAGCTCAACTAGATACAAATATGACAATCTTTGATAAAGGAAAGATATAACGAACTCAAATATGTGGCATTTGGGAGCTCGCTATAGACAACCCTAACATTATATAATACAAATATACAAAGCTGAAGTAGTAAATAAAACACAATCTATATTTGAATACAAACGCGATATCTCTTGGAGCAATTAAATTCTTGAAATATTTCTTTTGGGATTCGTGAAAGGATTCTCGCAAAAGACATTATTTGAAAAAATTAATAACAAAGCAAAGACTCCCTTCCTGGTTTCATACATTTTCATGAGAGGAAGTTAAGAATCTTAATTATTAAAACTTGTTAGCTTACCAAACTGTAAATCAATGTTTGATTTACAGTTTGGTTTACAGTGATTTACGTAGCCAACAGTGATTTACGTAACCAACAGTGATTTACGTAACCAACAGTGATTTACGTAACCAACAGTGATTTACGTAGCCAACAGTGATTTACGTAGCCAACAGTGATTTACGTAGCCAACAGTGATTTACGTAACCAACAGTGATTTACGTAGCCAACAGTGATTTACGTAGCCAACAGTGATTTACGTAGCCAACAGTGATTTACGTAGCCAACAGTGATTTACGTAGCCAACAGTGATTTACGTAACCAACAGTGATTTACGTAGCCAACAGTGATTTACGTAGCCAACAGTGATTTACGTAGCCAACAGTGATTTACGTAGCCAACAGTGATTTACGTAACCAACAGTGATTTACGTAGCCAACAGTGATTTCCGTAACCAACAGTGATTTACGTAACCAACAGTGATTTACGTAGCCAACAGTGATTTACGTAACCAACAGTGATTTACGTAACCAACAGTGATTTCCGTAACCAACAGTGATTTACGTAACCAACAGTGATTTACGTAGCCAACGGTGATTTACAGTAAATCACTGTTGATGATCATACAAGTCTAGTTACCAAAGGCTACATACCTTTGTCTAAGATTTTTCATTGTTCTCATTAAAGCCTCATTAGAGCCTCAAAGTGTAATATATATTCCTTTGTGCAAACACACTTTTCAAACATTATACCGAAGCAAATTTATCTAGTAAAGGTATATTATTAGTATAAATTTAGAAATACAACACAAAGCGGACTAAAGCTGTCTCATTCGCAATAGAGTCTTACGCTAGTGAACGAGCAGAGATTTTGTCTAATTGATGCTTTTGCAGGAAATGGAAAGACAAATTGATAGCGGCTAAGTTGTGTTTTGGAATCAAATTCGTAAGTTATTAGAGAAGTTTCAATTATATTGCTCGTCCCAAGAAGCCGATAAAAATGAATACATATATTATCTTCTTACAAGAGATTAATAGCAATTATTAGCCAGTTGTTAAGAACACAAAATATAAAACCAGTGCCTTTTCGTGGATTAATTTGTCGCATAAACTCAATTTAAAAAGTGGAATCAATGAGATTTTTTGTTATTGACTGTAGTCTAAATAATTAAAACCCCAAAATACAAGTCTGACACATGATTGGTTGATAAGCATTTTGTGAAGTCATTCATGGTGACCTACATAGCCCTATATGCCCTCAGCCTAGTCATCCGTCATACACGGGTAACAAATGATCCATTACGCTTCTGAAATTCCTGTGTTATTTTGTTTGTTCTGCATATTTTCTATTGTCTTCAGAGACACATAGAATTTAATGAAAATGCACTTGACTGAAAAGATGGTTGAAAAAGACTTGCAGTTGAGTGAACAACTAAACCGCTCTTGACTGATTTCATAATTTACTTGTTTACAAAAGAAGCCATTCACCAGCCTTCAGTAAAGCATTGTAAGAAGATATCATAGATCAGAATATGTGGAGAGAGTGAATGAAAACTTGTATCGCCTTTGAAACCTGAAGCTCAACACTTTTTGTTCACCGTGAGTCAGTGGGAGTGGCTCGAACACGCCGGGCGGCGAAAAACAATTAGTGCGGTTTGCAAGTACCACATTGCATAAAAAGATAAAGTTACCTACGCAATATGTTAAGATAAAGTTACCTACGCAATATTTTAAGCCCTCCGACATAATAGTGTATATCTAGGAATTCATTTATGATTTATCATTTATGATGGTAACATACTTTCTTATGATTTTTCTAGCCACTCAGATTTGGTAAAACAGCAATGGACGACTTCATCCTTGTAAAGATTTTCAGGTAAAACAAGATTTAAAACTTTTTTTATAGATAAGCTTTATCAGTTAAAAATGCTACATTAAGACAATACCGGATGAAGATGGGTGTTTGTTTAGCTACATAACACAAAGCTGATAACTGTCAAATCAGAATTCCTAATCTTACTGTTTCTTATAGTTCTATATTCTCTCTGATTATCTAGTAATGTTTTTCTACTATATCAGCAATGGCTAAAAACATGACAACACTGCTCATAGTGTAGCTCATAGTGTAGCTCATAGTGTAGCTCACAGTGTAGCTCATAGTGTAGCTCATAGTGTAGCTCATAGTGTAGCTCATAGTGTAGCTAACAATGTAGCTCATAGTGTAGCTCACAGTGTAGCTCAGTGTAACCTGCAGATAATAAAACTATCAGTCTGCCTATTCTTATACAGGAGCCACAGCCCACCAGTTAGTTTTTTAATTGCAGTATATATTGCATTTATTGCAACATTTCTCATTTTCTATCTGAGGAAACTCTCAAAATTCTGCCATCATCACTCAGTTGAAAAAAACATTTTTCTTGTTGTTGTAAATAAACTTATAAAACAACTGCGTTAAATGCGTATTAAAAACAACCGGACAAATTTAAAAACTAATTTTATATAATGGGCAATAGAATACAATAGCATAATAGAAATTTGGTCGAGAAGCTAATGGAGGCAGTCATCTAAGTTCACTGAGCGTGGCAGGTTAGACTTATCCTTAATCGGTCACTAATAAGTGTTAGATATCTTGTTTGAGTGGCTGAGAGCTAGAGACTGAGAACTAAGGAAGGCTGCCAGATCAAGCACGGATCTATTGATTTGCAGTCTATCGGTACTATCCATCGATAACTAATAACAATAGCTCTTATTCTAATGAGCGTTTAGGCTAGGGCGAATGTAAATGATCAAGTATGCATAATTACTGGTAGGTAGGTGATAATAAAGATTGTCGAGTCACTGACGAAGCACTTGAAAATCTTAAGATTGTCCGATGCTGGATAAGTATATGCACTCGAGTTACCAAAAAGAATTCCATATATCGCCTGATAGGAATATTTGACATGGTACGATAATAACTTGTCCTAATAGTTGACCTAGTTAAAAATTGTGTCTAGGCTTCATGTGCTGACGGGTTTAAGTCAAGCGAGCTGGTTTAAGTCTTGTGGGCTGGTTTAAGTCATGCGGGCTGGTTCAAGTCATGCAAGAATACTAATCAAAGTTGAGGCAGAAACTCCATCAGATGTTTTTTTCAAGACTGTTGTTAAGCTCAACCATTTATCCTAGTATTTTGACCCAACAAACCACTCATGTGCGCCATTAAAAAGCACCCAGCTTGTTGTTAAAAACTAAAAAGGTTACACTTGAATGATGAGTGAAGCTTTGTCGACTGACATTAGAGAATCCTCTAGAATTATTTAAAGATTCTACGATAACCTTTGCAACGGTAAAGAAAAATTGGATAAAGATATATTATATCTTTGTCCAATATATATTATATACATGTATATTATATATACATATATATAATATATGTATATTATATATACATATATATAATATATGTATATTATATATACATATATATAATATATGTATATTATATATACATATATATAATATATGTATAAATATAGCATAAATAACATATCTACAAATGTAGCATCTATACATCTATATAAATGTACAAATATTGCATATATTTGGCTTGTGTACAAATATAGCATATCTATATAAATATTTCTCAGTTTGTCTGTCCTTCGGTATGTCCAATTACAGCTATTAAAATTTTGGAATTAAAAACTCGAATTCTGCTGGAACTAACGAAGATGGCAACCGCAGGTTTGCAATCCAATTCTCTAAACACAAGACTATGACAGCTTTCAATGATTCATTGCTCTTACTATATACTCGAAACACCCTTTTTTCAATTGCACGCTCTAATTGATGTATTAATTGAAATTATATAACTCTATGATATGCAATGCTTTTCGTGTTTTCGTGAACTTGTATTTCCGGTTTTTCGCAAGGTTCAATTGCTATATCGCGGTGAAAGCTTTTCAAGCGGACAATTGTATTATCTCGAGTAGGAATAGCCTCCGAATTCTCTCTCCATTCAGTTAGACAAAGACAGTCCAATATCTCATCTTTACAATTGTACCAGTATCGAGAGGTACCAGTATGGTCGCATTCAAAGTTTTCAAGGTTTCTGCTGGAACAGTAACCTTTTTTATATACACAGTTCTATGCACGAAATTAATTCAACATATTCAGGATTTTTATTTTGTTTTCTAAGTTCGTATTAGTTGTATCATTACCGAATATATTTTATTGTAATCATAGCAAAACAGAATTAATTTAGCGATTACTTGCTAATTACTTCACATTTAAACATTTCTATAATTGCTTTATTTTGTTTCTTCATTTATTTGACCACAAAGCATTTTTCTCATGATTTGAAGTTCAAAAGTTACAGTTGTTTGAAAAAGTTTGAAAAACTTTACAGTTGTTTTATTTTTCTCTTAATTTATTTAAACTGCACAAGATCCTTTTCTCATGATATGGGAGAAAAATGTTTTGTTAGAAGAAACAGAAAAGAAACAGTTACCATTCCATTTGAACGTTGGAATGGTAAATGTTGTTATATGTTAAATAAAAAAATAAATTTTCAGTGCGATAATAATAATATATTATTATTATCTATATTTATAAGACCAGGTGATAACCCAGCCAATTAAGCTGAGTGAGATGCAATGAATTCATTAGGTGATATGAGTCATTATTTCAGTTAAAATACGCATAGCACTCTGCCTTACTGTCACTAAAACTTTAGAAGCGTTACATAGCGCTCTGCATTATGCAACGTCTCTAAAGCTTGTTCTCATGGCTCTTATTAGTAAGTTTAGCAATACCGATAGTAACTTACACAAATTAGTCCTTGGAAATGTGCCAGGCTAATGGCAAGTGGCAGGCAACTACACTACCTGCTATTGTTTATAAGCTGTTTTTGATACCTGTGCAACGCAGGACATTCGACAAGTATAAAATGTGTACAAACACAGCCTATATTTTGTATATGTACAAATATAGCATATATATAATATGTTTACAAATGTAGCCTATATTGGGTATATGTACAAATATAGCATATATATGATATATTTACAAATAAGGCATATCTATACATATGTATATATATATATGTGGAAATATAGCATAAATAGTTTATGTACGCTAAAGCACATATACCATACTGTATACACACGTGTGTACTGTCGTACTTTATATACATGTTTAGCACATATATAAATTTACGTTGTATGAAGTATACAAACATATTGAAGCAATTTTGATCATTGATGACCTTTGACCCAAAGACGTTCTAAACTATTCACCCTAATATCTTCTAAAATCATTACACCAGTTAAAAAAAGATTGAAGGAGTTAAAGGAAAGATTATCAGAACAATTTACTCATCAAGCCATCCTGGTCAGACATACCGGTTGCATGGAGAGGAAGAGAGACAGTTACAGACGTCTCATCTTGGGTCGAGACAACTGCTAACATATTGGCTTTATCACTGCTGTCCGATGCCACAGTTGGGTAGTAGGCTGTACCAAGAGAAGATATTGGCAAAATCTGGTAAGAATCTCCAGAGAAGGCTTCCTACAAATGACCCCAAAAGGAGCAGATAACTTCTATCTTTAATTACAAACAACTTTGTTCTATTAAATGAGTGCGACTACTAAAATATATGCTATCTATAAGCATTTGAAAAGATCGATTAGGTTACACACACTGCCTGTCCAGGCATCGACGAGTAAACAGTGATGGCACTCTTTGATACATAGCATCATGAGGGCATGGTGACATGAAGGCATAGGATCATGAAGGCATGGAATCATGAGGCCATGGTATCGTGAGACATGGTGACACGAAGGCTCGGGAACTTGGCCTTTGAAAAAAGTCTTTTTTTATAGTTTCAATGCAAAATGATCACTCAAAGTTTCGCACAGCCGCTAGTGATATCTGATTAGCATACATAATCAGTTGTGCCAGCTACTGGGGACAATTCCCATCGGTTTTATGTAGCAACATTAGCAAACAGAAAAGCTAATTTTTAATGAAGTGAAATAAATGCGTTTCACCAAAGGAGTCATCATTTGATATAAGCAGCAAATTTTAAGCTGCCAAATATACAACAGCATACACGATGCTGATTCACTGCTCTCTCAGGGATAAGAGATTCTTGGAGAGACTAATGACTAAATACAGACCTTGTTTACTGCCATCACGGAGACATCCTGGTCGGAGTCAACTCGGATAACTTTGTTGTTGATGCTGCTGTCAGAAGAGAATATCTTTGCATACCAACACACTCCAAACATATGCTGATCTCCAGGGGAGATTGTCACAGTTTTGTCTCCGGTACATTCCATCCGAAGCAAGTTAGGATTTCTAAAATAGAAGGTAAGACGACGACCTTGAATTACAAACACAGTTGAAAGTATCTGTTTGATAACAAACCTAAAGAGTTATAAGGAGCAGTTACTCTGCACTTGCATCATGGAAAGTGGCTAGGTTCACTTCTGCACACAAACTTCTCAGGGTTTGAAGTACAATATGAATAAATATTTAATCCTGCTACCGAGGTAATTTTCCATTCAGAACATTGTAAGTTTTTCAAAACAGGTGATGTGAAAAAAATAAGGTTATGTGAAGAGATTGGGGAGAATTAAAAATTATGTAAAAACAAACAAGGAAGTCCAACAAACAAGCGAAGGTCAAACTAACTTACATATAAAGTAAGTTTGTTTGACCTTCACCTCAACTAAGAAACAGTATATCTGTATTTCTCTCACTGCCTCAAACTCCACACCGACACAGTGTCAAATATAACCAGCCATTTGCTTGTTGCTAAAGAAAAGCAGCAATTAGAACAACGTTTGTTGATTACTACTGTGTTTATTTAATTTGACTTTTTACGTATAGTTTATTTTTTTAAATTCAGTTTTGTACATAGTTTCATATAGTACATTTTAACTGTGCGCGTAATTACCTGTAGAATTTATTAAAGAGTTATTGTAGACATCTAGGCAGCAGAATGAAACAAACACTGTAAAGCATATTCTTATTGAAATATTTGCTCCAGGACATGACAGCTTTTAATATCTGACACTACTTTTGGAACAAATTAAATTCACATAGGTTATATTAGATCACATAGGTTATATTAGATCACATAGGTTATATTAGATCACATAGGTTACATTAGACACATAGGTTATATTAGATCACATAGGTTACATTAGACACATAGGTTACATTAGATCACATGGGATACATTAGATTATATAGAATACATTAGATCACATAGGTTATATTAGATCACATAGGTTATATTAGATCACATAGGTTACATTAGACACATAGGTTATATTAGATCACATAGGTTACATTAGACACATAGGTTACATTAGATCACATGGGATACATTAGATTATATAGAATACATTAGATCACATAGGTTATATTAGATCACATAGGTTATATTAGATTACGTAGGTTATAATAGATCTCATAGGTTATATTAGATCACATAGGTTATATTAGATCACATAGGTTACATTAGACACATAGGTTATATTAGATCACATAGGTTACATTAGACACATAGGTTACATTAGATCACATGGGATACATTAGATTATATTGAATACATTAGATCACATAGGTTATATTAGATCACAGAGGTTATATTAGATTACATAGGTTATAATAGATCTCATAGGTTATATTAGATCACATAGGTTATATTAGATCACATAGGTTACATTAGACACATAGGTTATATTAGATCACATAAGTTACATTAGACACATAGGTTACATTAGATCACATGGAATACATTAGATTATATAGAATACATTAGATCACATAGGTTATATTAGATCACATAGGTTATATTAGATCACATAGGTTACATTAGACACATAGGTTATATTAGATCACATAGTTTACATTAGACACATAGGTTACATTAGATCACATGGGATACATTAGATTATATAGAATACATTAGATCACATAGGTTATATTATATCACCTAGGTTATATTAGATTACGTAGGTTATAATAGATCTCATAGGTTATATTAGATCACATAGGTTATATTAGATCACATAGGTTACATTAGACACATAGGTTATATTAGATCACATAGGTTACATTAGACACATAGGTTACATTAGATCACATAGGTTACATTAGATTATATAGAATACATTAGATCACATAGGTTATATTAGATCACAGAGGTTATATTAGATTACATAGGTTATAATAAATCTCATAGGTTATATTAGATCACATAGGTTATATTAGATCACATAGGTTACATTAGACACATAGGTTATATTAGATCACATAGGTTACATTAGACACATAGGTTACATTAGATCACATGGAATACATTAGATTATATAGAATACATTAGATCACATAGGTTATATTAGATCACATAGGTTATATTAGATCACATAGGTTATATTAGATTACATAGGTTACATTAGACACATAGGTTATATTAGATCGCATAGGTTATATTAGATTACGTAGGTTATATTAGATTACGTAGGTTATAATAGATCTCATAGGTTATATTAGATCACATAGGTTATATTAGATCCCATAGGTTACATTAGACACATAGGTTATATTAGATCACATAGATTACATTAGACACATAGGTTATATTAGATCACATAGGTTATATTAGATTACATAGGTTACATTAGACACATAGGTTACATTAGACACATAGGTTACATCCAGATCACATGGGATACATTAGATTATATAGAATACATTAGATTATATAGGTTATATTCCCATAGGTTTCACTGTACTTTAACTTTAATTATTAATAAGAGTCACGTAAGAGTGAGGTATGTCTCTGAAGCAGTCATAGAGTTTAAAGGGTTAAACTGTTCATTTAGTGAATACTTTAGTATAGGTTTTAGAACAGTATTCAATGACTGAGGAAAAAGCTTAAAGGTTGACTTGCAACAAAATTCACATTACAGTTATTTAGTATCAAAAGATTCACCATGTCTTACTCTGTTGTGTTGTAGGTGCAAAATATGTGGAAAGGTGGAATAACCATCAACAAGCTCTTAAAGGCTAAAAAACGAACAAAAAATCGCAGCCCTGTTGGTCACCTGTGATAATTGAAAAGTGCTGCAAAAATTATTTGCGAAGTATTGGGTCACATGATCAGATTACGACTTGCCAATTAGACAAGGCCAAAACAAAACTGTAAAGTAGCGAGCATCTATATTTGATACGGGGTCTTCGGTAAAACCCGAAGTGTTTGTCGCAAACTAGCACTACGATAAGTTTTACATTGAGCTTTGTATTGGCCTTTCAATTCACGTGAGAACATATGTGACAAGACGATAACCAAATTTCGTGGTTACGTCATCGAAATAAAGAGATTCTAATCTATGGCGGCTTTTCGTTTTTGAGCTTTTAAGAGCTTGTAATCACATTTCCACATATTTGGCACTTACAACACAACAGAGTAAGACATGGTGAATCTTTTGATACCAAATAACTGTAATGTGAATTTTGTTGCAAGTCAACCTTTAAGTATATTCTAAGGTCTCGTCAAAACGCGGATCTTGAGGTAAAATATCTGTAAGGCAGAGGATTTAACAGTAAAAAATCAGTTATTCTGTAAAATAAGAGTATTTCAGGGACACCCATTATGCATAAGGTTACAATATGAAGAACAATAGAAATGCACCAACTATTGCTTATGTATGGATTGCATTTAAAATAGTCTAAATATGCTCCGCTCTAGGACCGCAAATAAATACAGTTTAAATTTTGACTCTTTAAAGTTTAAAAATGAATGCCAATGATCAGTGCCCAACAATTTAAACAGTAGTAGGTGAAAATATGCAGCTGAAATCGCAAAGACAGACTTTTGGTTTCACCTTGGTGCGGATATGGTGACTGTTGCTGATGAACTTCCACTGTTAATTACCCATACTTCCAATGGGATATCTTGCCACCTCTCCACCTCGCTATCCAAAAAAGCAAGCGCAAAGGACCTGCCTTGAGTATTCAAGCCATCTAAAAATAATGTGTTGAAGGGTTTATAAGCCACTAGTAATAGTAATTTTGTAGCTCAGATGTCGTGCTTTGCGTAAAAGACCTCCTTACTCCTGCATTGAGATCATGAATTTTTGCATTTGGTCTGCAACCCGATTCCTAGCAAAATTGTTGCTAAAAAGAGAATGATTGCGGTTGCATTGTTATATGTAGATAATTGTTAACAAGTGTCAGTTATAGATGGTGAGGCACAACTGTTAACAGGTGTCAGTTATAGATGGTTAGGCACAATTGTTAACTGGTGTCAGTTATAGATGGTTAGGCACAATTGTTAAAAGGTGTCAGTTATAGATGGTTAGGCACAATTGTTAACAGGTGTCAGTTATAGATGGTTAGGCACAATTGTTAACTGGTGTCAGTTATAGATGGTGAGGCACAATTGTTAACAGGTGTCAGCTATAGATGGTTAGGCACAATTGTTAACAGGTGTCAGTTATAGATGGTTAGGCACAATTGTTAACAGGTGTCAGTTATAGATGGTTAGACACAATTGTTAACAGGTGTCAGTTATAGATGGTTAGGCACAATTGTTAACTGGTGTCAGTTATAGATGGTTAGGCACAAATGTTAACTGGTGTCAGTTATAGATGGTTAGGCACAATTGTTAACTGGTGTCAGTTATAGATGGTTAGGCACAATTGTTAACATGTGTCAGTTATAGATGGTTAGGCACAATTGTTAACTGGTGTCAGTTATAGATGGTTAGGCACAATTGTTAACTGGTGTCAGTTATAGATGGTTAGGCACAATTGTTAACAGGTGTCAGTTATACACCTGTTAACGTGTATTTTGGTTAGGCAGATGGTGAACAGATGGTTAGGCACAATCTCGAAAGTGCTCATTGCAATATATGACAAAGTATTTCCATAGAAGAAACTTAAAAAGAAGCGCTGTCATGAAGCAAATTACAGCATATTAGGAAGGCAACTCAATATCTCACATAGAAACCCCCTGGGCTGACTAAATCACCCACATATTCCAAGTATTTCAGTGATGCATGATAATAAACCGAACGTCTTCTCTTACCCCCTTTCATTTATTGTAACATATCAGTGAATGGGTGAGTACGTCTTAGGTTCTTTTATATCCCCGCTATTCATAAAAGAATAGCACAACTCGTGGGAAGAACAAGACAATGAACAGCAAACAAGTTCACAAAGGAGTTGAAGGGTGATGAAAGCGACAGATAGAATCATAAAGGTCAAGACACGAAGTCAAAACTGATTGCGAAGAACTTGGAGTTTGACGATGATGATAATTGCACAACTCGATGCACAATATCAAGTATCTCCATCCTTTGATCTTCTTTCATAAGTTGACTTTGAAAGTAGAAGATATTTTTTTCAGAGATGATGAGATTTGATTTGAGTAGAAAACAAAGATAGGTATTGAACATCAGCAAAGATGAAGTGAGTAACTGAATACATCCGTTATCTCCAACAAATAAGTTTTGTCAAAGCTGTTGCCTTGATGAGAGACAAGTACTGGCTAAACATTGACTGACACTGTCTTCCAAAAAAAGGTTATCACCTGTTCAGAATGATCGGACCTCCCCAAAAATATGGTAACTGAGTCGATGATACCAAATAGTTCTCATTCCAAATGTCTGAAGCAAACATGAACAAAACCAGCCATGAGGCTGAATAACTGCACGCAGCATCCCCCAATCAATGCTCTACTAGATTAGCTATTAAAATCCCTCAGCGTGATTCTTGGTGGCAGCACAAATGTCACAAAAGTATGCCTGCTGCAACCATAATGGTGTTGCATGAACAATAATACAAACTGTACACTTGTTTTTAATATAGAAGAGGCTGCAGACACCAGACTTCGTGTCAATGGCACTCCTAATACCAGTTAAACCTAATCATAAAGCATGTAGAATGATGAATTTCAATATAAACTGCAACAAAATATTGAACATACTTGATGATCTTATCGCAATCAATCAAAAATTTGCTTTTAGTAACTTAAAAAAAGAAAAATTTTGAACTAAAGACGCGGTATATACGCTGAGAAATTTTAGCCAAAAGGTGAAAATATAGATAGTTGCCTTTTTCAATTCTCAATTAGCGGAAAAATAATAAGCAATAAATAAAATATATTAATTAGACAAGTCTCCACATCCTACATAAAGTTCTTAATGTCAGAGATGGTCAAAAAAAATTTAAACACTTACGGCAGGAGTAGAGCAGCGATATGCTGACACAAATAAATAGAACATGGGTGCCTTTCCCCTCCATCTTTATTTGTCTCCAAACCTCTTCTCCCAATTAACTTCTGCTCACCTTAGCTGTCAAAGTTTTTAGATGTAAACACATAAAATGAAAGTCAAGGTGTGGCTAGCTGTTAACTAGGTTGATAAAGCAAACGGAAGAAAATGAATTAACACTCCAGACATGCCAACAGAAAAAATTGATGAATGCCACCTCGTCTACCTGTGCTATATGCACACCTATGACACGCGTATGCACATGTAGGCAGGTTTTTTGTTAGTTAACAAAAGTGACTGGAATTTTTGTAAGCAAACAAAAGACTGCATATATGTCTTTTGCGCTTTGAAAGGAACAAACAATAATCTTTTCATGACTAATTTAGCTCTTTTGTGCCGGCAAAACCTGAATTCTCCTATTACAAGACTTGTTAGGCGCAATTACTCACCTCATCTAATCAGAACGAGTTAAGAAGCTGAAACAATATTTGATCATTGCATTTAGGTGCAATAACAGTGACTTTTAATTTGGCTGCAGTTCTATGACTATTGTATGTCATATTCAGTACATGTTCGGCGCTTTCGCAGTAAGGGATTGAACCAGACCTTAGTCAGCAGTTCTATATATAGCGACTCTAAAGTAATCACACCAAACCTTAGTCAGCAGTTCTATATATAGCCACTCTAAAGTAATCATACCTTTCTTAGTCAGCAGTTCTATATATAGCCACTCTAAAGTAATCACACCTTCCTTAGTCAGCGAATTCTATATATAGCCACTCTCAAGTAATCACACCGTCCTTAGTCAGCAGTTCTATATATAGCCACACTAAAGTAATCACACCAAACCTTAGTAAGGCCGAACACAAAATCTTTTCCTCACACACCCAACACATTTGACGCACACCTATCTAAAATACAGAAGACGTAGGTAAGTAGGTAACATATGTTACACCGTAGGTTAAGCCTATAACAGTACTAACTTGACACGATTGGTTCTGCAAAGAGTAGCAAGCAGAAGGCAAGTGAATTTTGAGGTTAAAATTACCGTTTGAATTTTTCAATCAGCAATTATCTAGTGTGACAGCCGTGACTATTCAAAGGCAAGGTTACTTAGTAGATGCAATCTATTACTCTCACCTGGGTAAGACTATGCCATCAAGCTTGACTGCTTTAAACTGGGCCATCTACGTAATACACCAAGGCAGACACCAGGGCCATCCACCCCTAATTTCCTTGACTTTTTTCTTGCATTACAGTAACTGTCACTAAAATTGTAATATGACTAAAATAGCCAAATGTGTAAAATAGCAACCATCAATTTTAGCTATATTCAAATGCCAAGTAAAGGGGCCATTTAAGTTTTTTATTATAAATAACTTGACATCAATAAAAGTACTTATAAGACAAGATTGCAGCCCTTCAGTTATTTGGTGCTGTCTAAAAGCTAAATGATACACTCAATTTTGCATGTATGTGTTTATTACAGCGAGTCAGGCTTAAAATCAAGTGAAAGAATTATTTGTTATGGAAACTCTTTGGAGAAGGATGTTTCTAGAATTAAACATTGAGATATAAGTATTCCGATAATAGCAAGAAGTCACCAAAGCATCAGCATGGTGTTTTACTAGTACGCTGTATCAGACATAATTCATACGGCAATAATTGGTTCCCTTAACAAGATTTTTACATACATTGTGTTGTATCTGAAAAATCCGGCAAAACAAACAAAGGTTGTGTGTTGTATCTAAACATCCAGCAATACCAGGTATTGCAAGCAAGGTTCATGTTTCTAAAATCTCATGCAAAACTAGGTAAGATAGTGTGTTTGTCAAAGAAGCCAGTGGCTGCTTGTGTAAAGTTTAAATACAACAAAGGATGAAACATATATAGAAATAACAAAGAGCACTATTATAATGCTCAATCACAACCAATCATACCAAAATAAGTTTGTCAAGGGCAGCCCATTTAGCCACTCGGCTGCACTATCCAACTTGAACTTTACCCATACAATATAAAAAACCTCACTGTGTACTCGATGAGACCTTTGGACGACTCTCTACATCAAGTAATAGTATCACTGATTGCGACAAGCTGGTGGCTTCCATTCTCTGAGCAAAACCGCACCAAAGGTTCTCTACCTGAACAACATATACTAGATCAGCATCTGTCATGTACGGTTACTTATTACTATTTATGAGGTTAAGAGAAGCTGGATAGGTACAATACTGGTTTTGGTGAAGTTTGCACAGCGTGAAAAAGGAAGCACGATAAATATAGTATAAATAGATAGCATAATAAATAGTCACCTCAATTATACAATTCAGAAATCGTAACAAAATGACAAAAATTATGTAAAGATGATTCAAACTTGATGTCAATCAGAAACATGAAACATTTAACTGGCTCAAGATTAAGACTGTCATTTGACAAGTTATTTTGACATGTGTGAGAAACTGGCTTGGCTGAGATTTTATATGTTGTATCAATTCATGTAATTTTTAGCTTTCCTTGCCCTTCATTTGAATAAAACACCATTCTTCAGCAAACTGAAGACGCTACTTGTCTAAATCTAAAGTATGCTTTCTTTGGATATTTGTTTGTATCAATAATTTATTCCAAAAACCTTATCTACTCATATAAGAATTTTGCTAACAGCTCATTTTGTGCCGGAAAAGATTTGGTTATAAAAACAAGGGAACACAGTCTTTAGTTTGTTCAATTCTGACAAATTATTTGGTAATGCTACATTTTAGTGCTCAACAGTTTCAAGATATCAAACACAAACAAAATGAGTATTCTATGTCCATGTGTAGAACAGACAACTCCATTTTAATGACATTAGTACAGGTATAAAACAGAAGACTAGAAACTGTGTACTAGCCGAATTACTGCAACCAAATGTGATACTCGCAATGGATGGATATACAGTGCACCCGAGTTACAATGTCCCTGTTTTACGTTTTTCTCGTCTTACGATGTTTTCGTATCCTACATCCGGCATTTTTTTCATCAGCCGATATCAACGAAAATTTCTGGTCTGGTGGTCAATGTGCTGAATATGTTGGAATAACAAAGATGCCGATATGCTATTCGATGAAATCCCTCTCACAACGCTCAAAGGAGATACGATGCTCGCTCTCTCAGTTCAGCATTATTCGTTATAAGCTATAGTTAAAACAAAACTAGAAACAGGTGATAAAGATTACGACGATAACAAAATTAAAGCTTTGTAAAAAATACATAATAAAACTTTTGGTAAAATACATACTAAAACTTAGTTATAAGTGTGTGTTTAGTGTTTAATTCATTTAAGTTAAATTCAAAGTTTATGTTATACTTCTGCCTCGAAGGTAAAAGCTCTGTACGGTACGTACTGTACATTGTAATGTTACATTTTATTGCAAAGCATAACCACTAAATACACTAAAGTTACTGTAGGTAACAGTAATTATTAAAGTTAGAATGCTATTTTGTCATTAATATTTGCTATGCGCGTATATAAAATTTTTGATGTGTTTTTCTAGGGGGGTTTGCAGTGGATAATTACTACGGGTTTCTATACCCCTCTATACCGCATTTTCGCTTTACAATACTAACAGCAAAACGAACTAATGGCATATGACGGGGTCCACTGTAAAACATGCAATGGTTTTGTGAGATCTTGTGAGAATAAGAGGAAGCAAGGTAGTATCCACATATAAAATACTACGCATATGACCCCCAGCAAAGCTCTGAACAACTCTCATCCATGATATAAGTACCAGGGTCAAGGTTATGAAGTTTCCATTGCTTACCTCTAGACATATCACCTCTATTTAAGAACGCTATATTAGCAGGTGTTCTATTGCTTACCTCTAGACATATCACTTCTATTTAAGAACGCTATACTAGCAGGTGTTCCATTGCTTACCTCTAGACATACCACCTCTATTTAAGAACGCTATATTAGCAGGTGTACTATACATAATTTAAGACGAGTCCAATATTTTTTGCTCATTTCCAGTTGAGTCCATTGGAGAGGTGCATGGCCCTTGAAGAGGTCTATCATTTGGCCTATCAAAGCAAATAAATCAGATTGTTTTGGGTAGTGCATTCAGCATTATAAGCCTATGCATTGTGTGTGATCTTAAAACATGTTACATTGCATACTATAAATTGTAAAAAGCCCTTGAAAGCCTAATCACCTAATGCATGGTTCACATTGTTAATCACACAAAGAACTGGCAGGAAACTGATGGGATGTGTGCGAATGTTCGCAGAAAAGACTCGACAGGTAGATGGTAAACGTTTGACTTGGTAAAACCTTTTCCATTCCATTTGACTAATGGGAACCATGAGGACGTCAAACAGTATCTTCATGGCTTAAGTTTTGATGTACGTATTTGCTATAATAAAATCAATGCCAAAAATTTTTAATTTTAAATTATGTTTATAAACGATTCAATTTTTTTCCTATCTCATAGCCTTCCAACACTCAGTATATCATGTGAGCAGTTTAAAGGCAGAATAGTATCAGTAAATTGCATATAAAAAATGAACATGCATGTGGATTTCATAAATCTACCAGGAAAAGTCTCTCCGTTGTTAGTCTCACAGTTATTTACAGTGGACACCCGCTGTGTGACATTAATTCATTCTGGTGTTGGGATCGTAAGGTAGAAATGTTGTATGGAGGGGTATATGAACCTATAGTAATTATTTAATGCAATCCTCCGGTAGAAACATTCAGATTTTATATACATATTGTACATATTAAAAATTAGTAATGAATTAGTAACCTTAGTTGCTATAATTACCTATTCAGTGGTTATGATCTGCAATAAAATGCAACATTGCTATGTGCATTACTGTATGGAATTCTCACCTTCGAGACAGACGTTGTGGCTAACTGCCGTGTGAGCGAGAGACTTGGATGTAGTAACATGTTCAGTTCTAATCAACGGTGTTTTCGTGATGGCCGCGGTGAACTGTTCATTTTTGAGCTTTGAAGAGCTTGCAATAACATTTCCACATATTTTGCACCTACAACACAGCACAGTAAGACATGCTGAATCTTTTGATATAAAATAACTGTAATGTGAATTTTGTTGCAAGTCAACCTTTAAATATTTAGTCCTCAGCTATCTCGTAGATAAAAGGGAAGAAAGTAAAACATTTTTAGAATTTTCAGTTCAACCTATTCATTCGTTCAACCTAAGCATTTGTAAGTGTAAGCATTTGTAAACCTTTACATATCAATAAGCTTAACTTCAATTGTACTTAAATCTAAATAGCTATAGCTGGAGGGACACACATGCATAATCACAAACATAGAGAAATATATATATATATATATATACTAGCTGCATTACCCGTCAACGGGATCAGATTCTTGTACAGCAAGAGGTTTATTGAGAGTTGTCTTTCATACTGTAAAACAACGCCAACTATGCAGTTACATCTCCCTCTTTCCGTCTCTCCCCTCTCTCCCCTCTCCCTCTCTCCCTCCTCTCCCTCTTTCTCTCCCTCTCTCTCTCCCCCCCCCCCCCCCCCCCCTCTCCTCCTCGCTCTCCCTCTCTCTCTCCTTCTCTCCCTCTTTCCCCTCTCTCCGTCTCTCCCCTCTCTCTCCCTCTCTCTCCCTCCCTCTTCCCCCTCTCCCTCTTCCCCCCCCCCTCTCCTCCTCGCTCTCCCTCTCTCTCCCCTTCTCTTTCTCCCCCCCCCCTCTCCTCCTCGCTCTTCCTCTCTCTCTCTCCCTTTCTCTCTCCCTCTGTTCAACGCAACACATGCGGATAGACAACATTTTTGGTTTTTCTGTCGGGCGTATGAAGAAACAGTTTTCGGCGTGTGCCTACTTTTGAGCAGGCGACGTATAGCTGGTCATGGCTGATGCAGGGTGACAGTAAGTCGATAGCAGCTGCTCTCTTTCTTTTCACAATAGCGTATCGCAACTTTCGGAGTACTCGTGAAAGTTCTGTAATAGTAAGTTACAGTAGGCCTACTCGTAGCTGGAAAAAAATTAGTAACTCGGCTGCCGAAGGAAATGAACATGACCCACTATCACGAACAGCGGCAAATCCAACGTTATTAAGTAGTGGAGATGTGGCAATTCATAGACAATACAACATCGTATAAGAAACACTTACCTTTTTGATGTGGAAATTTAGTAGGTGAGAAATGCGTTTTTCCAGTGGCTCCAAGAAACAAACGTTTACGTGACCTTCTCGGTACACGTTGGCAGTAAATATTAATTGCATGTAAATAACTACTCTCACACACCTGACCATTTAATGGCTACCAAAAAAAAATGAAATTTTATTTACTATTATACAGGACGTACATACCTTTGGAGTAACGTGACTTTAGCTGGTAGATGTAGCGAATAAAGCAGAGAGGAGGTAAAAAACATATCAATGTTAATTATGTTGCTGTACACTTGAAGGTTAATTTAATACGTAATGAAATGGAATTTTTAGCAGGTGAATGAAAGTTGTCTAGTCCTGTCCAATTTTTCTTCTGATTTAAAAGAAAAAATGCTGGTGCAATGCAGAAAACTGCTAGCTAGCTAACGCTTGTAGAAGGATCCAGAGAAGGTGCTACAGTAGTTTTTCTTGTATGAAATGTGCACAAGAATCAATGTAACCACACGTACAAAGTTTGTATGTATTTATATACTAAAGGACAAGGCTTTAATAAGTTTCAGAAAGTAATGTGAATGCATCAACTATCTTGAGTAGCTAGTTATATGAGTTACATACATACGATGAACTGTATTCACATAGGAGATAACAAGCCCATCTGCAAAGACATGGTTAAACAAGCAAATAAAACATAAAATCAAAAGGAAACAAATAAAATGAATAAAATAAGAAAAACGTGCCACACAAAAGATAAATAATACATATTATACATGTATTGTTTTAATGTACCATTCCACGTCAGTAAATTAAACACTTGAAATATTTCTGCCAATGTGGGGGTTTTCTGTATCCTCTACCTCCTCGCCCTTACTAATTGGTTGCTCCTTTTGAATGCTGATCGCGTGCATGGCCTTCTAACTCCTTCAAATCTTCAGTCGTAAGATTCTTCTTGTGCTTGCTTTAATGGAGTTCTTGTTTTAATAATAATTGCGAATGCTGATTGGTTGCGATCATATTCCTTGACAATGTTAATAATACGGGTGCATTCTTCTTATTTACGACATCCAACTTTGTTGACATAGAAATCATTTTTTCTTCGTTTTGTATCAGTCTCAGATTCCATAGCTAACGAATTAAATGTATATACTTGTAGTTATATACGTGTGCTGACTAAAAGTTGATAGTAAAAGATATTATAACGCTACAAATGAATATTTCCTCTGCCTTGAGTATTTTACACAAAATTTTCCACGCGGAATTCTGACATGAGAAAAGTCGATCATCGTGTCTCTTCTAAACGTTCTGAAAATGTTTTCAGCACACTATGTTTCGGTGTCTTTTTTTGTTTCGACGGGCGTTATGAGCACACCGACCGCCAAATTTTAACTCGGGCGAAACTTTTCTCACAATCGTATGGTGAAGTAAAATTCGTATAGCGAGGTGAAGATTTCACAATGTTTCACTTCGTAAGGTGAAAAAATCGTATTTCAGGGTAATCGTATCTCGAGGGTACACTGTAATGTGAATTTTGTTGCAAGTCAAACTTTAAGCTTCAGCATGTCATAATGAACTCGATTACCTTCACCTTGCAACAAATATTCCTTAATAACCCATGTCTACAAAAAGAAATTACTCTATATCATTGACTTCGTCATGCGGTAGAGTATGGCTACCACTAGCCTGTCTTGACAAGCTGTTGTTTTTGCGTAGTTGTCCCCCCGTCGAGCGGCGAGCAACAACAGCTTGTCACAAGACATACTGCACCTGATGCATCAGCTGCACTTATAAGGAGTTGTTCTCTTCCGTCTACCCGGCTCGGCTGCGATGTTATTCCGGTCGCTCCATTGGTAATCATAACGGACTTCACGCAAAAATTTATGTAGAAAAATTTAGATAAGAACGTTTAACTGGCGACCCCTCTTTGCAGTAAACTTTATTAGAATTTGAGAACTTAGGCAACAACAGCGACTAAACATGTCGTTATTTGTGCGCTCAGTCAGTTTTATCTCTATTTTTGTATCAGTCAGTTTTATTTGTTCTTATGGATTTTATTTTGAGTTTATTTTATTCTTAAGTTCTACTAAATTTTATCACAGAAACTGGTCTTTGGTTAAACGCTGTTATTTTGTTTTTTTTCAACATAAATTTTTGCGTGAAATCCGTTATGATTACCAATGGAGCGACCGACATAACATCGCGGCCAAGCCGCGTAGACAGAAGAGAACAACTCTCTATAAGTGCAGCTGATGCATCATGTGCAGTACGTCTTGTGACAAGCTGTTGTTGCTCGCCGCTCGACGGGGGGACAACTACGCAAAAACAACAGCTTGTCAAGACAGGCTAGTCTACCACCTGTCGCAGTGCTTACGAATCCATATGAATTGAAGTTAACCCACTATCTCAAGACAATCGCAATCAAATTACATTGCAACACTTGAGCTGGTTTTATAGCAAGAGGAGGTCGAAGAGGCCTTCACTATTGCCAGTAAAATGATTGCCAAAGCATATGAGGCAGCTATAGCAATGAGCACAAAACATTCTAGTTGGAAGCGTGGTGAACAATTTTTCAACCAGTTTTTTCATGCAAGTTTCAAAGCTGACGAGCAGGCGATAAATTGAAATTTTTGTTAAGAGTAAGCAGTAAAGTCAGTTCGAATAACTGTCTGAAGAGCTAGATTGTATGCGTTATGTACGTAAAACGGCAAAGGTGTTGTTATGCAGCACCAAACTGCAACGATGGCACTCCCTTTTTCCACAAGCCTTCACCACCATGGCAATACACACCCATAGTAGAATGTTGTGACCAATCTCACAGCAGTTCCGGTATGTATTGCCAACATGTACGCCTAATAAATCGGCAGCCTCACTGCTACACAATAGTTTCTCATGCCCAGACTACCACACACAGATTCCCTGTCAGCAAGGGCACAGCAACTCAGTAACTCACTGAGGCTTCTCTCACTAGCCACTGACTCACACTTGTCTACATAGCCAAACCTGTTACAGAGTTTTCTGGCTTTCCATGAAAGACTAACTCAAAAACTTTGACTTTCCATTAGCAAGCTCTTGCATCACTGGCTAATCACAGAAAAGCGTCAGATATTCACATAATATCCCACACGTTACACAAGCAAAATGATGCCTTGCAATATCTAGATTTATAATTATTATAGGAAAATCGTAAGCAGCTATAGTAGTACATCAAGGCCAAGAAAGAGATCATCAAGAAAGCGCAACTGAACGGACGGGAAATCAACGAGTGTTTATTCTAGACTGCTCAACAACTCACAACTAAAGGTAAGAGTTGTTCATACATTACTGCATAGTATTTGTAGTGAATTTTTGTGCTTGCCTCGCTAATATAGTGACTTACGGCACTTGCAATCACTACTAAGTGGGTTCTGGTTACAAGTTGTCTTATACTGAATGAGTATTAGCTCTCATGCACAACTATAATTGTTGCAAGCAAGTTGACCGATGAATGAGCAAGGCTCTTTATTACTAAAGCTAAAGCTTCACAGAGATGAGTTAATATTCAAACAATCCACAAATGTACACGTATAGTTTCGTCGCTTGTAGACAGTATCTCGTGCTCTTTGTTCTTCTGTCTCACTAGTGTATCTTTCTTCGTTACTTATTCTCACTCATCCTGTGCTACACTGGCTTACATATCCTTATATACAGTGTTCCATTGGCTTTCCATGAAAGTTGGCTTGCATATTACTACACTAATCCCAGGATAGCTTGATGCATGTGGCTATTAGAAATAGCCGAGTTTAGCAAATCCATAACAGTATCACAGTAGCTAAGCTAATTAGTAATCATGAGTGTATCCAAAAATCGGCTATTAACCACCATTAGATGGTTTATAGTCCGAACCTCGACTGGTTTGAAACTCGACAAGTTTGTATATCGACAACGGTTGGTCCAATCTCGACAGCAGTTTTACTATTTTACCATCTACTATTTTCATAATAAATGAGCGATTTATATGTAAAAGATTTATTTGCGCAAAAATATCTTGTGATCCATTTGATGCAGCACTCCCCAGCTTATGTAGGCCTAACAATATTTTGCCCAACCTAAATATAGAACGAATGCTAAAACAAGTAACAATCATAAATATGGTTGACTGTTAAGCTAGCAAAATGTTTTATGTGAAATCTAAACTTCAGTGAGTAGCTTCGATTTTTATTTTTTGAAGTGAGGATAGAACTGCAAAAAGACGTTTATTATTTGTTGAAGATTAAATTATTGTAAAACTGCATCAGCCTTTGTCGATGTTCGGACCAACCTTTGTCTAGATTCGGACCAACCTCTGTCGAGATTGGGACTTGTCTAGGTTCGGACTTGTCTTTGTTGGGACTGTTTTCCCATTAGATTGGTAGATGGCGGCCCATAGGTAGACTTATGTTAGTTTATTACTGTTGTTGATGGGATTGTTAAGAAAATAAAATGCTCTTTGATAAAGCAATAAACTACCTTGATGAAAAATGCATTTTCTATAACTTTTGGCTGCATATTAAGTATGACATACCTCAATGGTGTTGTCGCACGCCACATTATGACGGTGTATATTCGAACGCTATGACTGCAATGAACGTCTTTTTAATTTTACTCTTTCCTAAATTTGTAGATTGGCAACAAAAGCACTCAACTCAAACCACACCAAAGGCATTATTAATTAGTAAAACAATTCCAATTTTAGTTTCAATATAATTGAAAAACTGAAAGATTGATGTTATAGGGCTTCCGGTTATAGCTAGCGCGCGGACGTGTTTTTGTGATCGCTCTTACTTACAGCCATTTCCATACCTATTTATTATTCTCATTCTTTACTAACTCTTTATATACTTGTTACTTTACTACTACTAACCAACTATATGCATATTAAAAATTTATAAAAGGAAAAAAAAACAAAAACCTACTAGTTGAGGTCTCAGAATTAGTTCTGTCTGCCTGGAAGGCCGTGTTTTTTTTTTGTGTGTGTGTGTGAATATATTTTGTTTTTGTCCTTTTTGTTGTGGAGCACTTCAGTCTTTGTTGCACACTATAATATAGTGTTGAAGTGCTGTCTGTGTAACTGGTATTTTCCTATAATTTACTTTTTGATTACTTTGGGTTTTGTGTGTGGGACTGGAAATTTTCTATGTAATATAATCTTCAGTTTTTGGTTTTCGTTTTGTGTGCTTGTACTCAGAGCCACTTTGTTTGTACTTCCGGTCTTCACAATTGTGATCTTGTTTGTTCGTTTTGTTGTTTGCTTCTGTTTTTGATTTTGATATTTAATTTCATAATGAGTGGCCAGTGTGGAAGTTGTAAAAAGACTGTAAAGGAAACTCAGTCTGGTATTCAATGCAGCTTGTGTAAATTTTGGTATCATGCTAAATCTCCTTGTGCAGAGGCTAGTGAAGCATTGGTTAAGTTTTTAGAATCTGAGGATGGTCAGAAATCAGGGGTTCATTGGTATTGTCGAGTATGTGAAATAGGGTCTAAAAAACTCTTCGATCAGATGGTTATTGTTGAAAATAGGTTGACTTCTGTTGAAAAGCAGCTTGGATAAATTAAGAAGAGTATTGAAAACTTGTCAAAAAAGCATGACAACATGCCTGTATTTTCTCCTCCAGCACCAGCAGTAGTTGATATTGATCTCATTGCTCAAGAGATTAGTGAGCGAGAAAAGAGAAAGTGCAATATAGTGATTTCTGGGGTAAAAGATGGAGATGAAAGCCTGGTTGAAAGGTTGATCCATAAGATTGATAGATCTATAAACATAGGAGAGACTATTAGGTTAGGAAGCGGGTCTGATAGACCACTGCTTGTTAAACTTGGGTCTGAGAGAGAAAAGTGGAAGACTGTTGGTAAGGCTAGAGCTGCACTGCAGAATGACGGCATGTTTGCCGCTATATTTGTAAATCCTGATCTCACCAAACGAGAAAGGGAGAAACAGTATTTTTTAAGACAAGAGTTAAAAGAAAGGAGAGAAAATGGTGAAGATGTGATGATAAAGAGGGGAGCAGTTGTCAGTAGATCTACACAAAAAAACTAGGAAACAAAAGTAAAATACTTTTGAGCGCTAATATCAATATATCATACACAAACATACGATCCTTGAGAAACAAAGTGAATTTGCTTGAATGGGAGGTTAAAACATCTGGGGCACAAGTGTTATGCTTCTCAGAAACTATGTTAGATTGTAGTATTGCTTCTGGAGAAATTACACCAAGTGGTTTTCAAATCTTTAGGAAAGATCGAAATTGTCACGGAGGAGGAGTTGCAATTGCTGTAAACAAAAATATTGAAGCAACTGAGATTCCAATGCAGCTTCCAGAAACAGAAGCACTTTTAGTTGAACTAAAGATAGTAAATAGCAAATTGCTAATTCTTGTGTTCTATAGACCTCCTTCGAGTAATGATCCACACCTGATTCCGGACCTTTTAGAATCGGTGACTGGTATAGCTAATTCTAGAAAAACCCGCCTCATTGTTTGTGGAGATTTAAACATGCCATCTATTAACTGGGCAGAGTATACTGTACCAACTGGGGATATACCACAAGCATTACTAGACAGTGTTGCAGACCTAAACTTAACCCAGCATATACATGAAGCTACCCATGTAAAAGGAAATATCCTTGATGTAGTATTCAGTAATGTACATTGCATTAAATCTATCATTGTTCATAAACCATTACTAAGTGACCATTCCATCATTGACATAGAGACACACTTAAATGTAAATGATGATGAGAGGACTGAGAGAAAGATATATTTCTATAAAAAAGCCGACCTGACAAAGGCAGAAGTTATCTTGTCTGCTTTAAGTGAGGACATTGATAAGAAAATAGCTCAAAATGATAACATTGAGGTCCTCTGGTCACTTTTTGAACATGCTATGGAAAATGTTATCACTGAATGTGTGCCTTCTAAGATACAAAAACAATCCTCTCAACCACCATGGATGGATAGGCAAACTGAAAGACTATTAAAAAAACAACGTAATACATACAACAAAATGAAGCAGACCGGGTTGCAAACATACATCAGTGAATATGAAAAACTTAGAAAACAAAATAAAAAAATTATACAAAAAAGAGAAAGGCTCAGTATCTCTCTGACAAGTTATTTGTTCCCTTGCAGGAGGGTGAAACCAAACCTTTTTTTAGATATTTGCGAGACAGTCGCTCAAATGATGGTGGAATCATTCCTGAACTGAGAGGGGGTGATATGGTGGCTAAAACACTAATTGAAAAAGCTAATGCACTAAACCAACAATTTCAATCTGTTTTTACTTTGGATAAAAATGATTACTTACCTGCAACAGCTTCACCTCGTTTTAAAGACACTAATCCCATAGAAATAACTGAAATTGGTGTACTTAAACTTTTGAATGGTGTAAAAGTTGGCAAGGCTGGAGGTCCTGACAACATAAAAGGAATTACATTAAAAACTTTTTCGCATTTTCTTGCTCGGCCACTCACAAATATTTTTCAATATTCAATAAACACAGCGAAATTACCTTCAGTGTGGATACATGCAAAAGTAGTGCCTATTTATAAGAAAGGTTCAAGGCATGATCCAGCCAACTATAGGCCAGTATCATTAACTAGCGTATGTTGTAAGTTATTGGAACATATTATCCATTCCCACATAAGTGCCCACCTAGATAAATATGATATCCTTACAGATGTGCAGCACGGATTTCGTGCTAAACGATCCTGTGAAACACAGCATATTTGCACAATAGATGATCTAGCTAAGAACTCTGATAGAAATTTGATTACAGATATAATAATACTTGAATTTTCTAAAGCATTTGATTGTGTGAATCATCGAAAACTGGTTTATAAAATTCGAAATTATGGAATACACGATCAAGTCTTAAACTGGATAACATCATTTTTAGAGAATAGAACTCAAGTAGTCGAGGTAGAAAATGAACTGTCAAATATTGTGTCTGTAACTTCTGGTGTGCCGCAGGGTTCGGTGCTCGGACCATTGTTGTTTTTACTTTTTATTAATGACCTTCCTGATAAGGTAAATTCTCAGTGTAGACTTTTTGCAGATGATGCCCTGGTATATGCCACAAGAGATCAAGCCAATACATTGCAACAAGATATGCATTCACTTGAGGCTTGGGCGAATCTCTGGCAGATGAGTTTTAATCCAAAGAAATGTTACCACCTTTCAGTGGGAAAATCCCATCTCATGTCAAATAAAGAGACTTCTTTTTTCTTATGTGCCCAAAAACTAGAAAGCGTCTTATCTAATCCGTATCTCGGAGTAGAGCTCCAGAGTGACTTAAAATGGAATAAACACATTTGCAAAATTGAACCTAAAGGGAAGCGATTAATTGGGATGCTTAGAAGGGTACTCTGAGATGCGGATGCTCGAACTAGAAAGGCTGCATATACATCCTTGGTAAGACCAGGCCTTGAATATGGGTGCGTGGTTTGGGATCCACATCTTAAAAAAGATATTTTATCATTAGAGCAGACACAAAACCTAGCACTGAGATTTATTTTCAAGAAAAAAGGAATTACTAGTTTCACTAATTTAAGAGAGAATACTTCTTTTGAATCGCTGGAGGAGAGACGATCCAGACTGCGTAAAAATATTTTTGGTAGAATCGTCGGAGGCGATATTGATATAAATGTGGGAGTTAAAGTCAGGGAAAATGGTTCTGATAAAGAGGAAAGGCCTCCTGCATTGTCTACTCGATTTGGGAAGTATTACTTGCCCCACATTAATACCGATCAGTTAAGATATTCTTTTTGGCCTCGGACGGTGAGGGAAGTTCGTGCCGAGGTTGAATAGCTAGCTTGCTCTTTTAAGCTGAGTTCCGCTATTTTGTTTTTTACCTCCATTGGAGGGTCTTTTGCGGAAAATTTTTATCTGATCTGATCTGAAAAACGCAATTTACAGTAACTAATTATGCAAATATTAGCTCATGCGAGAGAACAACATTTTTTACGTCAGCCTTGACATGGTCCTTAGCGTTTATTAGGCGTAATGTATATGCAGTTGGATGCCTAAGACGATCGACATCTACCCTACCTACACGTATTTGGTTTTATGCAAGGCTAATCCTAGAAACAGAGCTAGATAAACTTTAGCGTAGGTTTCGTATAAAAAGCCGGGGTGCCATTCATTGAACTTTTGTTTCTGTTATCGCTAATTCAATTTGGGTGAAGGTCAAGTCAAAGTCTGGTTTCTAGGTCTAGGTCTAGGTGTTTTAAGAACCTGTAAATCCCGAAATCGGGCAAAAGAAGGCCGTTGAGAACTTTATTTAAAAATAGTCAATAAAACATAAAATTATGGTAAGCCGCGCAAGTTGCGCGATGTTCTAGGTAAAAAACTATTCATATAAAACCCGGTGTTTGCACATACAGCTGAAGGAGCACCCCCCCGTAACCAATCTTGTTTCATGACTGTGAAGAACATTTTGTATTTGGTTAAAACTTTCGATAAGAGATTCATGGCAGTCGTCAGATAAAATCTTTAGCATGAGAGACATTCTTGCATGTTTGCGTCTTAGTTCTAAAAGTTCTAGATCTATAAAAATTCTTGCCTCTGTAACACTCTGCCTACCTTTCAAACCAGATATAAACCTAACCGCCCTTCTCTGAACTGCCTCCAATGATGCTACCTGTCGCATCAAATGAGGGTCCCATACTTCACTCGCATATTCCAATATTGGTCTACACAGAGTGAGATATGCAACCCTTCTAACCCTCATCGGCGCATTAAACAAAACATGTTTCATCATTCCCAATCGCTGACTTGCCTTAGATATGATTGAGTCTATATGTAAATCCCAATTAAAATCATTTGATATAAAAACTCCGAGGTATTTAAAACTGTCTACTAAAGATAAAGGTCTGCCACTTAGGTAATACACCACATCTGGGTTTCCGCTACTCTGCCTTGCAAAACGAACGATTTGGCATTTATCAGTGTTAAAATTCATTTTCCAGTTATAGGCCCACTGGTCTAATATGTTTAAATCCTCCTGGAAATTCACTGAATCCTGAAGGGTGTTTACCTGAGAAAAAAGTAAAGCGTCGTCTGCAAAAAGCTTGATAGCAGAAAACTTTAGATTATCGGAGATATCATTTATGTACACCAAAAATAGGGTGGGCCCGAGGACAGACCCTTGTGGAACGCCCGATGAAACCAGCAGGTCAGAAGATGCAGCACCCTCTATCACTACTCTTTGGAGTCTGTCTGACAGAAAGTCCCTAATCCAATTTACCATGTACGGGTTTATGTTTGATTTTATCAATTTGTCGATCAACAAGCCGTGAGACACCTTGTCAAATGCCTTAGAAAAATCCAGTACCGCTGCATGTACTATATTATTGTTATCTACTAATTTCATTATTTCATTCACAGTAGAGACTAGCTGGGTGGAGCAAGATAGGCCTTTTCTGAAACCGTGTTGGTTAGAATATATGACATTTTCCAGATCTTTATTGATGTTACTAAGCACAATATGTTCTAACAATTTGCAAGCAATGCATGTCAGAGATATGGGCCTAAAATTTCCCGGATCTTCCCGACTGCCTTTTTTATGTACCGGAACTACATTGGCCACTTTCCAGATATCTGGAAGTTTTCCAATGTTCAACGAGTACTGGAATATGCTCGCCAATATCTTACTAATAATTTCAGGTTCTAGGCAAAGATCTTCTTTTCTAAACTTATCTGGGCCCGGGGCTTTCCCGCGCTTAAGAGTATTTAGAAGTTTGAGAACTCCATCACTTGTTACTTGTATAGGGCATTTATCTGCAGAAAGTTCAGTTTGAGTTGTGGAAAAACAGTCACTATTTGAAAAAACACCCTGAAAAAATTCGTTAAAAATCTCAGATGATTCTAAGGCTGATTTATTTTTGAAAACCGCAGTGCCTTGTGAGTTTTTTCCAGTTTTCCGCCTATAAAAAGAGTAAAATGGTTTGCTATCACCCCTTTCCAAGGGTTCAAACAGCACTCGGTGGTAATATTCCTGCTCCATTTTACGAAAACTCTTTCTGTTGGTACGCCTAGTTTGTTTATACTTGGAGAAATCTACTTCTAACCCAGTGTGCTTACTTCTGTCATAAAGTTTTCGCTGTTGTTTCACTGCACGCCTGGCTGAGTTATTAAACCATATTGGCTCCCTGTTATCATTTTTCTTAGGGATACATTTAGGAACAAATCTATTGACAGCTCGATTCATGGACGTCTCAAAAATCTGCCAGACGGAGTTGATACTCGCTTTACTTTCAATTGCCTGTACTATCTCTGTCAGAGAATCAGTCAAAAGTTCCTTAATAGCAGTAGAATCAGCCTTGTGGTATAATTTGATAAAAGAAGGCTGTTCATGAGATGTCTTAAAATTTGCTGCTACCCAGAGTTCAACTAAAAAATGATCGCTGATACCGGGGTTGATTATCCTGTAGTCATAAATAAAACTAGACTTATTTGTCATAACTAGATCTAAAGTGTTTCCTAGCTGATGTGTTTGTTCCATTATAATCTGACGCATATCATGAGACAAGATGCAGTTCAAAAAAGATCTATGCAATTGTTTTTGATTTGAGTTTGATCGAATTTGTAGGTTGCACCAATCTATATCTGGAAAATTAAAATCCCCCACAACTAGTACATTAGACCCTGGAAAATCAGAGGTCATAAAATCCAGCAATTCCTCAAGTGGTGCAACTGCCTCTCCTGTCAGCCCAGGCGGAACATAACAACAAAGAACAAAAAATTCATTTTCATCTCTAGGACATCCAACTTTCACACAAACAGCCTCAACGGGTAAGAAAGATCTTTTGAAAAAGACTTGTTCTTGAGGCAAACTGGCTGTCAAAGCTAACAAAACACCACCACCATGACAATCTCGATCATGTCTGTATATAATTTTTTGAGAAGAGCTCAGAATCATTTCATTATTAAATGATGGATCAAGATGGGTTTCGGTTATGCACAATATATCATATTCCGAAGACAGAACTTGGATATCATTCAGTTTGCCTCTGACAGATCTAGCATTGAGCAGCAAGATTTTAATCGATGTTATTACTTGTTCACTTTTATTATTTTCCCTTTTTTGATTTTGTACGCAGAATCTGGGTCTGCCTCCCTCGTTTCTTTCAACTCCTTTCGAAGCCGAAAATCCTCTTCTTGTTCTTTTTTAGAAAGATCTTTTCTAGCAAAAATTTGGGCGCTGGTTGATTTTGCGTTGAAGTAAACTATACAATGTAGTTACCGTAACGCAAATTTAATTTTTTCTTGCTGTTTCTGTTGTTGACTTGCGACACTAAACTATGATTTCTAACTATTCGCGTATGTGTAGACGAATAATTTTTAGGTTTGATGCAATGACTAATCTACAAATTACCGGTGACTGGTTCGATTGATGAGATTAACTCAAGGAGTTGTGGTTTCCAAGGAATTCCCTCACTCGAATTCCACAATAATATTAAAGATTAATAACTCGTGCTTTACACAGACTATGCTAAGTATCTATTATTGTTGACTGAAGGCAATTGTCTCTACTATGACAGTTGTGAGTGGATGGTTATGCTTGTAGTGTTTGACCTAGTTCTTTTGACAAAGTTTCAACTGCGTTAGTTATCATGTATTTTAATGTAGCAATAGAAATCTTTTTTATTCTCATAAATCAACACTTAATGCATAAGTAGGAAAATCTTAGGATAAAGTAGATAACAAGAAGTAAAAGCTAAGTGGCATAAAATATAGGATACCTTTTCGCCGAACAGATGCATCTGCTTTCAAGCTCAGTCTTGTACGTCTACAAGGCTTCAATGTCAAAACAGGATGAGCTATTAAAATCGTTCGCTTTTCTAGGTATTTTGGATAGCCTGAGGGCATAAGTGTTCAGGAATATATCTTTAGCTCATGTAGGGTTTCAGATGTAGTAAATTGGCAAGAAAATTACGAACAAGACTTTCCGCCACTAAAGCGAAAGAACAACTCGTTATCAGATAGTGGTGGCCCTGAAAAGGGCCAGAGGGGTGTGAGCGCAGGTTATAGTTCTATGTGCACTGTCGAGTCCAGCAGCCCTAGAGGATCCGTGTCACTGAAGCACGGGGAAACCGCTGGAGGTGGCATTTTGGGGCGAGTCACAACGGACTCTACAGATCGGCGAGGTGTAGGAGCCTGGTCCTGTGACGGTCGCCATCTGGGTCTCTTGGACTCCCTGGAGTGAGGTCTGTAGGCTTGCACTGGGCGAGGCTCGGGTCGCCGTTTGTGGGGGTGCGGAGCCCAGCTCTCCCTCCCTTCGGTTTGAGTGCCGACAGACCTCCGATGGAAGGAGTCTTTATGTGCAGCTAACTTCTCCCGTTTGTCAAAATAACAGTCACACAAAGCACACCTGTGTACATGCATGCGTTCATGCCGGCGGAGGGCGCGTGGCTTGTCGGTAGAGAAGTCGCAATGCTTGCAATTGAGTGCCATGTTGGATGGTGCCTAACAGTGATTAACCTGGGCTTATATATATAATCGAATAATTTAGATTGTGACGTGGGCCAACGATTACCAGCGCTCAAAATGCTCGCTAGGATGAGAACAGGCTTGATTACGCCTGCTACATGGATTATAAGGCAACCGCTTTCCTTGACTCCCAAGCAGAAAATTGCCCTAAAAGTAGAGAACGAAAATTTGTTGATTGTTTGTTGTATTACTAACTCTTTTTCTATATTAAGGCATTACAAAATGTTGCCAAATTTTTATGTCTTATATTTACTTGTAAATAGCATTTGTTCTGGTAAAAATTTGCTGCCTTTTTGACCTAGAAATTTCAACTGTCTGTATCCACCAATGATATGCTGTGTTTGGATCTGCTAGCTTATATAAACAGTTGCTTTTGCATTTGAAGAGCAGTGTAGATTTGGCCAGCTTGGTGTGACATACTACAACATTGTAATAAAATTATTCAAGTACAGCACATCTTCTTTTATATCTTAGACAGCTTGGCTTAATAGTGGCGCTGGTATATACATAGTCTGCTTTCGGCTATAGTATATAGAGTCTGTATTATCGGCTCTTGTTGGAGTTGCACTGGTATATATACAGTCTGCTATCAGCTGTACTATATAGAGTCTGTATTATCAGCTCTTTTCTGGATGTGCACAGGTATATACATAGTCTGTTATCGGCTATAGTATATAGAGTCTGTATTATCGGCTCTTGTTGGAGTTGCGCTGGTATATACATAGTCTGCTTTCGGCTATAGTATATAGAGTCTGTATTATCGGCTCTTGTTGGAGTTGCGCTGGTATATATAGTCTGCTATCGGCTGTACTATATAGAGTCTGTATTATCGGCTCTTTTCTGGATGTGCGCTGGTATATACATAGTCTGTTGTCGGCTATAGTATATAGAGTCTGTATTATCGGCTTTTGTTGGAGTTGCGCTAGTATATACATAGTCTGCTTTCGGCTATAGTATATATACAGTCTGCTATCGGCTGTACTATATAGAGTCTGTATTATCGGCTTTTTCTGGATGTGCGCTGGTATATACTTAGTCTGTTATCGGCTATAGTATATAGAGTCAGATTTACCGGCTCTTGTTAGGGGTTGCGTTGTAATATCCACAGTCTGCTATCGGCTGTGTGATAGCGAGTCTGTATCGGCGGCTTTTACGCTGGTAGTGCCAGTAATATAGTTAAACTGACGGGGGCTACGCTACCACATTCAAGCCTCAGCTCATACTAGGCCTGGTTCGGGGGTTGCCCTGATTTTACTTCACATTAAAGGAAATCTGTTTTTGGGTGCGTCATTTGAAGAACGCTGAGCTTGCAGGCTGGGATGCCATGATTACATAACATTGCTTTCGTTGACGCTTTGGTAATGGTAAGTTCAGTTATTTTGGTAGTTGGTAGATTTATTGCTTCTACATCCTTTTGGCAGTTTCTGCAAGTGGTGTTGATGTAGTTTCTATGATTGATTTATCCAATTTAAAAGTTTCTAATTTTCTTTTGACGTTTTAAATCTTTTGATGTCTCTTAGGCGTCTTGCTGTTTGTATGTATCATATGCTTATCTTGTGGTCTGGCTGCACTCCCTGTTGGTATCTTGATTTTGGAATATCTCCGTACAACACAGTCAGTCAATTTTACGTGATGAAAATCTTTTTCTGAATTTGTTCGAACCAAGGAGTCAAATCGAACAAGTTTTACTCTTTGGTTCGATCACTAGCCCATAGCCACACTTAATCCCTGATATTCCTATGTAGGATTCTTACCACTTTAAAGTGACTAAGTTATCAGATTAAACACTAATGACCGCTACCAAAATAGAACCTAGTTTTAGTTGCCAAACCTTTATGCTACACCTTGAGTTAACCTCATCAATAAAACCAGCTAATGCTCAAATCAGTAGATTTGAGCTAATGCTCGAATGTATTGGCAAAAGATATCAAAATTGGATGTCGCTTGCTAATACAATACAAAAAATATAAGTCGTAGTATAATATACCGAGTCAACAACAAAAGGAAAAAGATAAAATTAAAGTTATGGAATACGGATTATAATTTTCTTAACTAACCCCCGCATGAGTTTTCAAATGAAAATCTTATCCCCCGTTTTCTTGTTCACAAACCGATTATTTTCTTTGGGCTTGTTGGTCACTAGAATGCTTGTTGAAGAGATCTTTTTGCGATGTCATTGGCCCTGAAACGAGAGGGACTTCCGGACATGTTTCAAGGTAACCATCTTGCTTTTCAATTGTGCACATGTATAATGGTTTCCTTTTCATAACAATAGTATCGTCAATAGGACAATCCAACATTTGATTTGCTGATGAAAACATGTTGATTTTGGTCTAAAACATCAGATATTTTTTATTTAAACTAATTCTCACCATATTTTGGCCCAAGAAATCTACTAGCCAAGATGTGCAATCAATATACGTACAGTCATATTTTGACATACGAGCCTAATGCAAGTAAACCTTTAAAGGTTGACTTGCAACAAAATTCACATTACAGTTATTTGATATGAAAAGATTCACCATGTCTTATTCTGTTGTGTTGTAGGTGCCAAATATGTGGGAATGTGATTACAAGCTCTTAAAAGCTAAAAAACGAACAGTTAATTGCAGCCACACGAGACCGCCATAGTTTGGATTCTCTTTCCAAAACGGGGCTCAAATGTGACGTAGTTGTGGGAGATGGTTTCTGTTTACACTTTCATGCAACCTTATTCGTCGAATTATTTTCACCAATATACTTTACGCATTCAATAAAACCATGTCTATTGTTCTTATGCGTCTGTTTTATCGTCATTGTAATGCTGTCACTACTCACTTTTAGCAGTGATATCTTATAACTTACCGTAAAAATTCGTTTATTTTTCTAGCTTTACCTCGAAGGACTACATATCATTGTCTAATAATCATTACGAGCCTGTTGGTCATTTGTGATAATCGAAAAGTGCTGCAGAAGTTATTTGTGAAGTATTGGGTCACCTGATCAGATTACGACTTGCCGATTAGACCAAACCGAAACAAAACTGTAAAGTAGCGAGCATCTATATTTGATATGGGGTCTTCGGTAAAGCCCGAAGTGTTTGTCATAAACCAGTGTTACGATAAGTTTTATATTGAGCTTTTTATTGGCCTTTTTATTCTCGTGAGAACATCACATGACAATAAATAAATTTCATGACTACGTCAGAGAAATAAAGAGATTCCAATCTACTCCGGCTTTTCGTTTTTGAGCTTGTAAGAGCTTGTAATCACATTTCCACATATTCGGCACCTACAACACAACAGAGTAAGACATGGTGAATCTTTTGATACCAAATACAGTAATACTTCAACTTACGAGTGCTCCAACGTACGAGAAACTTGAGATACGAGCCAGCTTTTAAGCAAATTTTAGCACTAACATACGAGCCATAATTGAGATACAAGCACGTGAGTCAGTTGCCAAGTATGCCGGAGGTGTTTTATGAGAACAGCATCACTCTGTATTTTTCAACTGCTCAGGTTATACTTTTGTACCGTGTTTTTATGTACGCGATTTTCAGTGCAGAATTATGTGAATTAAAAGTACTCTGCGTTGACCGGAAGTTTGCCAGTAAAATGAAAGATAATGCAAAGAAAAAGCCAATAATAACAGTTGACATTAAACGGAAAATTATTGAAAAATATGCAAAATGTGTATGCGTGACTGAGCTAGCTCAGTAATATGACAGAAATACATCTACAATTATCAAACCGAAGGATTATATTCCGGGCATTTAGTTCGCAAAAGGACTGGCCATAGTTTCTAAACGGCGCAGCGATTTTCACGACCGCTGATGGAGAGACTGCTCAGGCATTGGATAAACAATTGGCCGGTGACAGCGTAACTGAAACGATGTTATATGAAAAGGCCGGTGCTATCTAGCAAAACTATAAAATAGACATTCGGACAAGTTGGCTAATGGTCGCGCATTAACCTTTTGTGACGACACCTGCGTTCGTCCTAATCGCAACGGGTCGAAAGGGCGACAAAGGCAAACGTCTTTAGATAGGATCATCTTAAAACGGCTGGCTAGTCGTGAAAGCGAAACAAAGGAAAAATTAGCTAACCAGCGAGAAACTTCAAACCACGAATGCCGAAGAAATTTTAATTACGTTAAGTTGAAAATGAAAGTTTGCTTTTAGGTTTGCTTCTACGTTTGTCTTTTAAGACGTTGATAAAATCAAAATTTATCAAAGTCAACCGTTGTAATGAAGGATAACTTATATCTCCCTTTTTGGCAAATGCTAGCGTTAGCTGCTATTGTATGTGTTTAATTTTACATTTTAATTAATCACATTTCCTGGCATTATTTTTTAATTGTTGCTTTTTGAAAGCATTCGGTAAATTAGGACAATAACCAACATGTTCTTTCGGTTACAATATCTTGTTTTGAGTGTTTGATTTGCATTTTTTAGAGTATGGAAACCAATCAATATATATTTGATGGTTTTATATATAAATAAATTGCACCAACATGCGAGTAAATTAACATATGAGCTCAGTCTCGGAACGCATTAAGCTCGTAAGTCGAAGTATGACTGTAACTGTTATGTGAATTTTGTTGCAAGTTAACCTTTAAGAATAAGAAAATGATATAATAATTTACACTCTCTAGACTAAGTTATAAGAATATAAAAGTAATGTCTGAGACTTAAAAAATAGTCTCCCACTTGTTCTCTAAAAGTTGACTCTTTCGCTTGTTCCACTGACACGTCTGTCTGTGAAAAAGCTGTATTGAAGAGTGAATATGTGTCTTTTTATATTAGTTAAAAGTTAGCCTTGGTGCCCAGAAGTGAAATTATACATTTTAGCTCTTCAATTCTTAGTCTTGTTGTGGATGTTGCTGGGCACATCCTGTTGATTTTTCTGTCAGCGGAAGATTCATAATTTTTGATTTTTAATTTTAATCTCTGGTCTGGTGTAAATTAGTACCAGATGCATATTTTCGATAGGTTGTTATCGTCTGGGTGATGTCACCGACCGAGGGTGCGGCTAGGCATATATCTTTAATTGCACTCTTAGGAGTTTAATCGGAGTTCTAATTACTAGCTCTTAGTGATTATTTGGCATCTTCCTATGTAACATTCTATAATGTTTTAGTAGTGGAATGGGTGGGTAGTCTTAAAAGATGGCATGTGATGGTGATAATCCCAAAGATCGGATTTGTAAAGGGTTAGGGTGATGCATTGCATGTCGTAACCCTGGGAATCTGTTATGTAAGCTGCACAGTGACGTAACTTGTTATTTTCTTTAGGTCTGTACATGTCTGATATCAGATATAACACAGTACATGATAAAAATATAAAGTATTAGAAAGTAACAAATACCCATTTGTTGTTAAAATCTGCAATAAAATGTAACATCACTATGTACAGTAATTTATGGAGCTTTTACCTTCTAGACAAACGTTGTAGATAACGGGAAATTTGAGAGCAAGGCATTCTGTGTACTAAACTTTTGTGATCTTGCGTACTAGAAACTTTGAATTTAACGTCAATGAATTTAGACCAAACATCAAAACCAAACACACACTTGAAGCTAAGTTTTAATTACCTAAGACCTTTATTTGAACACACTAAACTTACCGTAGGACCTCTATTTGAACACACTAAACTTACCGTAGGACCTCTATTTGAACGCCATAGATAGCACTCTATTTTTCAATTCTTTCACTATAGCGGAGGTCAAATGGAGGTGGCATTCAAATAGAAGCTGGTGTTGTATTTTTCAAATAGCTCATAAGAATTTTGGGAAGCTAAATTTAACCCTGTTGTGTTGGTAAGTAATCGAACTGGGTTATTCTACCAATTACAGTGCACCCTTGGTATATTATGTTGATCTGTTTCAGGGTTGGCATCGTATAGTGAAAAAATCGAATGTAGGGTTATAGAGACCATTGCAATTATACAATGCAACATTTTATAAAAATGTACATTTTGAAAAATAATAACAAAATAGTATATTAACTTTAGTAATTATAGTTACCTACAATAACTGTATTGTATTCAGGGTATTTAGTGGTTATGATCTGCAATAAATTGCAGCATTATAATATGTGTACCAAATGCAGTATGTACGGTAAGGAGTTCTTACTTTTAAGCTGTACGTACGTGTAACATAAATTCCTAATTCACTTTTGAGCTAAGTTGTAGTATGTATTTTTAATTATTTTACTGAATTTCAACTTTTTATCACTCATCAGTTTCTGTCTTCGCTTTCATTATAACTTTTAGCGTGTCTGGTCTAAACCTTTTTCAACCTAAGTCAACAAGGAAGGTCGAGCGATGCAGTTCTCGAAAGCGGCCTCTTGCACACTTGACCATTTATTGGCCATCAAAAAGAAAAATGAAATGTTATTTACAGCACATGCACATACCTTATTTACCACACAATCCGTACATACCTTTGGTGAAACGTAAATTGAGCTGGTACGTGTAGCGAGTAAAGCAGAGAGAAGGCAAAAATGTATCAATGCTAATTATGTTACTGTACATTTTAAAATAAGTTTAACACTTGATGAAATGGTAGTTTTTTTTAGCAACTAAAAGATGTTGTCTGATCTTGTTGAAGGGATTGCAACTCCAATTTTCCCACTGGTTTTAAAAGGGAAAGTTTACCAGTTTTGGGTACTGAAAAGCAACAGTGGTCAGGAAGACGCAGTTTTCCTGCTGGTGCAGAGTCTGCTTAGTGAAAACAAGCTACCTTTGTGCAATGTAGAAGATAGCTTACTTGATCAATTATTGAGGATGATGCTTGTTGGTGCACTGTAAATGCTGGTGCAATACAGACAATTGCTAGCTAGCTAACGCTTGTAAAAAGATCCAGAGAAGATTTTGCTGTAGTTTGTCTTGTATGAAATGTGCACAATAATCAATGTAACCATACATATAGGAATTTATATGTATTTATACTCTAGAGGAAGGGTTTTAGCAAGTTCAAGAAGGTAATGTTGATGCATCAACTATCTTGAGTAGCTAGTTATATGTGAGTTACATACATACGATGATTTGCATTTACGTTGTAGAAAACAAGCCCCTCTGCATAAACATGATTAAACATGAAATTAAATAAAACATGATTAAACATGAAAAAAGAAACATAAAATGAAATGAAAAAACATGACACGCAAAGATGACAAATAATGATATACATTATACATGCATCGTACAATATTGTTTTATGTACCAGTCTACATCAGTAAATTAAACACTTAAAATTAAAAACTTTTAAAAATCTTAAAGCACATCAATTATATCAGTACTTTTATCATATATTTCAGTACATCAGTCTTGGCTTTCAAATGGGCCTATATTCAATACACAAAGAATAATAGAACTATGAAAAACAAGGTGTCAAAAGTATGTCCTGGAATAAAAAAAACTTGGTTCTGGTTCCGACTTCCGACATTGATGTCATAATTATCATTTAGCCTTAGGGCGTCGATCCCTTTCGCTGCCATTGAGGCTGCGCTTTTCTGTGACACTCGGTGCTCTTAAACCCAGAGAGCGCTAATAATAAATTAGGATTCTAGATAATCAACAATGCCCGGGGATCGTGCTAACGCTCGACCAATACAAACACATGTTCTGGGTTAATAGATTTCGGGTGATCGTTATAGTTTGCTGTTTTCATCCTTTCGTTCATTTTAAACATTTATAGTAATTATTATCACATCGTTTTATATATATGATTCTAAATGCTTTCTAAATATGATTATGCTTCAATAAACATACTGTCGTTGATAAAGGTAATAAAATCACATCGTTTAAATTGTAACCTGCAGTTGCGTGGCCCTAAGATTGTAATATGTAAATTACACTCTCGCGAGATCGCGCAATGCTTGAAATTAATTAGCCTTAGTCGTGCCCCTCAACATCACAATAAAAAGAGAGAGCAGCGCATAATATCATCGAGAAAATTTAGTATGGTGCTTGGAATCTGAGCTATTTATCATAGAAATAATCTGTACATGGAGAGTTAATGACACTAATTCCTTTGTCATCGTCATTGGTTCTCTGGAGTTGTCCTAACTCTCCTGCCATTAGCGTCCTTATCGTAGTTGATAAATAAGTGGTAAGAGTACACAATACTGAATATGAAAATTCTGACGTCATAATTTCCGAGCCTATACCATTGAAAATTTCTGTGGTGGAGCTCTGGGAGAAGTCCTATAAACACTAACCAATGTCTGTCTTACCTGTCAAACAATGGCTCATTTGAAAGCCAAGATATTGAAGAACCTGAATAAGCTGAAACAGTACTGATATAATTGTTGTGCTTTAATCTAATAGCACTCCTTCAGGTGCGTTTTCATCTCAAGCTTTTCTGTTAGATTCACTGTTATCATCTGTGCTTTTCGACACTTCTTTTGAAAAAAATCTATCCAGTGAAGTATGTTCCTAATGACTCCTCAAACGTTCTATAAAATAGCTCATGCGCCTTTCATTAATATTGTCGATAACACGGCCTGTGAGAACCTTTTCTGGATGTTTATTTTCAATGTACCTAATAGGTTTTCACGCCAACTTATAGCTTCCTTGATTTCTGCCAATGTAGGTTTTTCTCTCTTCTAAATCCTTGCCACCACTAAATTATTGCTTCTCTTGAATGCTGATACCGAGTATAGCCTCCAACACCTTCAAGTCGTTAGTCGTAAGCTCTTCCCAGTGCTTACTTTCATGTATTTCTTGTTTTTAATAATAGTTGCAATTGTTGATTGGTTGCGGCCATAATTATTTTCAATATTAAAAATACGATCGCTTTTTTCGTATTTATTCATGATCTCCAAATTTGTTGTCATGGAATTCACTTTTTTCCTGCATCTTGTAACGTTTGTATCAGTCTCCGACTCCATAGCTAACGAATTAAATATAGATACCTGTAGTTATATATGTATGCTGAATAAATGTTTATAAATGGTAAATGTGAGTTTAACGCTAAAAATGAATATTTGCTTTCGCTTATGTAATTTTCAAAAAAGATTTCATCTTTTGCAAACATTGTGAAAAAATTTTCAGCGAACAGCACATCGGCGTCTTTGTTATTTCGATGTACATAATAAGCACACCGACTGCCAATTTTAAACTCGAGCAAAAATTTTCATGAATTCGTATGGTAAAATAAAATTTGTATGATGGCGTGAAAACCTCACCATGGTCAACTTCATACGGTGAAAAAGTGGTATATCAAGCTTATCGTATACTGAGGGTGCGCTGTACTCCATGACATGTTGAGAATGGCTCAGTTTTTACTGAATGCAGATGGGCTGCTCTAAGTAGTTATTGCTAATAGCTCTGTAAGATCTTGGCTTGATTATTAACTGTTTTAATCAATTTATCCTTTAGATTAAATTATGTAACTAATTATGTAACTAATATCGTACAGTTGACCTTTCCAGATGCTGCAATTAAAAACTTTATGAAATCCCTAAGGTAAAGAATGCCAGGGTTTTCCCATAACCCTATGTTTATGTTAAGAACAAGAAACATATATAATAGTTATAACTTTAAAATAGATTATAAGAATTGAAAGTAAATGTCGGAGACTTACATTGTGACATACAGGTAATCCCTGCTAGAGACTTGAAATATATATGCTCTTTAGTTTCCTCGGTAATCGACTCTTTGGCTCACTCTGCTGTCTGCCAAGATGAAGCTGTTTTGAAAGAGTGAAGATTATGAGTGAATATTCATCCTTTTATATTGATTCAGGCATAGCATAGCTTTAATGTCCAGGAGTGAAACTACATGTTTCAGGTCTTTGATTGTGGTTCTTGTATTTTGGGGGTTTCTGGCTACTTCTTGTTGTTTTCTGTCTGCGGAGATTTCAACATGTGTAATCTCTAATCATAATCCCAGGTCTGGTGTCAAAGGTACCAAATGCAGACCTTGATATCGCATGGCGCAAGTTGTCATAGTCCGGGCTATAACTAAATTATTGGGTGATTATCTGATATTTTCTTTCATCATGTTTGCAATGTTTTAATAGTACAATGGGTGGGGTAAATCTGGAAGTTTGCGGTAAAGTCTTTGTATCTGTACAGTACATGGCTGATATCAGAAATAACAACCATTTTACAGACGGAGTGAATGTCGCCTATATTTTTCATTCTCCTTCTGGCACAGTGACATTAACCCTTTTGTATGCAAAAATCTGCTAACTTACCTCCAGTTTGTCAAAGATTTCTAACTAAATATAGAAAACATCTATCGCTTGGTATCTATCGCTTTCAATTAACCTGTAACAACGATATAGCCTGCTGCCCTGCTTTGCAATTTGTTTGAGCTTCAAATTTTTATTTCGTTCTAAATTTGAAGGCATATTTTCATTTTATAGCTATATTTAACAATGTTGCATAAAAGCTCATTGCACTAATTGATAAGTTTCGCTTCACAGCCAAAACTGGCTTTTTATGTGCAATAGAAGAAGAGTTATGAGTATCGATTCCTTGTAAGACGAGTTAAGGAACTCAGGGATGCTATTAAATAAATAGTGTGTTATAAATCTACAAATTTATAAGTTATATAATGATAATCAACCAAATGCTACAAATATATATTCAAGAACAAGTGACACAAACAAACCATACTTATAATACATGCAGAAACCAAAATAACATTTTTGAAACCAAAATATTTGCAACGTTTTCTCAGCCAGTTACGTTCTGATTGTTGCTTTCATATAGAATCATTTCATTTTCTTTTGGCTGTTCAATACCTTCCGCAATGTCTTCTGACCTCAATTGGTTTTCTGCACGGCTGAACTAGCGTACAAACAGTTTGTTAGCAGAGCAATACTTTTACGTATTGCATTTTGCTTAAATAATGATAAACTTTTAGCCAGATGGGCGCTAAACACAACTTTTAGCCTAAAAATAGTCGTTCATATACTGTCATAAATGCATACGGTTTTCCCTATCTATTGAAGTGTCAAGACTGCATTAAACAAGGAACTACTATTATTTTGATACAGTTGTGGTAATTATTTCCGTGGTGTTTCTTTGAAAGTTTGAACGAAAAAACCTAAGCTTTGGAGTTGGTAAATAGACTTGAAAACGAACAGAAACAACGAAAGAATCAATTATTATTGATGTAACTGAGTCATTATTAGTACGGTTTTGTGGATACTTCTCTTCTGATAACTTGATATTATGAGTTCCTCAAAAATAGAGAATTTTAAAGGTGGTGGTCAAATACAGGTTTTACGATACTCTAATTTTGTCAACTTTTTTGAGTATCTGTTTCAGGTTAGCTGTGTTTTGCCTTGCGTTCATTATGACTTTTAGCTAATCTTTAAAAAAAATTTCAAACTAACTCGAAGAGAAAGACCGAGCTATGCTGTTCTCGAAAGCGGCCTCTCGCATACTCCGCCATATAGTGGTCATATAGTTTCCTTCGACAATCTGGTGTTATAACTTTTACCCTCTGGTTGATAGCGAGCCGATCTGGTGTTATAACTCTTACCCTCTGGATGATAGCGAGCCAATCTGGTGTTATAACTCTTACCCTCTGGTTGATAGCAAGCCAATCTGGTGTTATAACTCTTACCCCCTGGTTGATAGCGAGCCAATCTGGTGTTATAACTCTTACCTTCTGGTTGATAGCGAGCCAACCTGGTGTTATAACTCTTACCCTCTGGTTGATAGCGAGCCAATCTGGTGTTATAACTCTTACCTTCTGGTTGATAGCGAGCCAATCTGGTGTTATAACTCTTACCCCCTGATTGATAGCGGAGCCAATCTGGTGTTATAACTCTTACCCTCTGGTTGATAGCGAGCCAATCTGGTGTTATAACTCTTACCCTCTGGTTGATAGCAAGCCAATCTGGTGTTATAACTCTTACCCCCTGGTTGATAGCGGAGCCAATCTGGTGTTATAACTCTTACCCTCTGGTTGATAGCAAGCCAATCTGGTGTTATAACTTTTACCCCCTGGTTGATAGCGAGCCAATCTGGTGTTATAACTTTTACCCTCTGGTTGATAGCGAGCCAATCTGGTGTTATAACTCTTACCTTCTGGTTGATAGCGAGCCAATCTGGTGTTATAACTTTTACCCTCTGGTTGATAGCAAGCCAATCTGGTGTTATAACTCTTACCCCCTGGTTGATAGCGAGCCAATCTGGTGTTATAACTCTTACCCCCTGGTTGATAGCGAGCCAATCTGGTGTTATAACTCTTACCCTCTGGTTGATAGCGAGCCAATCTGGTGTTATAACTCTTACCCCCTGGTTGATAGCAAGCCAATCTGGTGTTATAACTCTTACCCTCTGGTTGATAGCGAGCCAATCTGGTGTTATAACTCTTACCCTCTGGTTGATAGCGAGCCAATCTGGTGTTATAACTCTCACCCTCTGGTTGATAGCGAGCCAATCTGGTGTTATAACTCTCACCCTCTGGTTGATAGCGAGCCAATCTGGTGTTATAACTCTTACCCTCTGGTTGATAGCGAGCCAATCTGGTGTTATAACTCAATGTGCCAATTGACCTAATGCAAAATTTTAAAGGGCACCAATTATCAAAATGCATCAAATGACAGATCCTAACCTAAAAGATTCGAATATGCCAATTAGTGTATTTATATATTGAATGTGAAATTATCGTGTGAATCAAGCTGAATACAGAACGACGAGTCCTCATTGGAAATCACTTTTGAATGAACTGAAGGTAAAAAAGAAAAATTCTAGTTGACTTTTGCTATTTTAGAACTTAAATGTTAAAAAGGCTGCATTTTGATTTTTATTAACCCAAAAAGCTTTATTTTGACTTGAAAAAACCCATTTTTTACTATAAAATTATCAGAAAATTGTCAAATTAAGTTTTTAAGCAGTAATCAGAGCTGGAGAAAAAGTTTGAAATTTTAGCATTGGGTTGGTTAGCATTGGGTTGTTTAGCATTGGGTTGGTTAGCATTGGGTTGGTTAGCATTGAGTTGCCCCCATCATCAATAATTATGCAAATTAATTTGACATTAATATTTGAGATATTTTCTTGATATACGTATTAATACAAATACGTATTAATACAGATACATATTAATACAGATACATATTAATACAGATATGTATTAATACATATACGTATTAATACAGATAAATATTAATACAAATACATATTAAAACAGATACATATTAATACAGATACATAATAATACAGATACATATTAATACAGATACATATTAATACAGATACGTATTAATACATATACGTATTAATACAGATAAATTTTAATACAGATACATATTAATACAGATACATAATAATACAGATACATATTAATACAGATACATATTAATACAGATACATATTAATACAGATACATATTAATACAGATACAAATTAATACAGATACGTATTAATACAGATACGTAATAATACAGATACGTATTAATACAGATACGTATTAATACAGATACGTATTAATACAGATGAATATTAGTACAGATACATATTAATACAGATACATATTAATACAGATACATATTAATACAGATACATTTTAATACAGATACATAATAATACAGATACATATTAATACAGATACATATTAATAGTTAGCCAAGTTATATAATTCTGTAGTTAGCCAAGCACATCAAAAAAATCATTCTTAAAACATATTAGTAGTAGTCCTAAAAATGCTCACGTGAAGCTATAACAGCGAGAAGATGAAGAGGAGTGAATTATTATAGCCGCAGAGGATTTTCGTCATTATCGGACATGAAAAGCTCACGTGAAGCTATAACAGCGAGAAGATGAAAAGGAGTGAATAATTATTATAGCCGCAGAGGATTTTCGTCATTATCGAACATGAAAAGCATCTGCAGCTTGTCCAGTCACATTCTGGAGTTTAATCAATGGCGATTCTTTTTGTTATGGTTCACATTGGTAAAGCATATCTTGATGAAAAAACATATAGGATATGTATTTTTTAGGACATCCGCCAAGCATTGCCATTCCACTTCATGGTCAGACTTCCTTCAGCGAGTAGAAAATACAATGATTTTAAAGAAACGGCTTGTACTGCTTCTCACCTCTACACCGCATATCAGGAAATGTGTCGGAACTTCACAAATGGTATGTTGGTTTAAAGCATCTATATATTTCTCAAAGTTTGTGTATTTGTTTGTCATTGTATATGTCCATCTACAGCTATTGAAAGCTTGGAATAAAGAAATCCATACCGCCGAAGATTTGATCTCGGACTCTCCCGTTCACCAGTTCGGCGCCTTGGTAACTATGGCTCACGAGCTTGATAGAATCACCAGACGATATATATGTTGCTATATGGGAGCAAATATGTTACTGCTTTCCGTCACAACATAATGTCAAGTAGAGGGGTAGCTTTATTAGTAAGCTTACTCAAATTATCCTTTGGCAATGTGCCAGGCTAATAGCAAGTGGCTGGCAACTCTCATTACCTGTCATTGTTTATAAGCTGATTTTTAATATCTGGGCAACGCCGGGTAGCACAGCTAGTTTGCATATATAATTGAGCGTGTAAGGTTTTGATTTACGAATACTTATCAATCAAAACAGTAGCCTATAATTATAGATGACCTCAAAGCCAACAGATCAAATCAGGTAATGTAATCAGATATAAATTGCACGTTGCTCTTGTTTGTTTGCATTTTTCTTTAATAGATTAACCATGTCTGATGTATCACATCCGTGTCTAGCTCTATACAAGCAAACCTCTACATATAAAGTTAAATCTTTGTAGGTTAAAACCATTATGTTAGATCAAATATTCCCATAAGAATGAATCATAATTTATTTACATGTAATTCGTTTCACTGTTCAAAAACTGCAGATAATGGTACATAGCAATCAAAAAATGTGTTATGGAGGGATGTAAAGAAATTATTTTATTTTTATAGAGCCTCTTTAGTCTTTCTAAAAAATGTGATGCTTCGAGAACAATGAACTTTGGTGTAAAGTAATATTTTTGCTGGAATGTTGAAAGATTTGTAGGTTACGTGATCTCAAGTAAAGGTTTGACTGTTACAATATTCAGCATGGCTGCCGATTATTTGTGAAGTTTCATTAGATGCGATATTAAGGCTGCTATCCTGTTTCTGGCTACTTTATTTACTCTGGCAGTTAGAGCTCAGTGCCAGATAGATAAGTATCTGGGGTCAGTCAGAGCTCAGTACCAGATAGATAAGTATCTGGGGTCAGTCAGAGCTCAGTGCCAGATAGATAAGTATCTGGGGTCAGTCAGAGCTCAGTGCCAGATAGATAAGTATCTGGGGTCAGTCAGAGCTCAGTGCCAGATAGATAAGTATCTGCGGTCAGTCAGAGCTCAGTGCCAGGTAGATAAGTATTTGGGTCAGACCTGACATCACGGCACACAGATGGTACGACCACGGCATCTTCCTCTGCTTTGATGATTGTTAGATCCAGCACCCTGTCACTCACCCTGTTACTCACCCTGCAACTCACCCTGTCGCTCACCCTCCAACTTACCCTGCCACTCACCCTCCAACTCGCCCTGCCAATCACCTTCCAACTCACCCTGCCACTCACCCTCCAACTCACCGTTTAACTCACTCTGCCACTCACCCTCCAACTCACTCTGCCACTCACCCTCCAACTCGCCCTGCCACTCACCCTCCAACTCACCCTTTAACTCACCCTGCCACTCACCCTCCAACTCACCCTGCAACTCACCCTGCCGCTCAGCCTGCAACTCACCCTGCCACTCACCCTGCAATTCAGCCTCCAACTCACCCTGTCATTCACCCTGCAACTCACCTTGCCACCCACTCTGCCACTCACCCTGCTACTCACTCTGCCACTCACCCTGTTACTCGCCCTGCCTCTCACCTTTCAACTCACTCTGCAACTCACCCTGCCACTCACCCTCCAACTCACTCTGCTACTCACCTTACCACTCAACCTGCAACTCACCCTGCCACTCACCCTGCAACTCACCCTGTTACTCGCCCTGCAACTCAACAGTCTGACAAGAAAAACATGTCTAAATTTATCACCTTCATGACAACTTCAGCAAGGTTGTGTTACTCTGTCAAACTTACTAAATACTATATAATATAGTATTATATAATACACCTGTTGAGTGTTAGGGGTATCATGCATGTATATAACTCAAACATGGTGCAAGCAAGTGTTTACTGTTAAAATTGAACTCGCAAAATATTTTGCAGATTTTACCAGAAAGTATCGATATTTTTCTTTCACTTGTGATTGTTTTTTATGTTTGGGGTAATCTGGTTGTCAGGATGTTTCAAGGTTAAAATCGATGAAACTTTATCGCGATTCAAATATTCAGGAGAAAAATGCCTCTGAAATGACGTCACTAGCTGTTATAGATTCGATAATTGATGTTGCCTATTGCGCTCAAGTTGAAGTGTTACGTGTCTCAATTTTGTTGGTCTCTGTGCAACTAGAGAGGTCGTCGCAATTGCATTTATTCTGAGCGTTTGAATCATAATCAAGTTTTGCCGATTTGAATTATAAAGTATCCTGGCAATCAGATCTTCTAAAACTTTCGCAAATGATAGAAAAATACTAATAAAGCTTACTAAAAATTGTGTGCAAGTTTTCCTTTAAAGAGTTACTCACATCAAGCTTTAAAAGAATATACCAAAAAGAATAGAAATTTTTTTATCATCTGAGATTTTGTTTGGTGTGTGAGGTAATCTGACAGCCAGAATGTTTCAAGATTGAAATTGACAAATCATGATCGCAATTAAAATGCTCGGAAAGTAGACTTCTCCAAAAATGACATCAATAGTCACACTTTTTGTTTGTCCCTCTTGTTATGAAATCGGCTATTGCATTCAAGTTGCAGTGTTACATGGGATTAAATTTGGGCTAGAGGATATATATGATAAGTGTTGGAAAGGCGTTTGTGAGCTTGGTGAAGCTACATTGTGGAATATTTTAGCGATAACAAACTCCTCCCTGGCTCTGCACTCAGTTGGATTCTAAACATAGAGGCAAGTACCCTAGATGCACTAAACCATAGAGGTAAGTACCCTAGGTGCGCTAAACCATAGAGGTAAGTACCCTTGGCACACTAAACCATAGATGCATGTACCCTAGGCGCAATAAACCATAGAGTTAAGTACCCTAGGCGCACTGAACCATAGAGGCAAGTACTCTAGGTGCACTAAACCATAGAGGTAAGTACTTTAGGTGCACTAAACCATAGAGGTAAGTACCCTAGGTGCACTAAACCGTAGAGGCAAGTACCCTAGGCGCACTAAACCATAGAGGCAAGTACCCTAGGCGCCCTAAACCATAGAGGTAAGTACCCTAGGTGCACTAAACCATAGAGGTAACTACCCTAGGCGCACTAAACCATAGAGGCAAGTACCCTAGGCGCACTAAAGCTTATGCCTGTTTTAAACTAAACTAAACCCTGTTTTAAAACTGTGTTAACACTTCGCACAATGCTTCAAACTTCGTGGGATACTTTGGGAGACGCTTTAATTAAATGTTCAACTACTTGCCAATTCGTTCTTAGCACTTTTTCACTTAGCACTTTGTTGCTTTTTTTCAAACCGCATGCTTTATATATCTGGCAATGCTACCATTGGAAATTGTTATTTTGCTTTTCCAAAAGTTGTAGTTGTCACACAATTACAACTTTTGGAAAATATGCCTCTTTTACTTGCTTCTATTATGAGTGCTTGTGAGTGCACTCACTCACAAGCACTCACACACATATTCATTTATTTATATATATCATATACAAATATAAATGGGTAAATATAAATAAAACGCGCGTGCGTGTGTGTGTGTGATTTTTTTGTTTAAGTGTATTAAGAATAAACAAATAAAGGATGTAATATACTTTTGTCCATCTATAACACAGGAACTACTCAGACAAGCACTAGACTTTGCAAGCAACTATGCAGACAAGACAACTGACCAAGATAAGCAAATAATTCTCCTTGCTAAAAACTCTATACTAGTACACAATGATAAAATTTGGATAAAAAAATCTTCTACCATCAAAACATTTGATGTAACCATGTGTAGCTTTGGCAGAACGGAAATATGCAAATTAGTTGGCACATATGTTATCACTACTACCCAGTCAGCTGTGAGAAAACATTGGACTATACGGAGACGATGGACTAGCCATCAGCACAGCTTGCTGACAGAAAATTGAAAGACTAAAGAAACTGATATGCAAAATATTTAACCAGCACAAATTAAAATTAACCATCGAAGCTAACAAAAAATCAGTAAACTTCCTCAAAGTAACCCTTAACTTAAACACAAACACCTACTCACCCTGTGCCAAACCTGGTAACACATTACTATACGTTCACGAGAACAGTAACCACTAACCACCCTCCCATTGTAATCAAAAATCTACCAAACAACATCAACTACACTATCCAGTAATGAGCATGAATTTAGCAAAGCAATTATTTGAAACTATGAATTCTATTAACTCTGAAGCATGATGCTTTGTTGCATTTTCATTAACCTTTATTTCCGGCTTTTTGTAAGGTTCAATTGCTAAATCGTGGTCAAGGCGATTTTTCACGCGGACTATTGCTTCATCTTGAGTAGGAATGGCCTCTACATTCTCTCACCGTTCAATCAGCCAAGGACAGTCCGATATTCCATTTTTACATTTGTACCAGTGTCGAGGGGTACCAGTATTGTCATATTCAGAGTTTTTACAAATAGCTTCTGGTGAAACAGTATGCATTTATTATTAATTCAACATATTCACGGTTTTTATTTTGTTTTCTCAGTTCGTATTAATTGTATCATTACTAAATCATATTTTATTGTAATCGTAGCAAAACAGACTTAATTTAGCTATTACTTGCTAATTATTTCACACTTACATCTTAACCTTTTCATAGTCGTTTTATTTTTTTTTAATTTATTTCAACTACACAAAACACTTCACTCATAATATGTATTATGAAAGTTAGAATGGCAAATGTTGTTATATGTTAAAAACAAATCAATTTTCTGTCCGAAGACTTTTTTATTACGCGGGCAACGTAGGGTAGTACAGCCAGTCGATATATATGTATTTCTCAGAATATGTGGATCTGTCTGTCATGCTGGCTATAGCGCATTTGTTTTACTGATGCGGCCATGCGGTACGACGCCCCTGTTAGAAAATATTTTTCGTAAGGTTCAATTACTATAGCTGAGGTTAAGGCCAATTCTTTTCACGCGGACAATTATATTATTTTTAGTATGAATAGCCTCAACAATATTTTTCCGGTCAATCAGACAAAGACAGTCTGATGTCTCATTTTTAGATTTGTATCAGTATTGAGAGGTACCGGTATCGCCGTATTCAAAGTTTTATAGATAGGTTCTGCTGGACCAGTAATCCGTTTTTATACACACTTCTATGCAAAGAATTGCTATTAATAATTCAAAAATAGTTAAAAGTATATACATACATGTACTTAATCTTACTTAAGTATTTGTTTAGTAAATTAAATTCATTTAAGTTACTAATTTTTAATATGTAATGTATGTATATCAAATTTTGATGAATTTTACCATGGGTGTTTATACCACTCTATACGACATTTTTGCTATACGATACCAATCGCGGAACAGATTAAAATTGTACATACTGTATGTATATACTAGGCGAATGCCCAGGTAATCAAAATCTTTGCGCAAAAAATTAATTTTATCTAACCGCAGGGTAACAACAGTTACGATTCTAACTTTCAAACTTCATACCATGAGAAAAGTGTTTTGTGCAGTGCACATAAATTGAGGGAAAAACAAAACAACTAAAGGTTTACAAACTTTTTTAAATAACTAACTTCTAAATTTCCTATCATGAAAAGAGTGTTTTTTTAAATAAGTCAAGAAAAAAAATATAACAACTGCAAGCTGTTTAAATGTAAATGTGAAACAGATGAATAACATAAATGTTGAATTTAACTTAAATGAATTTAGCGTACTAAATACATACTTAAAGCTAAGTTTTAGTATGTATTTTACTAAAGTAAACTTTAACTTTGTCAGCGGCTAAAATTGTCTCACCTATCTGTTTTTGAGTTCATTTTTACTATAACGATTAACGCTGAGCTAAAATAGCGAGCAGCGTATTTCTAGTTCAGACGTTGTGGAAGGGATTTAGACGAGTAGCATATTGGTATTTTTGTCATAAAGGGTATACCAAGTGCAAAAGTTAATTTCGAAAAAAATCCTTGTTAATATCGTATGGCAGAAACCAAATTCGACCTAGTATGGCAAGGACGAAAAGGCATAGTGTTTCATAGGGTAAGGCAAAATAATCTTATATCAGGAGCATCATAACCCATGGGTGCACTGTATTGATTAATAATGTAGCGTGTGCATTCACGAAAAGGGTATACAGTATATGGTAAGATCGATGGGAGTAGTAAGAATGGCATAACTTTGTAGTTAGGTGCTCTTGTCTACAAACTTGCGAACATTTTCATGAGTTCAAATCCAGTACGAAGCTCAATTTTAATTTCTAGATTTAATCGCTTCAGCTGGACAAACAAACATCGACAGATGACAAACTATGAGATTTACATAATATAAAATAGATATAAGATATATACATCATATATACTGGAGGTGTTTCATACACCACCAGTATATATGTATATACTTTATGGTGACTAGTGGTGTATCATACACCAACAACTACCATAAAGTATATGCATACATACTGGTGGTGTACGATACACCACCAGTCACCATAAAGTATATATGTATGTACTTTATGGTAACTGGTGGTGTATGATACACCACCAGTATATATGTATATACTTTATGGTGGTTGTTGGTGTATCATACACCAACAACCACCATAAAGGTGCAGAAACACAAAACAGACTTTTCCTGGCTACAGAGATAAACATCAACCTGGACAAAAATATGTAACTTTAACCTTTTCTAACATTCTAGTTATTTATCACACTCTGCAGTTTTCATAGGGTAGAGTTCTGTTAGCAGTAGGCCTGACTACTTATCCTTAAAACATAATATATATTTATCAGATCTAATAATATATTATTACATAATTTATAATTGTTATATCATTACTAGATATATACATTATGCGATTATTAGATATATTGTATTTATTTAAAATAATCATGTTAGATATATGTAATTAGATCTTACCTTAGGAGGAGATTCATCTTCTTTGTTCTCTATGCGACATAAGATTAGATTTGTAATTCTGGAATTGAACTCGATACCCGCAAGCTCTGATCTCCCCACAATACCCCTCCCTCTTTTACTGTTTTATACTCAAATCATGTTAGGTAATGGGTGGAGACTTTTTGTTTTCTACAAGCTGTCTGCTCTTGTAATTTTGACTTCGGGAGTCAACTACACACCATAAAATCCAACTTTTTAACCTGTCTGGTCTCACATCTATTATGGAACTGTATAATCTAAATGTGCCCTGCACTTATATCCGTGTGTTTTGCTTCTATGATCATATCGCATATTTATATTCTATATAATGAACTTTCATCTTGTAATCTTAAAACCATCACATCGAAGAAATAGTATTGGCAGTAGTTGAAGTGTTTCATAAAAAGCAGCCTTTTGCTGGTGTAGATCCTCTGACATTCAGCTTGGGGGTTGACACTCTAGCACTTGCACCACTAGACTTCATTCTAAAATAAAAGAATAATCTACACTGTAATAAGTTATGTTCGGTGATGTTAACAGCTTATATATATACAGTGTATCTTGTTCATCTCTTTTCTCCCCTTAGCGGAATGGTATATTCTTATGAGCGTAACTCTACTGACACTCGACTCGGTCCCAATCAACAACTGTGCATACACCAACAATATGTCCACAACAAGGATGTTGTGGACATAGGTGCCAGTATCAAAAAGCTCTTCAGTAGCACATCTTAAAGCTCTCCCCACACAAAGCCACTCAGCAGAAAGCCACCCAACACGAGGCCACCCAGGACGAGGCCACCCAGCACGAGGCCACCCAGCACGAGGACACCCAGCACGAGGACACCCAGCACGAGGACACCCAGCACGAGGACACCCAGCACGAGGACACCCAGCACGAGGACACCCAGCACGAGGACACCCAGCACGAGGACACCCATCATGAGGCCACTCAGCATGAGGCTACTCAGCACGAGGCCACCCAGCACGACACCACCCAGAACGACGCCACCCAGCACGACGCCACCCAGCACGACGCCACTCAGCACGACGCCACCCAGCACGAGGCCACCCAGCATGAGGCCACCCAGCACGAGACCACCCAGCACGAGGCCTCCCAGCACGAGGCCTCCCAGCACGAGGTCTCCCAGCATCAGTCCAAGATATTCATGATGTCTCCTTTTGACCTCACTCCCATCTTCAACTGCAGATGAGATGAGGAGAAAAAGAACCAGGCGAAAGGAGAACTAAAACACACACAGCACGCACACACGCACGCACACACACACACACACATGTTCAGTCGTTTCTTTATTACTGCCTTTTACCTTGTTCCTTTTTTGTTTGATCGTCCTCATTTTCAACCACAGCCCTTTTATCTCAAAACTCTGGCTCAGAGAAAAAGGGCAACTAGTAACTGCCTTTCAACTTCTCTTCGACTCATTTTATGATCACCTAATCTATAAGGACTGTTTCTGTTAGCTACTTGGTTCTACTTCACAGTTAGACCTAATAGAGTAGATACATATGAAATTCAGGCAAACAAACAAGATATCAGATGAGTTTTAAAAATTGGTCGGCATGAAAGATAATGTAAGATAAATTGTTATATTTCTTATTAATTGCCTAATATACATGTATATGCTATGCTTAACATACATGCATATAATATGCTCAATATTGCTTATATTGCCCAAAGACTGGCTCTTAGGGCCACCGCAAATTTCAATGTACATCCTATTTATTTTCTGTTGTACTACTTGCAATAATAACTTTGTTTAATGGTTACTCCAGTTGTTTTAATACAGCGCAGGGTTACATCCTATCCTTATGAATGTGAGGATTATTCAGTAGCTAGATCTCACGCATAACAACACAGGATTTTCAACTGCCATCAACTTGGTAAATATCCCTCAGTGACTCAAGTTCTGGAATAAGCAAAGAAGGCAGGCCTAGTCCAGACTAAAACTTGACTAGTTAGGTCAGATCATAACCCACCACTAACAAGGGACCTAATCTGCTGTTTGGAGCATGGCTTGTGCAGTAACTAGGGCCGCCTGTTGTGGGTGTTCAGCAACTCAGAAATTAAATAATTAAACAGCCACCAAAATGTACACACCTTGGATAAACTCCTATAGGACTTTTTAATATTATGCCAGATCAATATAGTGTCGCGTACACAATCAAATACTTTTATTACTCATTTGTCTATAGAAGTACTCATACACCATAGACTCATAGACAATGGCATAGATATATAAACCTAGATTGGCCAATAATAGCTATTCCCATTGGTTGCCTTGTCAGACTTAAATAGCATGACGTTACGTCATTGTATTGTACCTAATGCTTGGCTGCAATGTTGTTTACAATGGAGCTAATGAGGAGAAGGTGACAAAATCACATTTATTTTCACATAAAAACCTTCTTGAATACATAATCCAGCAAGCCAAAACGATTCTGTGGTAATATCTGATAACCAACATAGATTAAAACTATAAAAGTTATGAAATGTTGCACACAAATCATGAGCCATCAGGGCTTTATTTGCCACCCCTACTCCTATCCCCCTTCTCTTTTTTCACCTTCCCTCTTCTCCCAAGAAGAAGGGGAAGGGAAAAAGAGAGAAGAGGGAAAGGATGGGGGGAAATAGCCCACCCACCCGTAGAGCCAGACCCTGGTTAGGCAAATAGACTAATATCATGCTGAACTAAACATGACTAAATATGATGAGTATGCGAGTATGTCTTAAGTCAAAAATGAGACAGAATGATTATTTTACAACTGGCTATGTATCTCGGTCACTAAAGCTGAAGTGTAATGATTGTATCACTAGCATTGTGGATGTTACCAACTATGATGTCACCCAAGCAACGAATTCCCTAATCACAATTAAGAATCGTGGTGGCTTGACTTTGTCTTTGCCTGTGGTGATTGAAGTTTGCAACCACAGTGAGAAAGCGATGAGAGTGTTGCTTAGTAGTGCTGGGTTGGTGACAAACTTTACCAGGCTAGCACTAATTGCCACCATGGAGAGGTTGCTGAGATTCAACATCATGCTATTGTTTAAGTGTGATCTTCATGCTAGTAGCCTAGCTCGTAAGATAGCAAAGAGATATATTTCGATTAAGGCACATTATGAAGCTAAGAATAGAGCTGGCACGGGTAGCTCAACTGGTCTTGACCCACCGGGTCAGAGGTGCCCGGGTCGGGCCACCCGACCCTCGGGTCTTCTTATACAAAGACACGGGTAGGTTTATGGCTAAATGAGAGCGATTGTATATCGCTTTTTAAGTGCGATTGAAATAGAGTCGAGTATAGTCCTAGCGCAAAAGGACCAGGCAAAATAAAACAAGGTGAGTTCAGACTATATTTTTACGCCTGCAACAATAATCTTTGGACTATAGGTTTCACAACATTTTTCGGCAAGAAATAATCAACATGTCAGTGGTCTGGGAGTTTATGAAGAAGCCGGTCAAGTCAGGGAAATACCAAGTTATTTGTACAATATGCGAAAGCAAGTTAAGTTACAAAGAAGGGTCCACCTCAATTATTATTGAGGCATTTACAACAAAGGCATCCTGAGAAACTTAAAAGCGTGTCTAAGAATCTTCAATCCAGCAAATTTATTTTAATTTTAGTTTCTTTCACTAATACCAGAAGTTTTAGGGAAGTGATGGATTTTTGCTTTCCACTATGCTGGGTTATCCATTTCTATATTTGCAAAGTATTTCTTAACTAATCTCTTCTTGTTGATTATAATAGCAGTTGAAAATAAAATCTGTAATAAAAACACTAGCCAAATCATGCCATTAATTTATCACCCATAGAATAGCATTGATCCATCAATGTCTAGCCATAAATTGTAAATTGCATCTATAAACCAAGCCACAAAATATAATGATTGGTGTGATAATGGGTTCTTTTATTTTAGGTTATTGATGTCACAACATTAGGCTGTAATAGAACTACCTCTTAACCTTAAATGAATAAAAAAATCGCGCATGCTGACCCGGTCCGACTCGATCTTGGCCCTCATTGCTGACCCTGAGTCTGGCCTGACCCTGCATTCCTTGGTCTCATTCCAGCTCTAGCTAGAAAGCTAGAAGTCTGATTCCACTTCCCTGATCAGATCAAAACTTCACAGGCTCATCATATTTAGTCATGTTTAGCTCAGCATATTTGTCTTTTACCTAGCCAGGGTCTGGCTCTTCGGGTGGGTGGGCTATTTGCCCCCCCCCCTCTCCTTTCCCTTTCTCTCTTTTTCCCTTCCCCTTTCTTCTTAGGAGAAGGGGAAAAGAGAGAAGGGGGATAGGAATGGGGGTGGCAAATAAAGCCCTGATGGCTCATGATTTGTGTGCAACGTTTCATAACTTTTACAGTTTTAACCTATGGTGGTTATCAGATATTATCACAGAATCGCTTTGGTTCACTGGATTATGTATTCAAGGTTTTTATGTGAAAATAAATGTGATTTTGTCACCTTCTCCTCATTAGCTCCATTGTAAACAACAGTGCAGTCAAGCATTTGGTACAATACAATGACGTAACGTCATGCTATTTAAGTCTTACAGGCTTTTTCCCTATTGGCCAATCTAGGTTTATGTATCTATGGACCATGGTCATTAGTCATCACCATTTAACTTTTTACATCTCACCTAACATTTATAGCCACAGGTTTGCCTTGTTCAGAATTACCGTTAATACGCATCTACTCATGTACATGAATAAGAGAGTACGTCCATATAAAAACCATTTGTTAACCCCATTAATATGTATTCTACATATGTCATTTGGATTTCATTTCAATCCCATTTCATTTTTGTCTGCATGTAAAGGCCTGTTCATGTAATACATTTACCCGGTTACGAATTTTCTTCTCCTTCTGCTGACACGAAACCAGAGAGAGAAAATGCATTATAGTATTTTCAAATGTTGCATTTATCGACAGCAGAATCTTTTTAATGATGAGACTGTCATATAAGCTTTGAGATTAGGCCCACTACATAGGCTTCTTTATTTTAATAGCTTCAAGACAACCAAAAGCCTGGTTCCCATATGCACCGCGAGCACCAGTGATAGCACCACAGGTTATCAGCAGTGAAATGTGAACATACGCGCCGAGTACCGCCGGTAGTCAACGCAACAGTTTAGCCCTGATCAAATTTTGCGAAAAACCGCAGGCAAAACCTTCCCGAAATGCACTGTACAGTTGAAGGTCAGCATTATCGAAACGGCATGGCGAGCGAACATTTTTATGCAATTATTAGCGATGCAGCTTTATGTGAACAGAAGCCGCTGAGCCTGGCATTGCAAGTATTTTGCTGCCCGAGAATACCGCCGGGGTCTCGCATTCGATATGGGAACCAGGCTTTACTCATCTCATAGGTATTGAGGGTGCCTTATGGGTGTTGAGGGTGCCGGTTGAACATTGGGGGTGCTTCATGAGTGTTGGGAGCACATCATGGATGTCGGGGATGTTGTCATACACCGCATCACTCCATACTAAAACTGAAGAGCTTATCTAATGTCAAGCTCAAGTTTCCAAAGCTAGGTTTTAAGGTTCAACAACTCTGCAGCAATAAGACAATACTTCATTTTTTGAATAACACATGACAAAATATGCAAATACTATGTTATGTATATATTTCCAGCACAAATGGTGGTGATAGTTAAATAGCACATATATAAATAAAACCATAAAGAAAAGGGAATATAATGCTGAAATCATCGAGACCTGGTGAACCTGGTACATCAAAGTAGCAAGGAAAATGGCAAGCATTGTCTACCAATCGGAATCCGCAGATAAAATGACCTTGAGCTAAAAAATGATGGCATATATAAAAAATAGAACTTTCCGAGGAGTGATTAGAAGTCTGACATCAAAAATTACAAGAAAGCAGCAATACCAAATTTCGAAGGGGAAACACAAAACACATCCCAGTTTCTACATGTATGTGCAAGTGTGGGAGCTAAATCATTGGCTGGCTAAAGAGCAAATTTGCAAATCTCCATTTTGCAAAATTCAGAAAATTTGGAAATGTTAAAACACTTCCTGATTTTCTAGTTCTTGTTGTGCGGATATGTATGTAGGGGCAAACATGTAGGTCTCCCTCTTGTATCGCACTCCACCTCCTATCTGTACTATCGACTCATTCTGTACAATAAACAAACTGATGTCAGATACACTCTGATAACCAACAGTTAATAAGCTTCTGCAGATATACACAGGGTTAAGCTGGGTATACCAGGAATGCAGACTCGCGTGTCTGTGAGTGGACTTGTCAACAGCTACATTTATACATATACTAGCTGATTATCTGCTACTCAGGCGGCTTCAGACAAGATGAGCTAATGAGACTGTGGACAGGATACCCATACAGCACATGTATTCCAATCCTGTACTCTTAGCACTTGATAGCAAGACTTATGGCATATTCTCCATGTCTAGACGCATAATGAAATGGGATTCGTGATATTTTAACAACAACTTGGTATATAAATAAAGTACTATAGACTTAACAACAACTTGGTATAGAAATAAACTACTATAGACTTAACAACAACTTGGTATATAAATAAACTACTATAGACTTAACAACAACTCGGTATATAAATAAAGTACTATAGACTTAACAACAACTCGGTATATAAATAAAGTACTATAGACTTAACAACAACTTGGTATATAAATAAAGTACTATAGACTTAACAACAACTTGGTATATAAATAAACCACTATAGACTTAACAACAACTTGGTATATAAATAAAGTACTATAGACTTAACAACAACTCGGTATATAAATAAAGTACTATAGACTTAACAACAACTTGGTATATAAATAAACTACTATAGACTTAACAACAACTTGGTATATAAATAAAGTACTATATATGAACCTGACCTTTGCTCCACAAAATACTTCAAAGTCATCAGCTGTAAGGTCTCGGCCAAAACTGGATTGGAAAGCCTGAGCTGCATAGGAGGCTTTGTTATTATGCAGGGCACTCAGCATGTTTTGGATTATCTGCTGTTTTGTAGATTCATCTTCACAATCACCAAGGAACCAGCTGAACTCAAATGTTGGTTTCGTCTGATTTGTTACAGGAACGCTGACTGTCAATTGCAAATAATAAATTAGACAGACATAATATAACTGACATAGGTACTATTAGGAGTAACATTGAATGACGCTGGGAACAACTTAACAAATGCTTGGCAGTAAAAGAATAGCAAATGCTATTAGAAGCCATTTTTACTTATGCAGCAAATGATGAAAATGGCAGCCTTATGGGTCATGCCGAAGGTTTGCACAAGTGTTTCTCAAAAGATTGTAGTATACTCTCACAGCATTACGTGCCTTAAATATGTCTAACTTTAAGTACAGTGCATAATTATTACAGATAGGCTACTGTATCATCTACCTCCACTATTTATCCCACGACCAAACACGAGCGAAGCGATTGTTTGGGAGCTTTATGATAAATGCATATGCGCACACAACTCCCGAAAACTTATCCGTCAACGGCCATATTCAAACTCTTGTACCGAAATCCCATCAAAAAATTTAACCAATTTTGTGTAGAGTCGTTTAAGTATAATGATGATACAAAACACATATAAACCTATTTAAATATGTTACCAAGTTTTTGAAAAATGGAGACAATATCCTAAAACTTATCCATCCGATCGGATAATACATAACTAGACAGATTAATTTGGCCTAAAATCTCCATTAAAACCTGACAAGCCTTTTTTAATCAAAATTACAACCGACAAACAAAACGCCAATAAAGCCGTGCGACAGAGAGTAGAACCATTAAGTCGTGCGCATTTCATGAGAAAAACGTGCACATTTCACCAGTCTATGGCATTGTCCAATTGCCAAAGGTTTCTGTAATAAATCTAGAAGTACTGAAAGTAATCGTTTCTTTTTTGCTGATTCTACTGGAATCTGACATTTTGGACACTTATAATGAGTACTTTGGTATTCCAATGATGTCCTAAGCAGTGAAAGTAAAGGAAATGACGATGATATTTTTTTAACGATTCTTATAAGATTATTACAATATTTAATTGTAAGAATAATTAATCGATTTTATACGATTATTATAAGATTTAGTTATAAAAAGAATCATTCGAATTTACAAGATCAAAGTATATAGTGACCGATGGTGTGCAATATGTTACTGTTATTATTTTTCTAAAGATTTTGTCGATGATATCGCGGTACTGCCAAGCCGTTTTTAATATCTGCAAAATTAAGTAATAGGCCTGCATTTTCTTATAGATATACATCTATTTCTATGACAACCAGCTAAAATCTGTTTAGATTTTTGAATTCAGCATAATTTTTTAGATATAAATACAGAAATCTAGATAAATATCACAACTTCTTAATATTGGTTGCTATGACCAAGGATATACCGCACCCTCAGCCTGTGTATATTACACAGCAGCTTGCCATTTTACTTCTAATATTGCATTTTTCCTATTGCAGAGGAGATATATATATATATGTATAAACATATAATATTTTCCTTTCATCATTGCTGTTTGTTGTACATAATAACACCCAGTACATTACAGCTACCAATGCAGCTAGCATTGCAGTTCTCCTATTGCACTGCAGTGCCATTTGACTGCTAATATTGCATTTCTCAACCAGCAGTGCCCTTTCTTTTTCTATTATCTCTTTGGTCGTGAGCTGTATGACAGGGGAATTTCTAGTACACTAGATTATGTATATCCACTATTCGTACACTGGATTATCCATCTGTTCATGTCGCACAGCTTTATTGGCGTTTTGTTTGCGGGTCTTAATTGTGATTAAAAAAGCTTGTCAGGTTTTAATGGCGATTTTAGGCCAAATTAATCTGTCTAGTTATGTATTATCCGATCAGATGGGTAAGTTTAAAGAATAGTGTCTCAATTTTTCAAAGACTTGGTAACATATTTAAATAGGTTTATATGTTTTTTGTATCATTATTACGCTTAAACGACTCAACACCAAAATGGTTAAATTTCTTAATGGGATTTTGGTGCAAGGGTTTGGTTACGGCCGTTGACGTATAAGTTTTCGGGAGTTGTGTGCACATGTGCATTTATCATAAATATCCCAACCAATCGCTTCGCTCGTGTTTGGTCGTGGGAATAGATGATCCATCTCCACTATTTATACACTGGATTATCCATCTCCACTATTTGTACACTAGATTATCAATCTCTACTATTTATACACTAGATTATCGATCTCTACTATTTATACACTAGATTATCTATATCCACTATTTATACACTGGATTATCCATCTCTACTATTTATACACTGGATTATCCATCTCCACTATTTATACACTAGATAATCTATATCCACTATTTATACACTAGATTATCCATCTCCACTATTTGTACACTGGATTATCCATCTACACTATTTACACGCTAGATTATCCATCTACACTATTTATACACTAGATTATCCATCTCCACTATTTATACACTCGATTATCCATCTCCACTATTTATACACTGAATTATCCATCTCCACTATTTATACACTAGATTATCCATCTGCAATATTTATACACTGGATTATCCATCTCCACTATTTATACACCGGATTATCCATCTCAACTATTTATTATAGAACTGTTTTTTTTGTTATTTTAGACAACAAAAGATAGTCTAGTTGAACAATTCTACCCGAGATAAGTATTGCCTGAACATAAACAAACGCATTATTGCAGTTGCAAATGGAACCAAGACAAAAAGAGAGGCAACTCCTTACGTGCGCAATCGCCGACCTTATCGTGAGGAAGCCATTTGCCTTGCAGAGTACAGAAATACTCATTTGGCTTCCTCACTATATCGACTGGCATCAGTCTGTCAAGGCCATGCTGACACTGAGGTGAACAATAAACACCAAAGGAGAGTTTGTCACATAGAAGAGCACCATTTGCAGGTCTGTGCAGTTGAGGACAACGGATACCTGCAGCAAGCGTTAAACATCCGTGCGATGGACTTGAGCATTTAATATAACACAATGTTTCTAAGAGTTTAAACTGTCAAAATATGTATTGACTATTATATCTATACAATAGAGTATTTGGGTAATTCACGCATGCATCCTGCCTATATGCTTAGACACTGTTTTTGTCTTCAATAGAACAAAGTTGCTTTGATAAAAACGTATAGTCAATAAAAAAAATTAGACAACATGCAGCAATTCATCTAAAATAGTTTCCATTGAAGAAGGTAATTGGAAGAATTTTTCTAGAACTGCTTCGAGTAGTTGATGCGCGCTTGCATTAGTGCCTCTTAGAAATGCTCAGAAACATCATAGATAAGGCTTCACTTTCTCAACTGCCTTTGAAGATGACTTCACAGGAGATTTTAGTAGATTTTATCAGAAAGTATTGATATATTTCTATCATTTGTTTCTGATGTTTGAGATGATCTAGCTGTCAGTATGTTTCGAGATTAAAAGTGACAAAACTTTATCGCGGCTAAAACACTCAAAAGAAAAATACATGCCAAAATGACGTGACTAGTTGCTCGGCTGCCTGCCTTTTTTGTTATCGATATCGGCTTTTGCGTTCAAGTTGCCGCGTTATGCGGCTCCATTCTGTTGGTTTCTTCACAACTATAGATGTCATAATCACACTTTCACTTGAATCTGAGTGTTTTAAAGATTTTGTTGCATCAGAAAGGTTGATTTAATGAAATTATGACCAATAAAAGCCTAAAACATCAGCTAAAATTTGATGTCATTTTTGTCTTTGTAGACTAACCCTGTCCAGAGATATATGCGTTTGAATGAGGCCATCTTCTAAAAAGCTCAGACTCTCGCGGGTGGTTCATTCGTGACGTAACGAGTGACACATTTGAAAAGAGTCCACGAGCGATAAATATAAGATCGCTTCATTAGCCAATCATCAGCATGAAATTTTTATATAGGTCGTAATAAATGTTATCACTCGTAAGATGCATTGTCTGTGATCTCGAAGTTAAGGATTTTACTCTATTATTAGATCGCATCGACATCGATATTTACTAAATTAATTGACATCATTACTTTAATAAATTACTTGATCGACACATTTTATTGACGAACAGCAGAATTGTAAAAATGCTTCCAGTTACTGCCAAGGTGACTCTGAGTTTTCTGAGCATCAGGTGGCAAAAGTTTGGGATAGACAGCTTATAGTTAGAGCTGACAGGCGTCAGCAGCGTTATGCTACAGAGGAAGATAGAATGGAGGTGAAGTTATCTTTTACTTTGAGTCTCCTATAGATATACTGTTGTGTTTACATTCAGATTATATTTTCCTGCTTGAGGCTATAATTTAATTTTCTGTGCGCGCGTGGGAGATACGGATGCACAGTGAATTATTGACAGCTTCTTTTTAATCCATAGCATCTAGCAATACAATGGCTCAGATTGATGAATATACTAAAGTTAATAATTTTAGTACTCCTGAATGCATTTACTAATTAATAGAATTTTAACTTTTTGCTGTCACCAATCACCGTTTTATACTTTTTTATTGTTTCACCTAGCTATATTTGCTTCAAATTTTTTTGGCAGTTTTAGCTAGTAAATTAGATTTATGATTACTTTAGCTGTTCACTTCTCACTTGTAGAAAGTGAAGAAAATTGATTGATCAATGCACATCTTTAACTTCCAGAACCAAAGCTTCGAATCGTTGGCTTGGTGTACTTATGCTTTTGTTAAACATTTATTCATTTTTAAAATTACACTCGCAATTTGAAAGCTTTCAGTAGATACGCGTTAGAATGACACATCTATGAATGACATATATTTATTGCATTTGTTTTATTTATTACAGGATGTTTATGCGGTCCCACCAGCGAAACAGTTTTGTCAATATGGAAACTGCCATAAATGGGAAAGAGAGACTTGAATGTGTGCTGCATAAACCATGACGTTTTGTTTGAGTTTGCTGCAGTAGATGAATTTGTCTTATTGTATGAGCTGAAACTATGTGAATGGCCACAACTTCGATGGATATTTTTAATAAAAGCTTTATGCCAAAATGAAAAATTTTTTTGCTTGTAAAAATTATATAATAAGATAATATTGTTGACAATAATGCAAAACATGATTTGCAAAACATTGAATATATCATAGCCCCGTTGACACCTGTGCCGAAATCTTGTCTGATAGATGGATTTATGAAGCGTAATCAGAGCTGTATTGACAGGTACTTTTGCATAGCTCGACCATTTGTTTAGTACTTGAATCAACTAATCAAATGTGACCAGTGAATTTTTTGCTACAAATTGATACCAATAATGACTCGACAACGTTGACTATACGATGTACATGACTTTTAGGGATGCAGTTGGTTTCCCCACATATTCTTTTCAGAGACGCAGCTTGCTTATTTTACTTAGTAACTAGTTTCCGGTGTGATAGCGACGGAACTGTGCCTATTCAAAGACTTTAATATACTTAGTTTGATTGACATAATTACCGTAGACCGGTAGAAATTGGTAGTCGGTACTAAGATGTTTACACAGCATTTAGAGAAAGCTAACATGACAAGTTTTTAATTTCCCTTATTTGAGGCATTCGAGACATTGATAATAATGCATCTGTAGCTAGATCTAAATTTTAATTCTAGCCAACATGAGCAAATACACAATAAAATGTATACCAATAGAGCTGCGTAAGACTAGACTTTTATCGCAATAGTCCATGTGAATACGAGAGATCGAGACGGGTTGTATCACGCGCTACATCATTTTGGGCAAGTCTGGGCATGTTTTTTTGGCCTGAGTGTTTTTACCGCGATCATTTTTTAAAAATTTTAATCTTCAAATATCTTGACAATGAGATTGCCTAACACAACAAATGACATATCAACTGATAGACAAAAATACTTTCTTTTAAAATCAACTCAAATTTGACGCAACCACATCTATAATGGTGATCAAGTATTGTAGATTTAATCTTGGAATATTCTGGCAGTAAAAAAAACTGATACTTTCTGATGAAATCTACTAAAAAATTTTGCAAGTTCATTTCTCATGTTGCTATTGCGGATTAAAAATTTTACTGACGCTACATATTTAAATAAATTCATCTAAATTCATTAAATAGTTTCTCTATCAAAAATAAATAAAATAAATAAAGCAATCATAATAAAAATAGCACCGATGTCACTTGAGAGAGAGAACCAGAGGTTAGCGCTCTTTCATTCGTAATTGCTGACAATCAAATTCTACTTCCCTATCTACAAGTAAGATAGTAGCACCATGTGCACACAACTGCTTCTTTGGTCCATTAGGCAAAAAACTGAATAAAAACAAAGATAGCTAACAACTTAACCTTAACTTACTGATACTTAGACTAAGTTCTGACTAACGCGAATGAACATTACGGCACATACCTCTGATCTTAAAAGTGAATTCACATTTGGCAGTATTTCCTGCTTCATCTTCAGCCGTGTAGGTGACCTTCCAAGGTCGACCTGACTTGTACTCTCCTGGCACATTTGAACTATAAATGTGGGGAGGTTTACCGCTGTTGTCTGAAAAAACTGGTATCTAAAATACAACAAAATACTATATAAATTATGTTTAAATTAACTTCACACATTAACTATAAAAAGAGACAAGAAAATGTAATGGTGATAGATCATACTGATATAGTTATATACCATGTTACCATGGCAACAGTATCAGTTGTACTCTGGATGATTAATAAGAGACATGAATATAAAATAGCAGGCTCAAACCTCGAGGTTTATTAGATAAATTATGCATTTGAGTAACCAGCATCGAGCCAGAGGAGCATTCGGGAGCCATGCATATTATAAACCTGTTTACCATGAACACCAAAAAAACAAAGTCGAAAGAAGAAAAAGAACACGCAAATAGTTTCATGGTATTGCATGCAAAATGGACTCGCATATCATCGGATCAGACGAAGAAAAACTCTTTCTATTATTGATAAATCATAAGAAACATAACACTGAGGTTTTGCTTTAAAGGCACTGAACTTTAGTTAGTAGTACAAACTGTACAATAGTCAGAAGTATTAGAAGCTCTGTACACTAGTCAATTGCCAGAAGTACAAACTCTGTACACTTACATCCCAAGTAACATATAATTTATCCGAGTCTGAGTATATAAATCCATCGACATCAGTCTTTGGTCCATCACATTTGACCACTTTTGGTGCTTCAACATCTGCACAATAACATTTAAAATGCACTTCAAACTCACAAAGAATCTAAAATGTTCTCCACAGACCTAGCAATTTTTTAATTGTTAACAGTATTAACATGTATCACGTATAATATCATATATATATATACATATGATATCCTTCTTGTATATATATATATATATATATATATATATATATATATATATACACATATATATATATATATATATATACAAGAAGGATTATCACATTGTTTGAAAAAGTGCTCAATATGTCGATGTGCTGACACCAGAGTGCTCAAATCACAAAAGCAATGAGCTTTGCACAAAGGCTAATAGTGCAGCACCTCTCACGCTCAACATAATCGAAGTGAGGGAGCAAGTACTCATGCTACAGACAGTACTGTTTTGGCTATTGAAACCTCACCAGTGCAGCTCAGAGCAAGCAAGGGAAACAAATTTCATATATAATATATATAATAATATATAATAATAATATGAATGATTATAACATTGTTTGAAAAAGTGCTCAATAGTAGAACTAGAGCTGACTAAAATCAAATTTGAGTGAAAGTTTCCAAAATGGTTAAATCATTTTACTACTAAATAGTTTTGCGCATAGTAGGTGCACTCTTCAGGCAAAATGAAAAAAAGCTGGTAAAATGTATAAACGCGAGCTAAGCAATTATAATGAACACAAAATGAAATGAAATATTTTGATAATTACAGAAATGAATATTTGATGAGTTCATAAACTTTGGTGAGACAACTCTATGAATATACTGCAACGATCTTGTTTTAACAGATATCTTGCGATTCATTGGAAAGAAAACTTGTTTTGAGCTTTACTTCTCTCAAATTCAAGAAAGTGATGAGAGTATTCCTCAATGTAAGGTACATCACATCTGTAGAATTATTAAGCGAATAGCAGGTCTGAAAATTTATCAAATGTCAAAAATCTAGGTTCTCACCTCTGACAGTGATCTCGTAGCTACAATATCCAGAGTTTCTAGAACGATCTGTGACGGTGAAATTTACAAAAGTAGTTCCAATAGGAAAGTTGTTACTTGATTCACCACAATCTACTTTAGTACAAGGATAAGTAAGGGGCGAGGATGCTCCTGCAAACAATACCACCAAATGGCTGACTAACAAAGTGCAGACAAAGGCAACAGCATAAGCTGTGCATTATCGTGGTAACCACAGATACTATAATTACATTAATCCTGAAATCAGTTCTTTATTGCATATGATATAAGAAAAAAAGAGGAACTCTTGTACAGACGGGCGCCGATGTGGGCATTCGCATCACCCGTGTAGACATTTGCAACATTGGTAGAGATTAGCAACAGGGTGTAATCATTGGCAACACAGGCATTGGCAACACCTGTGTAGACATTAGCAACATGTTAAGGCATTAGAAATGAGATGAAGAGTGCATAACAGAGAAGCAAAGGGGAATTCCACTACATATTATTTAGCTACATGGTTTGCCTGAACATTTGAAATATTACCTGGCATTGTCAACTGCATAATTTGTCGAATGGAAGAAGAACGATCATTGTCAATTGCTCTCAGTGGCTTTAGTTCAACTACTGCATAGCCCTGATTCTCTTCATTATCCAGGTAAACATGTTGGGGACACGCTATTATTTGAGGCTCCTGAATATCTACAGCAAGCAAATCCTGAAGCTATTTAAACCTTGATAGGCCTATAACTATCATTTGATAACTAACTAGAGACTTGCTAACGGTAATAAACTACTAATCGGTTGGGAAAAGAAAAAGAGCAGTAAAAGTAAAATAACCTTCACTATAACAAGAGCCAGGTCCATCTATCCTTCTGTCTGAAGATACACATAGAGAAACAACAAAAGTGCATCACAAGTGAATCAAACTTGAATAGTCGCACTGCAAACTGCGCCACTCAACCACCTAGCTAAATCATGGAATAATTTTGCACATACTTACTACTTACGATTAACTCTCAGGCCACAAACCATCGGCTAGCGTATTAGTACACCATAAAAGCTTTGGTAAAGCCGGTCAATGATTTGCGTGTCACAAGCTAAGGTAATTCAGGTTATTGTTAAATATTGCATTTGACCTAAAGTTTGACCTCGAGTTTAACCTCAACTTTGAAAGTAGTATGTTTGAGCAGAGAGCTAAACAACTTGAAAGTACTTTCATGAAAGGATTATTTTACTGAAGCACAGAGCTGGGCTCAGAAGAGACGGCTAAACATTTAGAGCATCATAATAATTTAAATAAAGTGTGTGTATATATATTTATTGTTTTAAAAGTTAAACTGATACCTCTACAGGTGACCGTCTTATCATAGTTGCTCCACTGTCCATCCTTCTTACAAATCCAGTTAATATCCTCTGAGATGAGGTAGCCGGTGTGACACTGCACTTTGCATAACTTGCCAAATGTTCGATCCTCCAGATTAGGGTCTGAACATTCCCTGATGTTATACTGCCCATTCATAACCTCGGGTAAATTGGTGCAGGTTCTTGCTAAATGAAAAGAAATAATAATCAACCCTACATAATAAAGAAAGTTTATTTAATAACAACATAAACAATGGAGAACATTTATAACCTTGCAGCTGATAGAAAAGCGAAAGCATGATATGAAAACAGAGATAAACACAGTTGAGAACATATCGGCTGCCTCGTCCACTGCTTAAGTCTAATGAACGGATTAACATTGTGCATACGACCATTTTGAACTTTCACCATTTTAATGAGCAGTTGTCATTAGTCAGAACTAGTTGACAGCAAGACAGCATTCCTGCAATTGAAGAAACACAAAAATATCTTTATTTAGAAAAATTAAATATGACACTTAGGCTATGAGGTTCAGTTTTCACACAGAACAAGCGCTTCAAATAGGTTGCAATTATCTTCTTTCTAATTAGGAGTGATGAGAACCTACCTAGGAAAACTATAGTTAATTAACTTGAAGTTATCTTATCACTTCTAAAGTGCCAAGGTGATAGCTCCATGCTAATTAAATTTTTGTAAATTTTCTACTCGTATAAATTCTTGCACTACAATGCAAAATTATGCGAATTTCTGTACAAGTTAGAGAGTTACTTGCTTTTCTAATCTTTGTTTGTTGACTAGCTCTACTTTGTCAGTAGGGCCAAGGTCGCTCAACTATCTCTTGATGATAAAGTAAACTCAAAATTGAGAATGGTATCTTTTTAGGTCGGTCATAATAAAAGTAACTCTCTTGTACACAATTCCTCTAAACTTGTAATTTCTTATCTGATAACAAGATACAGTCTATTGTTAAGTACAGGGCACTGTCCCGTTACTGCCATTATACTAGTAAAATATACTCTTCCCACACGGCCATTATACTAATACAAGACACTCTCCTATCACTGCCAATGTACTAATACTAAAAATTCTACTGTCATACAGCCCACGACCAAAGTGATAATGGAAAAAAGGGCACTGTTGGTTGTTGAAAAAGTAGTTCTCAGCAGGAATTGACAGAGTATAGTGTAAATGAGACTTGTTTGAAATAAAAATATTCTAGAAATAGCTTGAAAAGCTTGGTTTAATACAATAATAAATCACACCTAATCACACAAAAAATCACACCTAACCTACTACTATTTCAAACCTGTTTTACAACGATAAAAAAATATTAATTTAAGCTGTAGGCCTAACCTACTGTAATGTATGTATTTTACCAACAACGATAAGGAAATATGTTTATTATAACTCTGAAATGCAAAAGTAGAAGTAAAATGGCAAGTTACTGTGTACTATACACAGTTTGAAAGTTGATTGCGTTGAATGTAGAATGGTTTTGATAGCGGTCTTTAACAGATAGCAAGTATGAGCGTTCACGCGTCTGAAAGTTTTCTGCAAACTGCAGCAACTAAAATAAAAAATGTTCTCGTCATAAATGGGCATTGTAGTTCGGCCCTAGCTTGTACATAAGTTGTAAATATTTTCGGCTAACGTTTTAAATAATGAAACCTTCGGTGATTGGACAAAAAACATAGGCTGATAAACTGTGTACCACAATTTTGTACCTGTAATTCGGTCTATGCCTCAAACGGTCTACGTTCATTACAGAAACCTTCGAATAAATTCGATTACATGTAAACAATGCCATAGACTGGTGAAATGAGCACGGGTTTCTCGTGAAATCCGCACTGCTAAATAGTTCTTCTATCTGTCGCACGGCTTTATTGGCGTATCGTAGGCTGGTCTTAACTTTTATTAAACCAAGCTTTTCACGCATTTTCTGGCAATTTTCGTCCAAATTAATCTGTCTATTTGTGTATAAACCGATCAGATGGGTAAGTTTTAAGATAATTCCGACGGTTTACAAAGACTTGGTAACATATTTAAATAGGTTTAAATGTGTTTTGTATCGTTATTATACTTTAACGACTTTACGAAACGATGGTTAAAGTTGTTGATGAGATTTCAAAACAAGGGTTTGTCTCATTGTTGATGAATAATTTTCGTAAGTTGTGTGCACATGCATTTATCATAAAAACTCCCAAACTTTGCATTCGCTCGTTTGGTCGTGGGACAAGACACTCTCTTATCACTGCCATTATACTAATACAAGACACTCTCCTATCACTGCAGTTATACTAATACAAGACACTCTACAATCACTGCAATTATACTAATACACTACGCTTACAATTACCTGTAGCCAATCTAAAATGGATACTGTAGACACTTTAAGAACACGTTTAAAGTTACATGTAATTGTTACTTATTTGGGATATTTTTTGTAATTCACTGATGAAACTACAGTTGCTGGCAACTTTGCTAAAACAGTTGTTGTTATGCAGCTTATATTAACGACGTCTAACAATGGTGCTGACCTTCACAAATCAGAGAAGTCCCACTCCAATCCGCCTTTTGACGGTTCTCATCAAGCCCACAGATGATGAAAGAATTAGTACCGGGCCTTGGCAGGTAGCCAGCATTGCATTCATTGCGACACTCGCTCTGATAGGGATACATGTTTCCTCCAAGACTTCTTCCACTGGATGCACATTTCCATCCAGCACTGTTTGGCACAGCTGGCATTGGGGGACATAGAAGCGCTAAAATTTAATATTATGCAATATAATACTGTATAGCATACTATAATACAATGTAAGAAAGCATATAATCATACATCATGATATAATATATTGTAATATGATACAAACATGGCAGTAGCCGAATGCCCAGCGTTGCTTGGGTATTAAAAACAGCTTATAAACTGTGACAGGTCATGTAGTTGTCTGCCACTTGCCATTAGCTTAGCACATTACCAATTGCTAATTTGAGTAAGCTCGTATCTGTATTGCTAAGCTTACTAATAAGTGTTGTGAGAGCAAGCTTTAGTGACATTGCATAATGCGGAGTGCTATGCGTATGTTAACCAAGATGATGACTTATGTCGCCAATTGAATTCATGCATCTCGCACAACTCGAGGAGTTAGTTTATCGCCTGGTGAACGGGAAGTTCCGAGATCCAATCTTCTACGATACAGATTTTTCATTGTTAGTAACTAAGCAGCCATAGCTGGACAGAGCAAACCACAGACGACAAATTTGAAGACTTATATACCGCAAAACCTCTAATTGAATGCCACCTCTATTTGAACGCCGCCTCTATTTGACCACCACTATGAGAAAAGGGTTGAAAAATTGAGCGCCACCCTTTATTTCAACGCCAACTCTATTTGATCACCCTTTGACTACCTTTGAACTTTGTGAACCCAGAATATCAAGTGATCAGTAGAAAAGTGTCCACAAAATTGTATTAATAAAGAGTCGTTTACATTAATAACAACCAACTCTCCACGTTGTCCAACTCAAAAGCTTTTCGCTTTTTTCCGTTAAAATGTTGAAAGCAACACCATAGAAATAATCAATAACGGTCTCAGGTTAATAGTAGTTCCTTGTTTAACGTGGGCTTTCTAATTCGAAGTGGCCAACATATATAAAAACCCGTTTAAATTTACAATGGTAGATGAACTTTCAAAGCAACGCTATAAAAATAATTACTAACTCTCTCAGGCTAATAGTAGTTCCTTGTTTAACGCGGTCTTGATACTTCGAAGTACATGTACTGTACATATATAAAAAACGGTTTAAATTTACGATGGTAGATGAACTTTGAAAGCAACACCATAGAAATAATTATTAATGGTCTCAGGCTAATCGTAGTTCCTTGTTTAACACGGTCTTAATACTTCGAAAAACATGCATACAAAAACGGTGTGCAAGTTTTGGACCAAATGTTACCAAATGTTAGCGAGCAAACTTTTACGCGTTGCGTTTGTCGACTCATGTCGACAAATGCAACGCGTAAAAGTAAAACCTTTATGTTGTAAAACTTTTAAAAAGAGTAAAACCTTTACGCGTTGCATTTGAAAAATACACAGCCACCCTCCATTTGAACACCGCCTCTAATTGACCGCCACTGTAGAGGAAGGGTTGAAAAATTGAGTGCCATAGCTTTCAAGAGGTTTCACAGTATATAGATTATATAATATAGCATGATATAATAAATAAAACGATAACCTTTGCTAATATAAGAGCTGTGACCATCAGTCCATCCATTTGTCTGTCTGAAGTCACACTTGACAGGTTAAAAAAACATTACTTTTAATGGGATTTGAACTTCCAATTTTCAGCGAGATAAACTGACACTGCCACCTGCACTGTTCAACCACATTGTTACAATTATAAATAATTGTGCAGTTAGTTACTATACCTGATGATATCACACGGTGCACCTGACTGCCAGGATACTGTACAACATAATCTTTACTAAGATGTCTGTCTGAAGCCACGCTAACAGCAATGGCAAAAAAATTGCCTCGTTTGAGAATTGAACTTGCACCCTCCGCTTTACAAATCAGTGCACTTACCACTACATTACTTGGTCACCATGCTGTTTCGTTGCATACAGTGGAACCTCGGTTCGCAAACACAATCCATTACAGAAAGTTGGTCAAAGACCGAATTGTTCTAGATCCGAAACAGATTTCCCCATTAAAATTAATATATGTGTTTTAATTCGTTTCAAGTCGATTTAACAACTTTAGTAAAGTATTTTTAACATTTTACACCATAAACTGTACTGTATACTGCATACATGTACTATAAATAAAAACGGTTAAATATAGATCGTATTTAACTTTAATAAAAAATTTTCTATCAATGATGATGAAAAAAGTAAACATTTCATATGCTTTGCTCTTGAAACATCAAAAACATTAAAGGTTACGATACAATAGCAAAAATCGCAGAATTTGATAATGAAGCTCCAAAAAAATGCAACAGATCAGTTACATCAAAAATCGTGTAAAAAAGAAAATAGAAACAGAATAGAATCCTCCTCCAAAACAATTTAGGGTAACTCGACTAGAGGAGTTGTGTCCCTAAAATATCTTTTCGGTAGAGGCAACGCCCTCCCAGATGGTTCCTTTTTGTAAAGAAATCATGACGCGAAATTTCTCCCTTTTTGAGAACCTTCCAAAAGTGGCTTGTTACAACGTCATTAAACGTATAAACATGTTGTTTCCGGAGCTATTCCGAATGTTTAATGCACATGTTCCGGTTTGATCGAGAAACGAATTTATGGTCGAGATTCGAGACAAACGAATCTCCAATTTTTGGGTCGAAAACCGAGTTGGTCGAAAACCAAAGTGTTCGAGAACTGAGGTTCCACTGTACCTTATTTGATTAAAATTTTGATATTTGATCACTGTATTATGATCATTATGACTACTCTTGATGATCTCTCATGGTGTACATTACTGCCAAGCGCACGAGTAAGATATAATAGGTACTACTGTTGAAATATACAAATGATATGTTATTCATACAAGTGAGCTCACCGCTACATTTAGCAAGCAAAGAATTTAATTGATTGCTGGTTTAAAATATTTATTTGATCAAGTTTGGTTTATACAAATCAAGAAAAATTATATTATGCTACCATTGTTAAACATCAACAGCTGGCACTTTGTCAGTTTTATATTTTTTAACAATCTAAGCAGACTAAATTTAGATAAACATTTACAATTTGTTTACGTGAAAACAATAAAGAGTGAGGCTGCAATATTTTTGGGTTTTACAAAATGTTACTAACGGACACACTTACGCGTGCATTTGGCAGGTGGTGGATTCATTGTACCATCTTGCTGACATTCTCTGGTGAGAATACCCCCAGTTATAAAGCCTTGGAAACATTTGTAATCACACTTTTGACCATAGGTAAACTGGCACTGTCCGGATAGCTCCAGATTGTGTTGGTCTAACACAGCCAGAGAGTCTCGTGTACAAGAGACCCCTAAAATTAGAAGAAGATGAGATAATAATAATAAAATACGAAAATGTTAATTTATAAGAATACTTGGCCAAATCAGCTATCACAGGCTTGCGCATTGTTCCCTATTTTCTATTTTTTGTTGATTATTTCATATTTATGCTGGAGGCATTTTGCTCACATTGAGACTAAATATCAGCTGTGGTGCTCAAACTAGAGTGTTGGGTTTAAGTGTGTGTTTGCCATTTAAATCTAATCAGTCAGCGTGACTGATGTGAACTTAATGAAGCCTCTTGTTTGAGTGTGGCAACTTTCTTAGTAAACTTTCCTAAAAAATTATAGATGTAGTTTTTTATAAAACCGTAGCTCAGTTGATCTTGTTTTAAAATCCGTCTCATCAAAGAGCGTGAATAACTCAAATAACAAAGATGTTGCTCAACTTACTATCACAGACTCCATTCAACGGTGTTCTCGAGTGGTCATTACGATTCCAGTAACCAAGATTGCAGACACACTGAGAAATAGCTGACGATCTTATTGCAAGTGTCGTCTGTCCTGAGGGACAACTTTTACATTCTTTACTGGTAGTCTTTCCTTCCTGATATTTGCCCAGTTGACATGCTGTAATAAGGATCTCTGAGTCATAGAATACTTTTATGAAAAAATGTATTATAAAATATATTGTTATCGCAGAATAAAGAGGAAATTATATTCAAGGATCAAATGTATGCTTTAGTCTTTAATAACACAATTATTTAGTGAGTATTGTTCATGAAACATAAATTGAAACAATAATATGAGTAATAATAATGATGGAAATGGTACTGATGTGGTCAATAGTACTTTTTATTTTATCGAAATAAATGTGTTCAGGGTTTTATGCCTAGCAATATCCTTGAAGCATTTATGCTAAGTGCTAAGTCATACCACTAAAAATATGTACAAAGCCAAAATATATCTACAAGTTACCCTGCTTCAGTTTCTAAGGAGAACAAGCAGAATATTTGTACAAGTTGATATAATACAGAAATTACAGGTTGAGGTTTCAATCCTTAATGAAGTCTACTAGTGCTTGCAAGAATGCCATCCAACATTAAGCTCCCTCTGCCATTCTGACAGGATTATTTTGATGCTACGTGGCTAGAACTAAGGCTATATAAAGACTGGTTTACACTATACTGCCATATATCGTCGTTGATGGCACAATACTTCAGTGATAGTCGATGATAACCATGTTCACACTATCACAAACCGATCCGCGTTTTTATCAGCAAATACTCCGTGATGTAGGGTTTTCATTCTTATTTAAATTTTCACGAAGAAACCTCTTTGCTTTCGTGTGCTTGAATCAAATACTAGTCTTGCAGCAACTATCATAAATAAAATAAATAAATAAATCACGCTATCAGTGACACCGAAGTGGTTCACCTTATAAAGTCGGTCATCGATGCGAAATATCGAGAAAGTTTGACAGCTGCAAACTTACCCGATGTGTCTGCAACACTTTGTCCATGCCATCGATTTCCCGTTCACATAATCGACAATGAACGCTGAAAGGAAAACCCCGTTATACGGCGATATAGTGTGAACCAGCCTTAAGAGAAAGAAAAGTACAATTATCTAAGTTTTAACTTAAGTAAAACATGGAATGTATTCGAACTTCTGCTGCCTACACTAGAAAAGAAGGGTACCCGCAAAGCATTCACTTAGATTTATGCTTATACGTAAATTTGGATTTATCTTCCATATGCCAGTCTTAGTGAATTACTCAATTAATAAATTTCTGACATAAATCAAGAATATCCATTAAATGGCTAGCCTTCAGTTGTTGTGAGCTGAAAATATTGAATTACTAGGTAAATACTCACTATTCACCTAACATTATTAGGTGAATACTCGGTGTTGCATGGGTAATGAAGAAGAGGTTTTGAAACAATACAACAATTTGAATAAAATAAAAAATATTTGAAAGCTCGAGAAATATCTAAAACAAATTGTTCAAAAACAGTTCTTCTTATGTGACACTTTTGTTCATGATTTAAAACAGCTTACAAACAGGGCCAGGTAATGTAGTTGTCATTGGGTAAGTTTCTTTACCTAATGATTTTAAGTAATTTAAGCTAGTTTAAATCTTTACTATTACAAAAGCAGTGTGTTTCTCTACATGAGCGTTGAAAAAAAAATTGCGCCTCATGGGAAACGGACCCATACATTTAGATGCACAGATGTTACGCCAGGTGCACTACCACTAAACCATGCAGTCGCCTCACCACGGCCTGGAATAATTGTGCTTAACACTGTTACACATTGTAATATCTCATGGCTCATTGGGCTGGAGGCAATTTTTGTAGGAAGTTTGGGAGTAAGTTTGGGAGGAAGTTTGAGAGGAAGTTTGAGAGGAAGTTTGAGAGGAGGTTTGAGAGGAAGTTTGGGAGGAAGTTTGGGAGGAAGTTTGGGAGGAAGTTTGAGAGGAGGTTTGAGAGTAAGTTTGAGAGGAAGTTTGAGAGGAAGTTTGGGAGGAAGTTTGAGAGGAAGTTTGAGAGGAAGTTTGGGAGGAAGTTTGAGAGGAAGTTTGGGAGGAAGTTTGAGAGGAAGTTTGAGAGGAAGTTTGAGAGGAAGTTTGAGAGTAAGTTTGGGAGGAAGTTTGAGAGGAAGTTTGGGAGGAAGTTTGAGAGGAAGTTTGGGAGTAAGTTTGAGAGGAAGTTTGGGAGGGAGTTTGAGAGGAAGTTTGGGAGGAAGTTTGAGAGGAAGTTTGAGAGGAAGTTTGAGAGTAAGTTTGGGAGGAAGTTTGAGAGGAAGTTTGGGAGGAAGTTTGAGAGAAAGTTTGGGAGGAAGTTTGAGAGGAAGTTTGGGAGGAAGTTTGAGAGGAAGTTTGAGAGGAAGTTTGAGAGGAAGTTTGAGAGGAAGTTTGGGAGGAAGTTTGAGAGGAAGTTTGAGAGGAAGTTTGGGCACATAATTTTTTTAGTAGTTCAAGCGAGCTAGTTGAAGTTCAACTAGTAGTTAAATTGTGCGAATGTTAATTAATCGCTATAATAGGACAGTTATTCCATAGTATGGCAAGGTGCTGAGTGGAGTAGTATTTAGCGTGCCCACCTACAAAACTGGTGTATCCGAGTTAAATGCCAGTGGAAGGTGATTTCTTTGAATTTGTAGCTTATTCTAATCGCTATAACTGGACATACAACAGACCAACAAACAAACACTGAGACATATATACAGTCAAACATGGATAACTCGAACTTCAAGGGACCGAGCCAAAGTGTTCGAATTATCAGAGCATTCAAGTTATCAGAGCACTGTCACAAGTCCATATATTTACTTATTTATTAGTAGATACATGTACATATACAAACTATAATATAAATCAAAAGCACAAATGGCTTGTTTCAAATTAAATGCTTCTAATGTAAAGTTTAAAACGTTTTCATGAAAAAGTATAGAGATTTTTCTATCACTTGAGATTGGTTTGTTGTTTGAGGTGATGTTATTGCCAGGACGTTTTTCAGATTGACATTGGCAAAACTTGATCGTTGTTGAAATGCTCAAAAGAAAAGACATTTTTTTCTTTTGGGGTTTTACCCACCATCAATTTTGCCGTTTTTTCTTGAAGTTTATGCAGATTACTTTACTTTACCTGGGATTCGTTAAGAGCAACACTCCGAGGCAGTTCAATTAGAAGTTTTACGAGGTTTTACGGTACATTCTATATCACTCACGCTTTTTTAATAGATACTTATTGAATGTACACACGTATTCTGTGTTTAGGTCAAACGATGAATAGTTTTTTGTAGCTCAGACAACGTATACGTTTAATTACAACATTTTTAAGACGTTTTAAACATTCAACATTCCGACGTTGATTCAACACGGAATCAACGTCGGAAAACTATTCATCACGGGCTAGCCGGGTCACGCACTCAAGGATTTTCGCCACGCACATACAAAACAACATGCGATTTTTGTTTTGTATGTGCGTGGCGAAAATTCTTGCGCGCGTGACCCGGCTAGCCCGTGCTATTCATCGTATCGCTGTATAAATCAAATTTCACCAAACTTTTAGAAAAGTCGTTGACAAAAATATTTTGGCGATGGTGGTAATAACGACGCTTATGAATTACGAAAAGATGAAGTTTACCTCTATGGCTTTGAATAAAGTGATTTTCTAAAGCGAAAACAACCGTTTCAGTAGCTGTTGGGCAAAAAAACAGTTCGAATTAACAGTGTTGAATTCGAGTTATCTATAGCAATTTATCATTACGTGGGAACGGACCAAAGGAAATGTTCGAATTAACCATTTTTTCGAGCTATCCGTGGACGAGTTATCCATGTTTGACTGTATATATGTCTCACATATATATATGTCTATATATATACAGTGAATGAACACCTACTCGACCCCAGTTATCGTGTATCAATATGTAGCACAATCAAGGTAAAATATACCTTCCATCTCCTAAAATTGTGGGAGGGATGTGATTATAATCGGAAAGCGTCGTGTAGGCCTAAAGATGTGGCCAAAGTATTAAATGAAGAATGTAATTGGAAGCAGTGGTCCCCATGTAGACATACCTGCACATGTTTCTTTACCACTGACAGGTTTTATGTAGTTGCCAGGCAAATCGCAGCCACAAAGAGGCTTGCCCCGAGATGCCAGAGTATCACACAGGCATGATGCTCCTCCAGAGCACAGGTATCCACATTCTCCGTTGTCTTTAATTGGCAGAAACTTGCTCTTCTGGCCTCCTAAGATAGCAGCAAACGTATCAACATCAATAGGACCGGAAAAACAGGTTATTTGAGTGACCTTTCAACTCTGATTAAAGAAAATAAACCATAAACCAGTAAGTAACATCAGTGACCACAGTCTGCTCCTGAACATTTAGATATGTTCATGACAGAAAGAGATTACAAAGAATTAAAACTGACCTAGGTGAGAATTTGAGAGTAAATTGGCTAAATACAGTAAAAAAATTTATCTATTCGACGATTTGCACGGATCTATTTAAAAGGCTGCAAACTAGATGTGTTACTATGTATACTGATAGTGAAAGTGATATGATATCTTACTATGTACACTGATAGTGAAAGTGATATGATATCTTACTATGTATACTGATAGCGAAAGTGATATGATATCTTACTATGTATACTGATAGCGAAAGTGATATGATATCTTACTATGTACACTGGTAGCGAAAGTGATATGATATCTTACTATGTACACTGATAGTGAAAGTGATATGGTATCTTACTATGTATACTGATAGCGAAAGTGATATGATATCTTACTATGTACACTGGTAGTGAAAGTGATATGATATCTTACTATGTACACTGATAGTGAAAGTGATATGATATCTTACTATGTATACTGATAGTGAAAGTGATATGATATCTTACTATGTATACTGATAGTGCAAGTGATATGATATCTTACTATGTACACTGGTAGTGAAAGTGATATGATATCTTACTATGTACACTGATAGTGAAAGTGATATGATATCTTACTATGTATACTGATAGTGAAAGTCATATGATATCTTACTATGTATACTGATAGTGCAAGTGATATGATATCTTACTATGTACACTGATAGTGAAAATGATACGATATCTTACTATGTATACTGATAGCGAAAGTGATATGATATCTTACTATGTATACTGATAGCGAAAGTGATATGATATCTTACTATGTACACTGGTAGCGAAAGTGATATGATATCTTACTATGTACACTGATAGTGAAAGTGATATGGTATCTTACTATGTATACTGATAGCGAGAGTGATATGATATCTTACTATGTACACTGGTAGTGAAAGTGATATGATATCTTACTATGTACACTGATAGTAAAAGTGATATGATATCTTACTATGTATACTGATAGTGAAAGTCATATGATATCTTACTATGTATACTGATAGTGCAAGTGATATGATGTCTTACTATGTATACTGATAGCGAAAATGATATGATATCTTACAATGTATACTGATAGTAAAAGTCATATGATATCTTACTATGTACACTGATAGTGAAAGTGATATGATGCCTTACTATGTACACTGATAGTGAAAGTGATATGATATCTCACTATGTATACTGGTAGTGAAAGTGAAATGATGCCTTACTATGTACACTGATAGTGAAAGTGATATGATATCTTACTATGTATACTGATAGGGAAAGTGATATGATATCTTACTATGTATACTGATAGTAAAAGTGATATGATATCTTACTATGTACACTGATAGTGAAAGTGATATGATATCTTACTATGTACACTGATAGTGAAAGTGATATGATATCTTACTATGTACACTGGTAGTGAAAGTGATATGATATCTTACTATGTATACTGATAGTGAAAGTGATATGATATCTTACTATGTACACTGATAGTGAAAGTGATATGGTATCTTACTATGTATACTAATAGTAAAAGTGATATGATATCTTACTATGTACACTGATAGTAAAAGTGATATGATATCTTACTATGTATACTGATAGCAAAAGTGTTATGATATCTTACTACCCTAGGACACTTATGTATTCGCGGCATCTAACTTTCGCGTTTTCGCGGTGTAATCCTCTCGCGAAAATTTATTGAGCGAAACTAAACTATCATAACGAACGAGCGAAAACGCGAAGTTAAATAGCTTTGTTCGTTGATATCCACAATAAAATCGTAATATTAGAAATGCAGGCAACTTTCGTCTGTGGTTAGGATAAATGGGAAATTTCTGGTAAACTCATTATAGCTAATACACCAACTGAGCAGCATGGCAAAGCAATATCAGTTTAGTCACCGAATTTGTAACTGATGAGGATGAAAGTCTGGTAGGTGAAGTCGTAAAATTGAAGAATAATTATTGCAGTGATGAATTTTATTCCCATCCAAAAACAATATCAACCCTCATCAGGTCCAACCACATTATCTCTTTCACTGCCAATCATGTACAAATTCGTTACCGGCCTAGTGTCAGCCATTTTACCGAAATTGCCGATATTGCTTCATGATATGTATACAGTATTTTTCAAGTTCTACTTTAATTATCTGTATAATCACGAAAATCTAAACTGGCTATTATGTCATCAACAACTAATTACCTGTTTTATGACTCGCGCGGGGTAGTTAATGAACTCGCAGAAAAATGTTCGTTTTTAGATTAGAAATTATCAAACAAAAGTTTAAAATTGCTTCGTTGTTTTAGGCTGATTTTATAGAGAAATCTTCGAACAACACAGTCAATTTCATAAAACACTTAAAGACCGTGGGTTATGTGGTCAACAAATAATAAAATCAGGTTACCAGACAATTGCTGAGAAAGTCAGAAAATGCGTTTATGTCAGTAGCCCCTAGAAAACGCATGAATGCGTTTATGGCAGCGTAAGGGTTATACAGTTTTGGTTGTGAAGTTGGTTGTTACCTATCTATTTTCTTCTTCTTGTGATTCGAGTGTGAAAGTCACGGCGGGAGGGACCTAGACGTCATTGATAGTCTAAGAAACAAATGGCAGCAAGGGATCAAATTGAATTGTCAATCTCACCCACACATTTCAACCTGTGGTTTACAAATACGAACTATTCCCAAATTGAATTTTTTTCTTATTAGTGAACTGGACCTGAGGAATGTAATATTTTTTCCACTGCATTTATTTTCACACCACTATATTTTCGCACTCATCAGAGCCACGAAATTAAGTTGCAGCGAAATTTTACTCTGTGTGCTACTCACGAAACTAAATACTAGCGAAATATAAGTGTCCTAGGGTATGTATACTGATAGTGAAAGTGATATGGTATCTTATTATGTATACTGACAGTGAAAGTGATATGATATCTTACTATGTACTCTGGTAGTAAAAGTGATATGATATCTTACTATGTATAATGATAGCGAAAGTGATATGGTATCTTACTATGTATACTGATAGCGAAAGTGATATGATATCTTACTATGTACACTGATAGTAAAAGTGATATGATATCTTACTATGTATACTGATAGTGAAAGTGATATAATATCTCACTATGTACACTGATAGTAAAAGTGATATGGTATCTTACTATGCATACTGACAGTGAAAGTGATATGATATCTTACTATGTATACTGATAGTGAAAGTGATATGATATCTTACTATGTATACTGATAGCGAAAGTGATATGATATCTTACTATGTATACTGATAGTGAAAGTGATATGATATCTTACTATGTACACTGATAGTGAAAGTGATATGATATCTTACTATGTATACTGATAGCGAAAGTTATATGATATCTTACTATGTATACTGATAGTAAAAGTGATATGATATCTTACTATGTACACTGATAGTAAAAGTGATATGGTATCTTACCATGTATACTGACAGTGAAAGTGATATATCTTACTATGTACTCTGGTAGTAAAAGTGATAGGATATCTTACTATGTACACTGATAGTAAAAGTGATATGGTATCTTACTATGTATACTGACAGTGAAAGTGATATGATATCTTACTATGTACTCTGGTAGTAAAAGTGATAGGATATCTTACTATGTACACTGATAGTAAAAGTGATATGGTATCTTACTATGTATACTGACAGTAAAAGTGATATGATATCTTACTATGTATACTGATAGTGAAAGTGATATGATATCTTACTATGTACACTGATAGTGAAAGTGATATGATATCTCACTATGTATACTGATAGCGAAAGTTATATGATATCTTACTATGTATACTGATAGTAAAAGTGATATGATATCTTACTATGTACACTGATAGTAAAAGTGATATGGTATCTTATTATGTATACTGACAGTGAAAGTGATATATCTTACTATGTACTCTGGTAGTAAAAGTGATAGGATATCTTACTATGTACACTGATAGTAAAAGTGATATGGTATCTTACTATGTATACTGACAGTGAAAGTGATATGATATCTTACTATGTACTCTGGTAGTAAAAGTGATAGGATATCTTACTATGTACACTGATAGTAAAAGTGATATGGTATCTTACTATGTATACTGACAGTAAAAGTGATATGATATCTTACTATGTATACTGATAGTGAAAGTGATATGATATCTTACTATGTACACTGATAGTGAAAGTGATATGATATCTCACTATGTATACTGATAGCGAAAGTTATATGATATCTTACTATGTATACTGATAGTAAAAGTGATATGATATCTTACTATGTACACTGATAGTAAAAGTGATATGGTATCTTACTATGTATACTGACAGTGAAAGTGATATGATATCTTACTATGTACTGTGATAGTAAAAGTGATAGGATATCTTACTATGTACACTGATAGTAAAAGTGATATGGTATCTTACTATGTATACTGACAGTAAAAGTGATATGATATCTTACTATGCATACTGATAGTGAAAGTGATATGATATCTTACTATGTACACTGATAGTAAAAGTGATATGATATCTTACTATGTACACTGATAACGAAAGTGATATGATATCTTACTATGTATTCTGGTAGTAAAAGTGATAGGATATCTTACTATGTACACTGGTAGTGAAGGTGATAAGGTGTCTTGTATAGATATGAAATGTTTATGGTGTTGTTCAATACTTACCTTTATGTATGTAATGCGCTAGTTGTACAAATTGGTTAAAACCTGTCAGGTGAAAGTACATATCTTTGCCTCTATTGTCCTTGCTGGACCAGCCTTGCATCTCAGCATTTCCAACACCTATAGTGATCACAATCACCAGCACCTAAAACATGCTAGATTCATTATACTATTCCCGGTAACCAAGTACTTTAGTAGAGGTTTCTAGTAATTTATGGTTACGCACCACCATCTTGTCTGACAATCCCATCGTTTGTGTGTTAGAAACTGCTGACTGGTTATACCTAACTTATACAAAACTAGTACTTTATGACATCATACATGACAGTCAGGATTTACTGCAAGTTATACCTGACTTGTACAAAGCTAGTGGTTCGTGACATCATGTACGACAGTCAGGAGCTACTGCAGGTTATACCTGACTTGTACAAACTAGTGGTTCATGACATCATGTATGACAGTCAGGAGCTACTGCAGATTAAACCTAACTTGTACAAAGCTAGTGGTTCATGACATCATGTATGACAGTCAGGAGCTACTGCAGGTTATACCTGACTTGTACAAAGCTAGTGGTTCATGACATCATGTATGACAGTCAGGAGCTACTGCAGGTTAAACCTAACTTGTACAAAGCTAGTGGTTCATGACATCTTGTATGACAGTCAGGAGCTACTGCAGTATAACTATCCTTTTACTCCTCAATAGCTCAACTAGTCTATGTTGAACAGTTTCACCAAGTGTTCAATCATTCACGATTTTTATTTCCCTGTAGCTAGTAACTAACCTTTTCCTTCTTGAGTGTATTCACTTGCCCTATTGGGTCACCACCAGTGTTATAGTAGCCATCAGTGATAAGAACAACAACTCCAAATGCTCCTGTGTTTCTTCTGCTATTTTGACGAAAGACGTCCACCGCCCTCTGTAAACCTGAAATTTTTCATAGATTTAGTGAAAAATTTTCTCTTTGGCTCTCTTACCAACATTGTTTTAGAATTTGCATCTAGGTTCCTTTTCTCTTAACTGTTTTTTGTTTTTGCTGATTATGAAGCTCAAATTCTATTCAAGTAACTGCCATGATTAATTCATGGATTTTTTGGAATCAATCAGTGTTTTCTTATTTTGGATATTCTCTACTTCTGCCAAGATAAAAAGAGAAGTTTTACATTTATGGATTTGTGTGCGATATAGTTAATTACCATCTGATCTAACAATTGGAATTGCTTACTCATGTTTAATATGGCTTCGCTGTGTTATGTATCTCAGAATTATTTTAGCAAGTCTGCTTCAGACTTCAGCTATTTGAGGTTTAAAAATCAAGCTGATAATAAGCAAGCAGCAGGCTCATGAATATATTAATATAATCAAACAATCAAACAAAAGACACGATCTTACCTGCGGCTATGTTGGTGTTACCAGCCGCCTTAGGAAAAGGATTGTCAAGCTGGCTCATGAAGTTACACTTATGCTCATCATCCCGTAGTGGAATAGAATAGGTGACGTCACTTGAGAATAGTATTACACCAACCTACATATGTAAGGCCACAGTGTATCATGTCATAAACTGTTTGTTTTGAGGCATGTCGGTCATAGATAATATTGTGTGTCACTAATAGTTTAACAACAAATTGAAATTTGCTAGCCAACGAAAAACCAGCAAATGACTTGGTTGAACTATTTTAGTGTGACCACAAGTGTTTCATCAAATATCCATGTTGAATTAGATTAAACTCATTTACAAAGTATTACAAACCAATTTATCTTATATTGTATTACGCACCTTGTGTTGCTCATCAAGAATACATATGTATGTGAGATAACAACCAGATAATTACATGTACATGTATCTCTTTCCAAACTATATGACGTGTGTTCATCAAGTGCAAAACAAACTTTGAGTAAGAATATGATTCCTTACATGGTATGGTTTATTATTATTATTTACTAGTAGTGAAGTAAGGATTCCAGTTGTTCTTTTGCTTCAAAATCCTTATTTATGTTAGACAAAAACTGTGAGTTATGCTCGGCTATGATCTCTACATGATATATTGCCATCACAACATCTTGAAACGATTGGTGTAATTGAATAGCAAAATGGACCAGCATTCCCTCAACGAGTAAAATTGTATGAATCCAGCATTTGGTTAAAGAGTTAGCTGAGCTGTGATGCAGAAGTAGTCAAGGAACTACCTGATTGTGCTGAGCTGTGATGCAGAAGTAGTCAAGGAATTACCTGATTGTACTGAGCTGTGATGCCGAAGTAGTCAAGGAACTACCTGATTGTGCTGAGCTGTGATGCAGAAGTAGTCAAGGAACTACCTGAGTGTGCTGAGCTGTGATGCTGAAGTAGTCATGGAATTACCTGATTGTGCTGAGATGTGATGCTCAAGTAATCAAGGAATTACCTGATTGTACTGAGCTGTGATGCTCAAGTAGTCAAGGAATTATCTGTTTGTGCTGAGCTGTGATGCTGAAGTAGTCATGGAATTACCTGATTGTGCTGAGCTGTGATGCCGAAGTAGTCAAGGAACTACCTGATTGTGCTGAGCTGTGATGCTCAAGTAGTCAAGGAACTACCTGATTGTGCTGAGCTGTGATGCAGAAGTAGTCAAGGAACTACCTGAGTGTGCTGAGCTGTGATGCTCAAGTAGTCAAGGAATTACCTGTTTGTGCTGAGCTGTGATGCTGAAGTAGTCATGGAATTACCTGATTGTGCTGAGATGTGATGCTGAAGTAGTCATGGAATTACCTGAGTGTGCTGAACTGCAATGCTAAAGTAACCAAGAAAATCTCGAGTGAAGATCTTTGCATCTACCAAGCGTTTTCCAACACTCCCGCTTTTGTCTATGACAAATATCAAATCAACCATGTCCTTGGCTCTTGAATCAACCCATGATGCATCAAGCTTCACCTGCCCTATGAGCTGAAATACATTACAAGTATATTAATGATGTGATTGCATCAAAAAAAGTCAATCAAATAAAATTAAGACCAACATAAGGCTAAAACATCGGCTACATTTTGATGTCATTGTTGCCTTTGTAGACTAGCCCTGTCCAGAGATATAAGGGTTTGAATGAGATCATTTTTTGAAACGCTCAGATTCGAGCGGGTGCTTTATTCGTGACGCATATTTTGATACATATGAAAAGACCACGAGCGACAAATATAAGACCTCTTCTTGAGCCAATCATCAGCACAAAATTTTTATATAGGTCATAATAAATGTCATCGCTCGTGAAACCCGTTGTCTGTGATCTTGAAGATTCTTGTCGTTAGAGATTTTACTCAATTACTAGTTTTCGCATCGGCATTGTTATTTAATTTACTGAATGAATTGACATCATTAATTTACTGAATTACTGGATCCACACATTTTATAGAAGATCAACAGAATTGTAACAATGCTTCCAGTTCCAGTGAAGGTGACTCAGAGTTTGTTGAGCATCAGGTGGTTAAAGACTGGGGCAGACAGTTTATGGTTAGAGCCGACAGGCGTCAGCTCTAACCATAAGCTGTTACACAGAATTTAGAGGAAACTAATACGACAAATTTCTAATTTCCTTTATTTGAGACATTTATAATAATGTATCTGCAGCTAAATTTAAACTTTTATCCTAGCAATCACGAGCAAATACAAAATAAAATACATGTATACGCCGATAGAGATTAGATAGCTGATAGGATTAAACTTTTATCGCAATAGCCGATGTGGATCGAGCGATGGAGACAGGCTGTTTCACCATATAAATTATTTTTGGGCAAGTCTGGGCACATATTTTGTTTCTGAGTTTTTACCACGATCAATTTTTGTCAATTTTAATTTTCAAATATCTTGACAATGAGATTGCCTAAAACAATAAACAACATCTGAACTGATAGAGAAGAATCGATACTTTTTGTTAAAATTAACTAAAATTTGATGCAATCACATCTTTAAGGGTATTTGTTACAAAACAGCGCAGTGGTTTAAAAGATTTTAGGTTAAATAAAAGTGTTTGATTCAATCATGATTGACTTTTCAAATAGATAAAAATTATGATCTGAGTTTTAGCCAATCAACGCAACACTCACCTATTCTCAATGCAATCATATTAAACACTTGAAAAAACTAGGCTCTCTACCAAATCCTTTTCATCCTACAGTTTGGGGTGGTTGGTATTACTTGAGATTATGATAATTATGGATTGTCCTATTTTTGCATAAATCAAACAGGACATCAAACAGGACATCAAACAGGACATCAAACAGGACATCAAATAGGACATCAAACAGGACATCAAACAGGACATCAAACAGGACATCAAACAGGACATCAAATAGGACATCAAATAGGACATCAAACGGGACATCAAACGGGACATCAAACGGGACATCAAACGGGACATCAAACGGGACATCAAACGGGACATCAAATAGGACATCAAACAGAACATCAAACAGAACATCAAACAGGACATCAAACAGGACATCAAATAGGACATCAAACGGGACATCAAACGGGACATCAAATGGGAACATCAAACAGAACATCAAACAGGACATCAAACAGGACATCAAATAGGACATCAAACGGGACATCAAACAGGACATCAAATAGGACATCAAACAGGACATCAAGATGTAGATTGTAGTTTACTTTCCTTGTTGCTGTATAATGTCAAATTTGGTGTCTAAAGCTTTGAAAGCATTTTGCATGCTGTAAGTATTAAGCACGGATAGCTGTATTTCTGTGACTGATTACCTTTTCAAGTTTCTTTTAAATGCCAAATGCACAATTATACTATATTTTCCTAAATTTGGCATATATTATTATTCATTTAAGGAAGTATTTATGTGTGGCTTAAACTATGCCACAACTTAGATGAGATATAGGCATGTCAAACCAAGCTCAGCCTGAAGTACATCCGTTTGTTTTGTTACCCAAGTCAAACTTCTTTTCCTGTGCCTAACTGATGTATTACCTCAAGTTAACCTTTTCTACTGAGTGTATGACTGCTAAGTAACCCAAGCTAACTTGTCTACTGCTTGTCTGTCTGGTAAGTTACCTTAAGTCAAACTTCTCTCCTGCACGTCTGTCTGGTAAGCTACCTCAAATCAAACTTCTTTACTGCACGTCTGTCTGGTAAGCTACCTTAAGTCAAACTTCTTTACTGCGCGTCTGTCTGGTAAGCTACCTTAAGTCAAACTTCTTTACTGCGCGTCTGTCTGGTAAGCTACCTCAAGTCAAACTTCTTTACTGCGCGTCTGTCTGGTAAGCTACCTCAAGTCAAACTTCTCTACTGCGTGTATGTCTGACTGCTAAGTTTTTTACACCTGAGATAGGTGTAAAAGCTGAATGCAAGCAAAACATTTTTTCTGTCTGTAAGCTGAGGTCTAGCTTCTTAAAATTTTATGACCTAACAATGAAAATATCAGTAGAGCAAGAAGTAATATAGTAAGCAATAAATGCGAATAAGTTATATATTGGTTGTCTAGTGATATTTCAAGATACATCAGTAAGCTATATATAAGCTGATTAAAACAAGAAGAGTGAGCTGTAAAATATATGTACCACTTTTTAGATAAAAGGATAGAAGAGGTTGGACACTTGTTATGGCCATTGAGCTTGGCATCTTCACTTTGATAGCCCTTCAGTTACAGGTATTGAACTTTACAATTGACATACGAAAGCTCAATTTTTGTGTTCCTCTAGACCAGCACAATTTTAGCTATGTAAAAACATTGCTAGGACTTTGAGCTGTAGAGAGGTTGTTATATCTGATATCAGCTATGTACAGATAGACATAAAGAGAATAACAAGTTACAGCACCATTGCAAATTATGTAACAGATTGCCACAGTTACAGCATCTACAAATTCTGGAAATGAGATGATCACCATTACAAGCCAACTTTCAGATTCAAACTACTCATTGTACTATTAGGACATTGAGAACTGGGCATAAGGAAATTTCAGAAAATCACCAAAAAATTGTAGTTATAGCCCGGACTATAACAACTTGTGTCGTGCGATATCAAGATCCGCATCTGGTACCAAGCTACATCAGACATGGGATTATGATTAGAGATTAAACATGTTGAGATCTCCGATGACGGAAAACGACAAGAAGGAGTCAGAAATCCCCAAAACTTCAAGAGATCACAATTTTGAACTACAACTTCACAATCAAAGACCTGAAGAATTATACTGTAGTTTCACTACTGGACACTAAGGCTAATGACTGCTATGAAGGCTAATGCTGAATCAATATAAAAGGTCCAATATTCACTCATGTTCTTCACTCTTTCAACACAGCTTCATCATGGCAGACAGCAGTGTTAGCAGAGGGAGCTGAAGAGTCGATTACTGAGAAAACTAGAGAGCGACTATATTTTAAGTCTCAGACATTTACTTTCAATTCTTATCATCTAGTTTAATGTTATAACTATTATATCTGTTTCTTGTGCTTAACATAAACATAGGGCTATGGGAAAACCCCTTGACATTCTTCACCTAAGGAATCTCATTTCTTTTGAAACTGTAGTTCTAAATTACAGCATCTGGGAAGTTCAACTGTAAGATTTTAGTTACATTAATCAACAAGATAAATTGATTAAAACAGTCAATAATCAAGATCAGACTTTATCTAAGAGCTATTAGCAATAATTACTTAAAGCAGCCCATCTGCATTCAGAAATAAACTGAGCCATTCTCAACACGCTATGGAGTACAGCGCACCCTCAGTATACGATAACCTTGATATACCACTTTTTCACCGTACGAAGTTGACCATGGTGAGGTTTTCACGCCATCATACAAATAATCAAGATAAACAAGATCAGACCTTATCTAAAAGCTATTAGCAATAAAAAAACTTCAAGCAGCCCATCTGCGTTCGATAATAAAGTCATTGTGTTGTAGAGTAATCAGTAGGATAATCTAGTTCTATTAATTACCAACAAAGCAAGGTTATAACTCTACTGATATGTGTGGTTTTAATAAACTTTATTGGATTGGAACGTTGACTTTCAACCCAACACCACTGTGAAGACTAAAAACAAATGCAAGTACATGTAACCAATACAAAAGTTCAAAACTAGTTGAATGAACAGCAACATCACGAGGTTTGCACAGTACAACCAAAGGCAAACAAAAGAACAGGAACATGCTGATTAAACTATAATATGTTATAACTAGTACCTTGTGACTCCTGGTAAATAAATTTGAGACTCTGTGTATTAAGAATTCTTTTAGTAGTTAAATACATGATCAGCTTTAAGTAGAGCAGAGTGGTTCATTTTGACCGAGAAAGCTAACTGCTAGCTCGTCTGCTAAATTGAGTTCACGTGTCAACGACCAGGCCTGAAACCACATATCCACTGGCTTATGGCTCACTCGCACCAGCCAATTATGTGATAGTAACACCGATGGCCCTGCAAACTGTAAACTGATGCACGTGTCACGCGACAGGTCTCAAGATCACCGTGTACGTATTAGAAATGATGATGCAATTGATGAACAATGGGAAAGATAACTCCTTCTATGGTTGAGTCTTAGAAATGATCATAATAATACATGCTCTTTACTTGCAACAAAATTCACATTACAGTTATTTTGTATCAAAAGATTCACCATGTCTTATTCTGCTGTGTTGTAGGTGCAAAATATGTGGAAATGTGATTACAAGCTCTTAAAAGCTCAAAAACGAACAGTTAATTGCAGCCATCACGAAAACGCTGCAGTTTGGAATCTCTTTATTTTGATGACGTTCTCAAACATTGTGGTTATTGTTTTGACATGTGATGTTATCACGTAAAATAAAAGGCCAATAAAAAGCTCAATATAAAACTTTTCGTAGCACTAGTTTATGACAAACACTTTGGGTTTTACCAAAAAGCCTGTATCAAATATAGATGCTCGCTACTTTACAGTTTTGTTTTGGCTTGGTCTAATCGTCTGGTCGTAATCTGATCATGTGACCCATACTTTCTGCCAAACAGAGCGAATAATTTCTGCATCACTTTTTGATTATCACAGGTGATCAAGAGGCTAGTCATGTTTATCAGAGGATGATATGCACTCCTTCAAGCTGAGGTTAAGAAATTAAACAAATTTTTACGGTAGGTTTTGAGATATTAGTGCTCAAAGTGACAGCATTACAATGATGATGAAATAGACGCGTAAAGACCATAGACATGGTTTTATTGAATGCGTGAAGTACATTTGTGAAAATATTTCGACGAATGAGGTTGCATGAAAGTGTAAACAGAAGCCATTGTGTTTAATTAAGTCCCATTTGAACCGTTTTGAAAAAAGATTTCGGTCTACAGCATTTTCGTGATGGCTGCGGTGAACTGTTCGTTTTTGAGCTTTTAAGAGGTTGTAATCACATTTCTACATATTTGGCACCTACAACACAACAGAATAAGACATGGTGAATATTTTGGCACCAAATAACTGTAATGTGAATTTTGTTGCGCATCAACTTTTAACTTTATGTAAGATCTTGTATTTTTTTCACATTTATTCTTTTCACTCACTAACTGTTGGTAACTTGTTAAATATAAGTGCCACTAAATGTTTATAGCTCTAAATACTGTGACCCGATGTTGAAGATAACATTTAGTGTTTTTGATTCACTTTCAGCAGCCAAAGAAGGTAGAGCTTCACTTTGGCACTATTGCTTTGAAATGTTATGGTTAAGGTTCTTTTTATCTTCGAACCAGCAAGAGTAAATTACAATAGGATGTGTTGCTTGAAATTTTATACCTACACACTTACACAAGTAGCATTTGTTGTTAAAAATTTAAGACCCACTTACGTATCCGAGTTTGTCTCGTTGTGACAAAAGTACCAGAAGTTGTCGATATTTTAGAAAAAATTCAATTTCATGTAATTAGAACAAGTTTTGAAAGTGTTCCGAACAATGTTACTTACATCTTGAAAAGTGGCAGCAGACGTTTGTGTGGTGAGACAGAACAGCCAAAGATAACAACTCACTACAGCTACTTTAAGGATGGCCATGTTTGCAAAATGGCCACTCGTCTTCTTTCCGTGAAATCTAATGATTAGGCCTTGAGATGATTTAGAAAGCTAGCATACGTAGCCAAAGTTTTACATGTAGAATTTAAATAAACTAAAATGACAGCTGAACACCCGTATTGAAGTTGATTTGAGGCTACAATATCATTATCTCTGAAAGATTATAGTTGATATTATCAGCGATGATAAAAATATATGGATAGAAGAGCTGTTTACTTATGCTAGTTTCCTAGAGACGGTGAAGATAGAGCTTTTACAAAATGAGAGGTAAGTTGTTTTAGCATGACTTGACCTTGTTTGGCCTTGACCTTGCTTGGCCATCACTTGTTTGAACATCACTTGAATCTGATGTTCAGAGTATGCTGTTAGAAACTAACACTGCTGAATAGATAATTACTCTAGAGAAAAAGTTGGAAGAGCAAGTTGAAAGTTGCCTTAAGGTCGCATTGTATAACATCAACTATAAATGGCACATTTAGCTGACAGTCGTAAATTCACATTCTTATCAACTACACTTATTAGCACTATGGAAACTCATGCTATCTAGTGCAGCCTTCAAAATGTCATGTACAAGCATTAGCCGGTTGTTAAAGGTTGGACAACTCCTCTTCTTAGAGAATTATTTTTAGTTTCTATCAGCTTCAAATTTACAGACAACATAGGGTAAGTAAAGAGTTTAACAATGCGTGTTTGAAATGTTCAGAGATCTACAGAAATGATGAGTCTAGCGTATCAACACAGTATGAGTACATGATGCTGTAAAACAGAAATGTGGATATCAATATTAAGTAGAAGCTGAGAATATACTATATTACGGAACACAAGTTTACATTATTAAATATTACAAAGCACTTAAAATGATTAAAACCCTCTCTGCAATTCAAATATCGAAAATGCTGTTAAACTAACCAGAGTTTTATAAAATGAGATTTGCTGACAGGCAGGACATTCTTTTGGAGCTGTGTCAAGGACAAGCTCCAAAGCTATGTCCTGCTGTCAAGGACAGGCAGGACATGCTTTTGGAGCTGTGTCAAGCTTGACTTTTGTAGGTCCAAAACATTATAATTATAAATATTATAATTATTTTAAACGATATACAATACATGTTCAAGAACACTTGATCCATAGACTAGCCGAGATGATCCAGAAACAAATGTCATAACCCTTTCTACGGAACTTTCATTAATATGTCCACTTCTCTTCTATTCTAACTTTAGTAAACCTTTTTATCTAGCAACACTGTAGTTATCTACCCTTGCAGTGTGATAAGACATCATCACTATTGTCATTTACCATTATTATATCTGGAAAGCTAAAAGATATAAGTATCAAAGTACATGTAAATATAATTTATATTTTTGAAAAATTTTAAGCAAGTATGAATAAAGGTAGATTATGAATGTGCCTTATTTCTGAGAGCAGACACAGCTTGGATCATTTTGAAACTAGAATCATGTGAAACTATAACTCAAGATGGAGACAGAAAAGCCATTATAAAATAATCTTTCTTATGACCAACTTTGGAGTTCACTTGTGTTTTAGACAAACCTGTTTATAATTTAGTTTATTTTTATTTATGTTTAGTATTTCAAACAACCAAATTTGATGAGATTTGCCTGAGCAAAAATAGCCAGGTAATACTAGTTGCAATCATCACACAAACTAACCTGCTTCTGTATGTTTCGCAGCATCATATAGAACTCCGGTTTCTCAGGTCTTCAGTGGTTACCTGTTTGTATTTTGCTGTTGACCAGAATTGTGCGCACAAGTTTTTGTAAAGCTTAGAATCAGTTTAGTGCCAGCCTAGTACTAGCTTGGAGCCAGCCTAGTACTAGCTTGGAGCCAGCCTAGTACTAGCTTGGAGCCAGCCTAGTACTAGCTTGAAGCCAGCCTAGTACTAGCTTGGAGCCAGCCTAGTACTAGCTTGGAGCCAGCCTAGTACTAGCTTGGAGCCAGCCTAGTACTAGCTTGGAGCCAGCCTAGTACTAGCTTGGAGCCAGCCTAGTACTAGCTTGGAGCCAGCCTAGTACTAGCTTGGAGCCAGCCTAGTACTAGCTTAGAGCCAGCCTAGTACTAGCTTGGAGCCAGCCTAGTACTAGCTTGAAGCCAGCCTAGTACTAACTTTGAGCCAGCCTAGTACTAGCTTGGAGCCAGCCTAGTACTAGCTTGGAGCCAGCCTAGTACTAACTTGGAGCCAGTCTAGTACTAGCTTGGAGCCAGCCTAGTTTGAGTAAAATGCCAGCTTAGAGATATTCTTGTGTCAGCCTGGAGCTAGTCTAGTGCCAGCCTAAGGGATAAGCGCAACCAAGAAATAGGCTGAATGACTTGCACTGATTTGCAACTTCTTGACTAGGCAAGTTGTACAGTCGTAATTCATTGTAAGTTATTTGTTGGGTAACTGAAGTCGATTGGAGCAGCAGCGATGGTATAAATCTATGGCATAAATCAGGGGTTCCCAACATTTTTCATTCAATTCCCCTTTTGCCTTTTCATAAATTTGATTCCCCGCACTTTTAACTCACATGACTAAAAACAACTGATACAAATTATAATCCCATTTTATTGTACATATTGAAACATATAACAAAATATAAATTTTTATACAGCACGCATACAACACACAACAAAACATGACCTTCGGCATGGCAGTGAATTGGTTTATGACTAGCTTAATTTACTATCCAATCAGAATCTGGATAGATGTGGTCACACATATCTGGGTTCTGACTAGTAGCTCATTATTAGCAACTAGTGTTATATATAAAACCAAAATGTTAAATGATGAAACCCAAACTCACAGGACACTGCAGGACGGACAAATATTAAAAAATTTTCAAATCAGACACCTTTCTGTTCCCCCCTTGTATATTCAAATATCCCCCCTAGGGGTGAATTCTTCCCTGGTTGGGAACCCCTGGCTTACATTATTAGAACAAGAGTTCTGTAGTACTATAAGCATGCTACCTCTTCATTACTGTATATAAAAAATGCTAATGTATTGGTTCCATTTATGAGGCCTCCGCTTTTTATTTTTTAAGCTAATGAAAATGAATTGTCAAGCTTCTTTCAGCTTATAACAGGGCCAAACGATGCATCCAGCGATGAAAGTATTAAAAAGAGCCAGACAAGAATAACAAGGGACCTGCTGAGAACAAACTACACGTAATTATATTTAATTTTATGTATTTGTAATCTTAGTAAGGCCGTAGCTATCGGTTAAAAACTTTTAGTTTGAACTTCTTACATTGCGTACCTTGTAAGAAATGAAGATGATGCAACACTCTAAAAAGATTTGGAGGGTGAGGGTAGCTTATAACGAAAAGCTGGAGAAAGTGAAAGTTGGCCAGTAGCTTACGGTGCTATGCATTGATCGGACTAGAGTGCAAACAGCATGTCAATATATGATAACTCCTCTTGCTGTTATTTGTTATAAATTTTTAACTAACGAGTAGCTTCTTCTAACAGAGAATGAAAAAATACAAAAGCCTTGCCTTGCTTTTTATCTGTTTAATGTAGAATCTCTGTAAGCTAAACTGCTTCTTAAAATGCTGGCGTGATTTTGATTTGCCAAATAAGAACAACCTAATGTGTGGGTGGATGAATGCTGAGAAGGCACCTCAAAAAGCAAGCTCTGTATTGTCTGTACTTCAATATTGCCTGGCAGCCGGCTGCCATAAACTGTAATAGCGAGGTCTCATTTAGCTAATGTATTCCTGCGTTACAATGAAAATAAAAACGAATAGCCTTAGATACCTTTGGACAACAACAATCAAAATGGTTAGTTTTCTACACTGTTGGCCAATGTGAACGCTCATATTTTGCTTCGCTAATCAAAAAATCAGACCAAAAAACAAAACAAAATCAAACATCAACTAGCAACTGATGTAAAAATTACTTTAGCATTTAAAATAGTTTTTGATTTGGATTTAATAAATTATTTAGACACTTTTCGTGTGGTTTAACAAATTATACAATAATTATCGAACTACAGACAAAAAAGTTCTCTACAATTTACATAGAGTGACTTCAGTAAGCCATCGAACTGGTTTTATTAATAGCGCTGACCAGTCCACTCTCAATCAACATATGTAGCTAACCTAGCCTAAGCACTTGTTAATTATGTCTTACTGTCACTGTTTAATTTGGGTGACAGAAGCATGAGAAGCCTTTGCTGGCTGCTAATGTTTTACATTGGCTACTATGAAACTTTGGAATGCTACCATAACATGCTACAAATCAACACATTGTTCGCTTCTGCAAACAAATGGTTTATTTTATGTTATTGGTTATTTAAACGAATAGCTAATTCCAAAACACGCAAGCTTTACAACGTTTGACGTGATTGGTTGCTTCCAGTTTATCTGTTAGGTAAGTTCCTGTTCTTCATTTCAGTTTGTGCTACTGAAGGACGTTGCTGAGACCTTAATAATGTAGAACTTTTATCGGACGCTTGTGGTTGCCCTAGCAGTTATTGCATGCTTCTAGAGCACTGTGGAGTTATGGCAGCATCAAATTTGACCTTCAAATTTTTTGTAGCTACTAGCTTTTTGCTCCACTCATACAGCATACATTTTTGATTGGCACAGACATTAATTGTTGGCTCTATGTCTTATTTGTCCAACTCTACAACAGCTAGCAACTTGATGTAAGGAATTATGAAGGTATTTGACTTGCTTCAGTTGTTTGTTTATTTATATATAATATACTACAGTCAATCCCTGAAAAGCCAAATAGTGATGTATAAAAACAGAATTTTGAACATCAACATTGCCATAAGGAAACTTGCTAATTCTTGTTGAATTAGCAAAGTAGTGCTGACATATCTGCCCTAAGCAGTTATGTCAGCACTACTTATGTCAGCACTACATCACTGTGGTGGGTAAGCAGCATGTTTCACGTCATTCAGGGTAATCTTGAAGCAGTCTCGTGATATCTGTGACATGCTAAAAGTATGTATACAAAAACAAGTGACATGAACAAACCATCTTCATAATATATGCAAAAACAAAAATTAACGCTTTTGAAACAAAAATGCTTTGTATGCTTTGCTCTGCATTCTGATTGTTGCGTTCGATGGAATAAACATCTTCTGACTGTTTGATACCTTTCACAATTTTCTTTCACAGTCTTCTGACTTCAACTGTTCTAGTGCCCTGCTGAACTAGTCGATATTAGCGCCGAAACAATTTTTTAGCGGAGGCAAAACCTTTACAAGTTGGTATCTGAAAAAAACTGCGCAAAAATAATGATAAACCTTTAGCCAAGTGGCACGGCTTGTACACTTAGCTTGCTAAGCAGAAGTTTTAGCCTCAAAATAGAAGTACAGATTCCACAGTATTCGCTAAACCATTTTTCATATACATTGATGTATCAAGACCGCGTGAAACAAAAAACTACTATTAGCCTGATACAGTTATTTATTATGTTTATGGTGTTACTTTCGGAGTTTTAAAGAACTTTAAAGAACAGACTTCGATACCAACGCCAACCCCGAAAGAACCAATTGCTAATGATGTAACCGAGTCATTACTAACACCATTTTGTAGTCACTTGTCTTCTGATCTACTTACTATTATGGGTTTGTAAAGAATGTCAAGGTAGCAGTCAAATAGAGGTGGCATTCGATTAAAGGGTGGCGCTCTATTTTTCAACCCATCTCATATAGAGGCAGCCTGCAAATAAAGGTAGTGTTCATATAGAGGCTCAACGGTAATTATCTTTTTGTAAGTATAGGCAGAACCTAGAAGTATCCTCATCAACCTCAGAAAGGATAGAAACCTCTTAATTTCAGTTTCGATAGTTTATGTAAAGCTATTAGTTTATTTCTTAATTATTCTAATATTTAGTATTTAACTATAATTATTTTAGAAATACCCCTTTATAGACAATTCTCTTGCAAACAATTGCATGCTGTCTTCTTGGGAACACGATATAGGTCCTACAATTCTGCATTTAAGCAAGCATGGGTGTTGTACCTCTAGCTATGCATGGGTGTTGTACCTCTAGCTATGCATGGGTGTTGAGCTTGCTTATACTTATCTTATTTCGTTTTGAACAAGGCAAGATTGAGTGGTTTTAATTGATTACCACAAAAGGCTCTATGATCTTTCTTGGTGTTGTTAGGTCATATAGGGCCCAACACTAGTGATGTGTTTTACCTTATGTGACCTAGCAACCTATAAGTATTCCTATAAAGCTATAACTTATGTGAACACTTAGTAGAAAAAGACACATGTATATATTTATTTCTACAAGTTTAACACCTTACATACACAAACTAATGCAACTTTAGAACAATAATAATAGTGACAAGAATAGAAAACAGCCAATAAAAGTTACACCCTTACATAAACAGCGGGTGACTTTTGAGCCTAGTCTCATACATCTAGGATTCTTGATGGTCACATGAGGACAAATAGATAGAACTGTTGTCTTTTATAGATATTTCTTTGAGATTGAGGAGAGTAGTTTAAGTACTCATATTATAGTCTCTATTTGTAGTAAAGAGATGACATTCGAATGAAGACCGACTGAGGTGTATCAACATGAACCGTTTGGTACTTTGTGTATATATAAATAGACTTTATTATTATTCTCAGTAGTACTATTCTAACATTTTATTTTGTATTTTAATTCTTCTAAAGTCTTATTGCCAAAATTAAATACTCGTTTTTAATCATAGTCAATTATATTTTATAGGTGGTGGCTCTCTTTTTACTTTCTACTAACACCCTCCGTGAGTGGGCTAAAACAAGCCTGTTTGTGACATTACTTTATGGAAAATATACAAACTTATATAGCGAAGGAAGAGCCGAAAATAACCTATTCAATGGTACAAAGAACATTAAAATCAGACCAATGGCCGCCAAGTTACGGATGTTTGAAGATCGCCCATTATAATTTTATATATATATATATATATATATTAGTAACTCATGGGTAGCCACATTGTGTACTTGTTACTAACCAAAAGCGCCACCTATATTTCCTGTTTGAGTATTAGCTGTATCCTGTTTTGAGCATTCGCCTGATTGGCTGTTTTCATAAATACTGGATTCTGATCAGTCAATACTGCATCTGTTTTCTTGTTTTCTCATTGGCTATCGTTTGATTATGCAGTCCAGCCAATCAAAGTAAACTGAGATGTATATAAGCAGCTGCTCTGGTATACGGTAATAGAATCAGAATATGTTTGAACCTCAAACGATTCTCAACGCTCTCTCTACTTAGTAGGTTAGATTGAATTGGCTTTGCTCTGATCTATGTACATGGTCTAGAGTTGAACTGAACATAGTCTAAATTATTTATAGGACTAGGTTAGTAATAGTACTAGTCAGGATCTAGGCTGTACTCTTGCAATAGGAATAACCCAATGAGCGGTAGACGGATTGTCTCCCTCATCAACAAGCTAGTTTCATTGAACCGTGAGCGGGCACGCATGACTCAATAATTGGCAAGCTGTGGCTGGAGAGGCCCGTTTGCTATAGAACTTAGTGCTAGACCGTGGCTGGAGTAGCCCACCTGGTAACAAGTATAGTGGGCAGAATCTAGCCCCTTGCTTGTAGGCAAAACCCTGGCAAGACTGGGTTGGTCTACCAAGAGACTGTGGTTAAGTGAACAAGATACAAAGTTACCAATTTGCTTTAGACCAAGATTCTGCTCAAATTTCTAGACATATTTTTGCATAATACATCCTTTGTCAAGATGGCTAGTGCAAGCAACAATAATTGAAACCTGCTCATTTTTCTCGCTGTTTAATCACATCTTGCAGAGGTTGGCATTATTGTCGTTTCGCAACGGTTTCTAATGTTTCTTTGCAGTTCGCTGATCAGCAATGAATTTGCCATGAGCATTACATCTGTGGTCTTATCCTAAATTGCTGGATGTTCTGCTAATCAAATAAACTGCAGGTAGGTATACCTTATAGAAGTACATGTAAGTTCTTATTGTTTTGTGGTCTGTAATGGATGACACCAACAAGCACAGTGTTAACTTTAGAACCTGTTTTTAATTGCATCGGTCTCCATACCTGCCAACTCTCACGCATTGGGCGTGAGACTCACGCAATCACCCCAAAAAAAATGAAAATGCGGAAAAAATTCGTGAGAATTTTGCCCGAATTTCCACAATTTTATATATATATACTATCATTGATACATCAATCGCCCCAAAACCAAATCTCACGCACTGTCCCACTCTTGGGCTGGCAGGCCTGTCGGTCTCTCCTTTCTGGATTGCAAATTTGATTGAAATAAACCAATTTGTCAGACAGCAATATTCGAGCTTTGGCTATCAAACTGTAGCTCTTTTTTTCCATAAAACAGCAATACACGCAGTGACGTTATTCAGTCAAGACTTCAGCTGAAATATGTTCGCCTCTTTCGAGTAAAATCATGACATCTACGGCGTATAGTAGACAATGTCATAGAATTTTTCAAATTTAGAGAGATATGTTGTATGATTTATACGAAGTATTGGATATGCACATGCAATGGATGCAAACTTCTGAAAATCATGCCTATATCGATCATCTACCAAGCTACGACAGATATAGTATTTTAGTGCACTTCACTGACCTTGACATTTCTTTGAAATAAAGTGCTACCGACCTTGACATCCGTACGGCTAGGCGATTGTACAACAATTAAGTTAAAATTTATTGAGACTTCCTAGTAAGCCTAGAACGGCGCTCAACTTGGCTTAACTTTTCGGCAGAAAGCTCAACTTAGTACATACCAGAACCAAATTAATAACAAAGCTTATACCATCAGAGCTACAATTAATCGTACCAAATATCGTACCGATGTATTAAAACACTTCTAATCTAGTCGCACGCATTCTAACACTTTTAGGCGAGTGTCGAAGCTGAAGATACGATTGTGTATTTGTAGAGTAATCTTAATTACATGTTCTATAAATTTACATATTGAATCTTTTTAGTGTTTTGTTTGTGTGCAAATAGAAACCAAAATGTAAGACAATGACTTGGCTGATCCAAATGACTGAAGTCTTGTTTGCGTAGGGGAAGCTCGTGACTTACTCCTGGTATCTATGTCGTGTCTGGCAGATTTTTATACGTGTAATCATCTGATTCGTTTTAAATGTCTCTTTGGTGGTTTTCTGGTAGGGTGTTTGACTCATTTTCTATAATTGATTCTTCCCATTTTTTAAGTTTTTAATCTGCTTGTTGACGTTTTCTAATTATTGCATCTTTTGATGTATTTCTGCTTCTACCCCGCTTCTACGTGTTGTTTGCTTATCTTGTGGTCTGGCTTTACTTCCTGTTTGCATTTTGTTTTGGTGACATTTCCATGCAGTATTGTGATTGCACTACTGAATAGATACTACCCAAACAACTAAACTTATAATTGAGCAAACACTGTTTGTCAAGCTGTTTAAACACATGGAGCTCATGGTCATTTTACAGGCTGGTGCTGTTATCATAGATACTTGTCTCTTGGCAATCCGGTTCGTTGTACGAAGTCATTAAATGTAATGAACATCTGCCCAATTATTCCTCAATGCAAGAAGTGCTCGATTAGTGCATGTCGTTCGCGTCCTGCACGAGACAACTTTCTTCTAACCTTTATCTGTGGCTATGGATGGACAAACATGACTCTTATTATAGTAGAGATTAATAATTGATTATGAAATTGAATAATTTAAAACTTCTTATAGGTTAGTTGATGTGCCAGATAAGTGGGTGGCCCTACAAATCACCAATGTAATTTACTTATTGCCGTAAACTTGAAGCTAACAAGAGGATGGTGGTGAGGTTAGGGAAGGGGGTGAGTGACAAGATGTATCATAGGCATAGCTGTAAAGGCTCTTCAGCAGTGTCACTAAATTAATGTGCAACATTCAATAAATCGGATACAAATACAATAAAAAGTTATATGCCACTACTCGCGTTTGTCCTAGTTGTTTGTTTTCATGCTAGAGGCAACAGCCCTAATTTGATATATGGTGTCAGCATATCATATCAATGTATTGGAGTTTGTCACATGCAAAATTTTGATCTTAGCAATTAATTTATTCATATGATTATTTACAGATTGTTAGCAATTATTGGGCTTTCGCGAAACAGAAACTTGAAAATCATAAGTATATGATTTTTAGGGTTTTCAAATATCATCTTGTTTCTATCTCATGAATTTTTATAATAATAAAAATGATTAAGTAATAACAAAGCCATCACTTATAAGGGTGCCTAGTGCAACTTAAAGTTGTGTGGCTCTTACAGGCTTAGTACAGACGTCGTCTCTGAAAATATTTCTACTATCCACAACCAGCAATTCAGAATTTAAATGGTTATATCAATAGAGGAGAATTTGAAAAACATCATACAAGCGTAATAGCAAAATTTGCCTGTGGTAGACAACTTATTGTTGTAGAATAAGTGAATGCTGCACACATGAATCTATAGCATAAAACATGAACAAACTTGGATGGGTTAATAAACAGTTACATCACTTTATCTGCTGGTCAGTAAAGACACAAAAATACAAGTTATCAAGGAGCTAATGAAAGGACTTTTCTATCTTACAATCTTTTGCTAGCATAGATGATCTCACAGGCTTTTATTTTAACAGTTTGGCCATTTAATCGATAAGTGGGCTTTCTTCTCACAGGGTTGTTTTTAATGTGATTAAATTGATATTGAAACAGTAACAAATTTATGATAATGGACGAGGCTTTTAAGATATGCCGAGAGTTTCGATTATTGAAAGTTGGTTACATTCTTGTTTTGAACAGTCACAAAGATTAGGTATTTCTCGAACATCTCATCTTGTTTAGTTTATCTAGTTTGTGTGTTTCCTTTTAAATGCTTTTTATAGTTTACACTTGCACTGTACCTAGAGAGCTGTTTATGTATAGTGAACTAGAACTAACTTTTATAAATTTAAACGATGTTATTTATTACCTAAAAGCCTATAGCTATTCATGCAATTTTTTGGTTGACAGTGGTAAGAAAAAGATTCCAATCTTGTAATGCGTTCGCATTGCTTTCAAGCTTTTCAAACTTTTTTAACTAATGCCATGTCTTTCATTGTGTTTTAAGCCATTTTTTGCAACTGTTGATGCATTTTGCAATTGAACAATATACAATGTATTTAGTCAAGCTAATGGAGAATAGCTAAGAATAGCCATTGATGCTGAATCGCGTATGATGGGGTCTTTGGCCATCCCATGGTTCTGTTCTTTCAACTTGGTATCATGCTTGCTGGTCTTCAACTTGTTTTTACAGCCGATTCTTTAGATAGAATAACATTTTAATACCGATCTCATGATTCTTCAAGCACTGCTTGTGCCGTCGCAGGCTTAATGTTTTTGCCCCTATCACTGTTTCCATGACTCTGTTAATCTGTAAGTTTGTTTCATCTACAAAGTGGGAGCAGCAAAAATCACCAAACCAAACTTTTTTATTATTCGCAAATTTTTACCGAATATTTTATACTTAAGAGTTTTATACCTAAGCTCCTACATCAAATATTGATGAAGTTCTAGTCAAAAACTCAGAAATAAAAAGGTGATAATGATGAGCCAACTCTTTTAGCAAATTATTTACAGAAGTAGGACCCCACTTAGCTAACTCAACATCAGAGTGTAACATCACTGCCTTAGATAAACCTTAGCATCATTTCAAACAGTTTACTTTTGAATTGATTGACAGTGGCAACATACAACATGAATTGATTGACAGTGGCAACATACAACATGAATTGATTGACAGTGGCAACATACAACATGAATTGATTGACAGTGACAACATACAACATGAATTGATTGACAGTGGCAACATATAACATGAATTGATTGACAGTGGCAACATACAACATGAATTGATTGACAGTGGCAACATACAACATGAATTGATTGACAGTGGCAACATACAACATGAATTGATTGACAGTGGCAACATACAACATGAATTGATTGACAGTGACAACATACAACATGAATTGATTGACAGTGGCAACATATAACATGAATTGATTGACAGTGGCAACATACAACATGAATTGATTGACAGTGGCAACATACAACATGAATTGATTGACAGTGGCAGCATACAACATGAATTGATTGACAGTGGCAACAAACAACATGAATTGATTGACAGTGACAACATACAACATGAGTTGATTGACAGTGGCAACATACAACATGAATTGATTGACAGTGACAACATACAACATGAATTGATTGACAGTGACAACATACAACATGAATTGATTAACAATGGCAACATACAACATGAGATGATTGACAGTGGCAACATATAACATGAGTTGATTGACAGTGACAACATACAACATGAATTGATTGACAGTGGCAACATACAACATGAGTTGATTGACAGTGGCAACATACAACATGAGATGATTGACAGTGGCAACATACAACATGAATTGATTGACAGTGGCAACATACAACATGAATTGATTGACAGTGGCAACATACAACATGAATTGATTGACAGTGGCAACATACAACATGAGTTGATTCACAGTGGCAACATGCAACATGAATTGTTTGACAGTGACAACATACAACATGAATTGATTGACAGTGGCAACATACAACATGAATTGATTGACAGTGACAACATACAACATGAATTGCTTGACAGTGACAACATACAATATGAATTGATTGACAGTGATAACATACAACTAAAGCTAATCAGATACAGTGCAATACCAACAAGGATGAAAGAGCTAAAGTACTACCTAACATGAGTTGATTGACAGTGGCAACATACAACATGAATTGATTGACAGTGACAACATACAACATGAATTGATTGACAGTGGCAACATACAACATGAGTTGATTGACAGTGGCAACATGCAACATGAATTGTTTGACAGTGACAACATACAACATGAATTGATTGACAGTGGCAACATACAACATGAATTGATTGACAGTGACAACATACAACATGAATTGCTTGACAGTGACAACATACAATATGAATTGATTGACAGTGATAACATACAACTAAAGCTAATCAGATACAGTGCAATACCAACAAGGATGAAAGAGCTAAAGTACTACCTATCTTTAAATACAAAGATTGCAAAACTTTTGCTAACCAATTAGAGACCAATCTCAGTTTTTCCAATATATTCAAACATATTTAAAAAAAACTTCAAATCACGAAATACAAGCTCATCTTTAAAATGAAATTATAATTTCTGGCACACAATCTGGATTTGAGAACAAGAGAGGTAGTACGCAAGATGATTTTAATAAGTTTGTAAATAATGCCTTTGCAACCCTAAATGCTGGTAAAATGTTCATTGGTATATTTTTTGACTTTTAAAAAGCATTTGGCACTATTCACCATGATATATTATCGCACAGGCTCATGAATGTTTCCAATACCTCTATCAGATTGATTGAACATTACCTAACTGACAGCTGCTAACAAGTTTTTTCAACTAACACTCTGTCATCTCTTTTTAAAATAACTTGCAGGGTTCCCCGAGGCTCCATCTTATGCGCTACTGCATTTCTATTATACATTAATCTCTTATTTCATTACACAAAATCATTTAACACCATTCCGTTTGCTTATGACACAAGCTAGTTCTTTGTTCCATAATAAATAATGGATTAAGCATTGTCAAAACTTGATGCTCTATAAATAAACTCACATTAAATGTTAAAAAGACAAACTTTTTTGTGATTAAGATTTCCTAAGTTAGAAAGACTCTTTATAGAATGATTGTAATTAAAAGCCTTAATATAGAACAACCTTAGAATATCAAATTTTCTGGTATAATTATTGATTTTAAATTAAATTGGTACTCTCATATTACAAAGTTATGCACTGAGTTTGCATCTATTTCTGGACTGACTTATCTCGCTTTTTCTAGCTTTCCCCAAAATGTGGTGATTCTTTATATATATATAATTTTCAAAGCTTCTACGTGTGTACTTGTGTAGTTCGGTATGTACAGTTATAGCTATTAAAACTTTGAAATCAAGAATCTGTATCATGGAAGATTTGATCTCAGAACCTCCCATTCCCCAGATGATATGCTAAACCATTGCACCACACGAGATTGATGATTTCATTTGGCGATATATGTCGGTATGTGGGTGAAAATACACCGCTGGTCTCCATTATGGCGCAAGGTCATTCTATGTTTTAGTAAAAACTAGCTTGGCAATGTGCCAGGCTAATGGTAAATGGTGTTGTTTATAAGCTGAGTTTGTAAGTGTGGCACTGCTATCACTGTTTATAAGCTGATTTTTAATACCCCTGCAACGCTGATCATTCCGCTAGTTGTCTTATAAACAATAAACTAGTTTCCTGTTTGGTAGCTTGGGAAAATGCGTCAAAGACTTATTTTAACAAACTTGTTATACAAAAGCGTATTTTAAGAATTATGTACAGAAAACCTGCTCCTTATCATGCAACTCCATTATTCAAAAAAAGCAAAGTTCTCCAAATACAACAGCTTTGCCAACAGCGTCTGTGTCTCTTGGCTTGTACAGCATATCATTTTCACTTTGAATCTCAACCTGCACTGTACTGCCTTACTTACCTTACCTTACTCGACAGTCTAAACTCTCTTTACCTACACCTGCCACTACGTCAACTTATGGCCAGAGACAGATCTCATACTAGATGTCTGAGGCCTGAGCCAGTCTTGCTGTTTATCTATGAGAAATAAGATGTAATGCTTAATGTAGATTGGCACCGGAACCATATCTGCTAGATATTCAGGGATAGCCTATTATGGATGCTTGCTGGTTGCTTGCCGACTTTTAGGCTTAGCATCTTGATTAGTCATGCTATTGTGCATCGTGGCTTACATTACTACTTTCACAGCTAACGATTGATAAAATATTTACATATACATGTATTTTTTCTTTTTGTGATTACTAATCTCAGATTGTTTATAATCGATGCAAATAAAAAAAAACTTTTACATGATAGAGAGGGCTTTTGCGAATGATGTGCAAGAAAATGTCGTGCAAGCAATTCCATTTTAAACATTTCCACATTTCAGTTATTTTTATTTCAATTTCAGCAGTTCCGAATGCACCGCCATGACCTCTGGCAGTGAAATCCTCATCTTTAGTAACAAAGCACTCATGTTAACCCGCAATATGCTCATTAAAACACTTATCGTGCGGCAACTCAACATACACATAATTCCAAATCTGCACAATAGAAACAGTGGATAAGGCTTTCAGTTCTTAGCGAAGCTGTCTTTATGACAAGATAAGTTTGCACACTAGACTACAACACAGTTTGCATACTAGACTACAGCACAGTTTGCATACTAGACTACAACACAGTTTGCATACTAGACTACAGTACAGTTTGCATACTACACTACAGCACAGTTTGCATACTAGACTACAGCACAGTTTGCATACTAGACTACAGCACAGTTTGCATACTAGACTACAACACAGTTTGCATACTAGACTACAACACAGTTTGCATACTAGACTACAGCACAGTTTGCACACTAGACTACAGCACAGTTTACACACTAGACTACAGCACAGTTTGCATACTACACTACAGCACAGTTTGCATACTAGACTACAGCATATTTTGCATACTAGACTACAGTACAGTTTGCATACTAGACTACAGTACAGTTTGCATACTACACTACAGCACCATTTGCACACTACAGCTTTTGTCGCTTTAAAAGACAAAGTCTCATAAGGTTTAGCATGACCAATTTGTGTCACATTTTTTAGTGAACTTTCCAGTTCTTAGGACTGTTCCTTATGATGAATTTTACAAAGAGTCACACTAGCATTGTTTTCATTCCTTGCACCTCTAGTGCTAGTATGATTATGCATACCCCCTAACAATGTCATACCAGTCATTCTTCAAATTATACATATATTAATAGAACTTGGAAATATCTCTCACGTAAGAACGGGAAACAAGTTTTTCTATTTGTTTAGAAATAATCTTTTTTAATTATTTATCTATATACATTAATGGTATATGTACCTGTATCATTCGTATGAGAGTAGTATTATTTTTATATGAGAGTAGTATTATATTCATATGTGAGTAGTATTATATTCATATGAGAGTAGTATTATATTCATATGTGAGTAGTATTATATTCATATGTGAGTAGTATTATATTCATATGTGAGTAGTATTGTATTCATATGAAAGTAGTATTATATTCATATGAAAGTAGTATTATATTCATATGAGAGTAGTTGTGCTAGTATCTGGGTAGGATATATGGATGGTGACAAACAGAAGATTTTTCTTGTAAAATCAGATGTTCCTTTTGATGTGTATAGATAAGGTGTTGAACGACTTGCCCACTTTAAAATAGTCCTTTAAGGTGAACTTGCAATCCAACTAATGACTAGTGTTAAGGTCATTACAATGATGGGTAATAGCAATGTTTCTACCGAACCTGAAAAGCTAAGGTTGTTAGTGCAAGACGGACAATTGCACTGCTTGTAGCAAATCTGAAACAGTAGTATTATAATCATATGAGAGTAGTATTATATTCGTATGAGAATAGTGTTATGTTCGTATGTGAGTAGTGTTATGTCCGTATGTGAGTAGTGTTATGTTCGTACGTGAGTAGTGTTATGTTCGTATGGGAGTAGTGTTATGTTCGTATGGGAGTAGTGTTATGTTCGTATGGGAGTAGTGTTATGTGAGTAGTGTTATGTTCGTATGGGAGTAGTGTTATGTTTGTATGTGAGTAGTGTTATGTTCGTATGGGGGTAGTGTTATGTGAGTAGTGTTATGTTCGTATGTGAGTAGTGTTATGTGAGTAGTGTTATGTGAGTAGTGTTATGTTCGTATGGGAGTAGTGTTATGTGAGTAGTGTTATGTTTGTATGCGAGTAGTGTTATATCGGTATGAAAATAGCATTATATTCGTATGAGACTCGATGAAATATGTTTGGAGCCGGGAAAGGGGCGAGGCAGTGCTAATTTTATGTGTTATTGTAGAAAAGAAACATAAAAAATGGAGTACATTGTGCCTGGAATCTGTGGCATTGCTTTTGGTATATTTGCTGAAAAGGGCAGGGGTAAGTGTGTAAGTAAAGGGGTAAGTGTATCTACCCGTGAAGCATAACCTTTGTAATAAGAATTGTTCAGTGTCATTACCGTGTTTCAGTAGTGGCCAGCAAAATGTAAGATCTTTCTTATTAGTTGCTTAGTCAAGGATCTGCTCAAGGGCATCATGCTTTCTATCAACAGTATAAGACTTATTTGTGCAAATATAAACATTTGTCTGAGAGTTTGTAACTCAATTTAGCTATTTGCTTTTTCTTGTAGTTCATGAGCCAATGATGATCAGGGGTCAAATGAACTTTCAATATAATGTGATGATGAAGATGTTCCTAGGAGCACTTTTTTCAGGTAACATGTATAGGAGTGTCATTGTCTGGTAACTATTATTAGTTGAGGGAATGTCAGGTGACTCATGCATAGGAGTTTTATTGTCAGGTAACTATTATTAGGTGAGAGATTGTCAGGTGACTCATGCATAGGAGTATTACTGTCAAATAACTATTATTAGAGAGATTGTCAGGTAACTCATGCATAGGAGTGTTATTGCCTGGTAACTATTATTAGTTGAGAGATTGTCAGGTGACTCATACAGTAGGCTACATATGAGTGCTATAGTTTAAAAGTTATGCAGAGTTTACAGTATAGAGTGTATTGAAGATTGTATAAGCAGAAACTAACAGCAAGCCATAAGCAGTCATATCATTCAGCGAAGTTTTATTCTATTTGCTATGGTTTTCTTGATAAGTCAAACAGAAGAATGTTATTTCTCTACAGGTATGGCAATAATGTCTATCCTCAGCGTGGCACCTCGTAGATGGAAATCACAATTGTCTGATGCTCGCAATGCTTATCATCAATGTCTGAGTGGCAAAGGGTTATCATCCTTTGTTCTCGGTGGAGCCCTTCTTGGCTCAGGAATGACTATTGCAGGAGCGGTGAGTACCGGCCTTGCAATTGGTAAACCTCTGGATATAATAATATATCTATGTGTTTTTAAGCAACTAACATAGTAGACACCTGTATCATCATCTAATCATTAGACATAGCTCCTTCGTAACTAACATAGTAAATATCTGTATCATCATCTAGTCAGTAGAAATAGGTTCTTCGTAACTAACATAGTAAATATCTGTATCATCATCTAGTCATTAGAAATAGGTCCTTCGTAACTAACATAGTAAATATCTGTATCATCGTCTAGTCAGTAGAAATAGGTCCTTCGTAACTAACATAGTAGACATCTGTATCATCATCTAGTCAGTAGAAATAGGTCCTTCGTAACTAACATAGTAAATATCTGTATCATCATCTAATCAGTAGGAATAGGTCGTAAATAGAGGTCCTATCCATTAGTAAAGCCTCTACCAGTCGCATAAGGTGCACTAAAACGTTTTTGTTGCAATTAAAACAGAAGAAATGTTTAGCGATGGTGGCCAGCAAGAATAGATGGAGCAATGCTAGATTAGAGTCTGTAAATAACTCTCTCAAAGCTCACATTTGGCTACAGAGCTTGCGCCTGCGTAGGTGTACATCTACACACCTTGATATTGCTGTAACAATTGTTTACATCCAATTTTCTAATAGTCGAACTGAAAGTATCGAGCCTCATCATCACCCATCATCTCTTCATTTTAGTGCCCGGGTATGGTGCTGGTGCAGGTTGGTAGCTTTACAGACAATGCATTGTACACTCTAGCTGGTGGATTTCTAGGAGTGTTGTTGTATACAATTCTGGAACCTTCTATTAGAGAGCTTTTCAAGCCCTCTGGCTTTTATCAGCATAAACAGTGAGTGTTTGAATGTAGCAAAGGTTGCAAACTCGTAGACTAAGTCCAGGTAGCTTGACCTAAATACAGGTTTTTTGACTTAAATATAGATAGCTTGATCTACATAAAGGTTGCCTGACCTACATACAGGTAGCTTGACCTAAATGCAAGTACTTTGATCTGAATTATACAGGTAGGGTGACCTAAATACATGTAGTTTGACCTAAATACCAATAGTTGCCTCAAAGCCAGGTAGGTTGACTTAAATACACATAGCTTGACCTACATAGAAGTAGCTTACAAGTTTCAAGCACTCCTTTTCATCATGAATACTATATAAAGGAAGTTAGTTATCTGCTATAGCATTTAGTTATGCTTCTCATGGTCATCATATGTTTACCTGTTGTAAGATGTTAGTTTTTAGACAGACCTTAATAACGTTCATGAAACTAATCTACATATATAAATATCTGTGCTTGTTTGTCGTTTGTCTGTCCAGTTATATGAAACTAATCTACATATATAAATATCTGTGTTTGTCTGTCGTCTGTCTGTCCAGTTATATGAAACAAATCTACATATATAAATATCTGTGTTTGTCTATCGTCTGTCTGTCCAGTTATATGAAACTAATCTACATATATAAATATCTGTGTTTGTCTGTCGTCTGTCTGTCCAGTTATATGAAACTAATCTACATATATAAATATCTGTGTTTGTCTGTCGTCTGTCTGTCCAGTTATATGAAACTAATCTACATATATAAATATCTGTGTTTGTCTGTCGTCTGTCTGTCCAGTTATATGAAACTAATCTACATATATAAATATCTGTGTTTGTCTGTCGTCTGTCTGTCCAGTTATATAAAACTAATCTACATATATAAATATCTGTGTTTGTCTGTCGTCTGTCTGTCCAGTTATATGAAACTAATCTACATATATAAATATCTGTGTTTGTCTGTCGTCTGTCTGTCCAGTTATATGAAACAAATCTACATATATAAATATCTGTGTTTGTCTGTCGTCTGTCTGGCCAGTTATATAAAACTAATCTACATATATAAATATCTGTGTTTGTCTGTCGTCTGTCTGGCCAGTTATAGCTATAAAGTTTTAGCAACGAAAAATCACCCTCGTACTCGATTTAAATTTGCAACATTCCGATCGCAAGTCTACTAACAAATGCGTGTAACCACCAGGCTAAACCATTGTTGTCACATCCATCACTCTTACCATCTATCGTATATCCTTTTCGCGATTGCACACGCTAATTGTGCCATTTTTATTATTAATTAATACAGAGCGCCATCGGGTTACGGTGCCCCTATTGTACGATTTTTGCGCCTTACAAATTGTAAAACGAGGTTTTTTCATCCTTGCCATATGAGGACAAAAGATTTTTCAATTCCCGCCATTTGATATCAACAAAAAGTTCTATCGAAATTAAAACTTGGCGGTCAGTGTGCTGATTAAGTCGAAATAACAAAGATGCCGATATGCTATACGCCGAAATCCCTCTCACAACACCTTAACGAGATATGATGCTCGCTTGCTCTCTATCTCAGTTCAGCTTTTTTTATAAGTTATAGTAAAAATAACACTAACAACAGATAAGCGATAAAATTTTAGCCTATAACAAAAATGAAGTTTAGTTTGCTAAAATGCATACTGAAACTTAGCTTCAAGTGTGTGTTTAGTAAGCTAAATTTATTTAATTTAAATTCAATGTTTATGTTATACGTCTGTCTCGAAGGTACGAACTTCATATGGTATGTACTGCACATAGTACATTGTAATGTTACATTCTATTGCAGATCATAACCACTAAAAACACTGAAGTTACTGTAGGTAACTATAGTTACTAAGGCTAACATATTATTTTGTTACTAATTTTTAATATATATATAAATTTTTGATGATTTTTACCTGGGGGTGTTTGCATTAGATAATTACTATGGGTTTCTACACCACTCTATACGACATGTTCACCTTACGATGCCGACACTGAAACAAATTAAAGTCATATAAGTGTATATTAAATAATTTTCCATTGTAATTATAGGAGAACAGAGTTTATTTAGCCATTACGTGCTAATTATTTCACATCTAAGCACCTTTACAGTTGTTTTATTTTCTCTTCACTTCAACCGCATGAAACGCTTTTTTGTGTGAATTTTAAAAGTTACAGTTGTTTAAAAAGGTTTGAAAACCTTTAAAGTTGTTTTATTTTTTCTGATTTTATTTTAACTGTACAAAGTACTTTTCTCATGATAAGAAGTTTCAAAGTCAGAATGGTAACCGGTTTTATATGTTAAATGAAAAGATTATTATTTAATACCCGAGCATTGCCAGCCTTCAGTAGTCTGTGTATAAATCTCGCTTCCTACTGGATTTGAACTCATGAAGGTTGCAATCACATGATTGTAAACACACGCGCTTAACCACAGGGCTAAGCCATTCTTGTCTTACTTAGCTGTTTTATTTATGGTATGTTTGTCGCTAGATGGGCATGCACTTTTAATTATTAATTAATATTACCTTTTGCATTTGTTTTGTTTTTTACAAAATTTTAAAAGTCATTTCAAAATTCATAACCCTTTTTTATAGTGTTCAAATGGAACATTTTAAATGTACCATTACCAGCTCCAATCTTCGGTTCATCCTCGTGGCCATCGCTAAGAGCAACTAAATTAAAAGTTTTATAGTTCTGTATGCCTTAGTTGTAAGGTAAAAATTAGGTTATTGTAGCCTCGGTGCATTACAATACTTTTACATATCTGGGGCCAAGGTTTTAGTGTTGCGTGAGTGCTTGTTCACTGTCAACAGGCCCTGACTTTATGTTCACATGACCTCATAGACCCATTAGAGTCAAAGACTTCTATAGTTTTCATAAAATTGTGAGATGAATACTATTAATGTCTGAAGGCTGTGTACTCCAATAGGATTCATGTGTGCGAATTTCTTAAGCACCCTTAAAGCTAGCCATTCAACATTTTCTTGTAGGTTAGACTCCGGAGGTAGTTATCTCTCTACAGCTCTGCCATTGGCTACTATCATAGCGTGCGCTGTAGCTGGTCTCGAGGTATACAGGCCATGGACAGCTGATGTAAGTTTTTGCCTGTACCTTTTGATGCATGTTGTAAATTCATGAGAATTTATGCTGCAAAATAAGTTTCTTACATTCTTGTATTTTCCTTTAAACATTTGGTTAACATTCAAGTTTATTTTGTTAAGTGAATTGATTTTTATTTTCACATGGCAGTCACTAATCATCATTGCAGAACAGTATGGGCATTTAGCAAGCACTTGCAACTTATATATACACACATAGCTGCATGAATTCCTACTCGTAGAATTGCTGTTCTCTCACAGTATACCAATACAATATACATGTACACATCCCTTCATTATCATCTTGAGAGATCACCTCTCCGATTCAGCTTCATTTCTTTGCTTTAAAACGTTGAGCATCTGAAACATTCCAGGGTTTAATAGCTTGTTTCTTCAAACCTCCCACTGTATCTCCAATTTGAGGGTTGTCATTAAAAACCATAAACACATATCTCAGTGTTAAGTTAAGGCTGGTTTACTCTATAGAGCCGTGTGCTAGCGTTTTATTTTCGATGTTCCTTGTCGATTCGTTAAATTTAAACCGATGGCATCAACAAAGCAACACAGATACGTCGAGAAGGTTTGCAGTTGTCAAATGTTCTCGATATTTTGCCAAGCATCGACAACAGCATTTACAATGTGAACCATTTCGGCGATACTAATTATTAATTTATAGTCATGGGTGGCGGGATTTACTTATTTCTGTTTATGATAGTTGCTGCGAGGATAGTATATGATTCAAGCACGCGAAAATAAAAAGGTTTCTTTGCGAAACCTCAACAAGAAAAATGAGGACACTATGTCACGGAGTATTTGCTGATGCAAATGTGGATGGGTTTGTGCAGGCTCGTATTTTCTGGGGCGGCTGGGCGGATAACCCGCCCCAACCTTTTATTGATTTTTGGCGGCAAAGTACTAAGAATTGCACTGTAAGCTCGTTCACTTGGAATTTCCAAGTTGGAAATTCTAAAAACTGTTGGAAATTCCAACAATTAATGTACTAGCAACTAGCGTTCTATATTGTCTCCGTGGTGAAAGATCCTTTCCTGCATTGAAGGGAATCAAAACATTGATGAGGAGCACTATGGGGCAGGCTGTCTAAATAATCTTCTAATATTACACATATATAAAGATGTTGAAATAGATACAGAATCAATTGTGAAAGATTTCTGCCATGGACACATTGAAAGAACAAGAGCTATTGCAATAAAGAAGTAATAGCTCTTGTTCTGTCAATGTCCCTTACAGAAATCTGTAGCGTCATGAGTTTTATATCGTTCGTTGAATAAAGAAAAAGTTGTGCCTACCATGAATCATAAGCAATATATTTATGTAGACTTTGATGCTTACAATTGATTGCATTTATGCATACCTTGAGGGTTGGTGATGCTTAAAAGGTCCAGAGCTTCGAGGCGCTGCCTCGAACCTCGTTGGGGGCCTTACACCACCCTCAAACCCCCATATCATACATAACTAGGTTTTCATAACTAGTGGCCTAACATTAGCAGCCCCAACTTGCATTCAGGGGATACAGGTGGGTTTGTGATAGTGTGAACATTGTTATGAACAAAGTATTGTGGTATCAAAGCCGAAATTTAACGATATAAAGGGTGAACCAGCCTTCAGGCAGAGGGAACGTTTTTAACATAAATTGATTTTATATGGCTGATTCTACTAGTATGAATGAGTGTATATAGTACATAGAGAAAGAGGAGCATTATGGTTACACTGGTTAGCGGTTGCTTTTCATTTCTCTATTTAGTTAATAATACTGAGTAGAGGGTAGATGGTGGTACAGGTGATGAGAGAATAGATCACTTTAACCAGAGGTTGAGGTGGGTTGATCATCTCTACTTTAGTCTGCAAGCCTACCTTTTGAGGCCAGAATATGTACAACTTAACGCCGTAACACCATACCTATACAACATAACACTATAACACAAAATCCTGCTCACGGCCTAACACTATAACACAATACCTACGCACATCCTAACACTATAACACAATATCTACACACATCCTAACACTATAAAACAATTCTTACACGTATTTTGGTGCTATGAAACAATGCATAGTCAGTAAAGAGTGAATTATTGTTGGTTCATGACTGCTAACAAATGCAGTGACCATCCTCAATATTTCAGACATAAAACATCTTAGTCAATGCCTGCAAAGCTACTTTTATCAGAATTTTAATTGAAAATAATTTCTAGCTACTAAAAACCTATTTGCACACTTGTTTTAAACCGGAAGCAAGTAAAGACCTTTTCCACTCCACAATTATTTGAGGTTTATGTTTAAAATAACTCTATGATACGATCATTCTATGCAGGGCAAAGCTGAGTTGTAGCACCTTTAGAAAGAACGGTTCGCCGTGACTTCGTCATGACCTCCCCATGGCTTTCTGACTTAAAGAAAGTCGGTTAGATTGATAGAATGGACATCAAGCCACTTCATCTTTGACAGCTTTTTATATTTAGTTTCTAAACAATTGTAGGTGGGTATCTCATCCGGGAGTTTCTTCTGGACTGCTAAAGCATGGCCTCCATACATCTCCGGTGTTCTCATTGGTGCTTTGCAAGCCCCACTCATTCTATCAGTCTCTGACACATTGTGTGAGTTGTCTTTTCATTAATCCAAAACTGCAAGTTGTTTCAAGTTTTGTAATACATGTAAGGGTAGGGTTATAATCTGCTGGTGCAATCATAGAAGATGGATAAAATGATATGAAACAATCTTAAAGTTATTTTGTACTCCATGAGATTTACTTTTGGTTTTACCATTGACCTCTTCATGTAGCTTTATGATGGGATGCATCCCTGGACAAAAGATGCTGTCAACGTTGTTGTAATTTGAATCATTTAATTCAATATTATGAGTGTTAGAAACATATCATGGGCCAATAACCGCGGTACTGCTATTGCTGATCCGATTGAAGAATCTTTTCTTCTAGTGGACTGTTCTTGCTGACATGCTGTTATATTATTTGGGCGCAAGCACGGCAGCTACCAGTAAATCAGAGTATATTAAAGGCGTTACATTTTTATGATATGAGTTGTGCCTCTCACTAAGCTATGCTCTCTGAATGGATCGATCATGACCAAGTGTGTCAAGGTATTAGATAATGTGTCAAGGTGTCAGATAGCATGTCAATGTGTCAGATAGCGTGTCAAGGTGTCAGATAGCGCGTCAAGTTGTCAAATAGCATGTCAAGTTGTCAGATAGCGTGTCAAGATATCAGATAGCGTGTCAAGTTGTCAGATAGCATATTAAGTTGTCATATAGCGCGTCAAGGTATCAGATAGCATGTCAAGTTGTCAGATAGCATGCAGATAGCATGCTGTTTGCAATGATGGTCTCTCAAATATCTATTTCAAGGTCACAGAAACTGTAGTAATCAAGAAGTCAAGTTCTCTACTGTCATCAATGCCGTCAGCAGCTGTATCCACAATGTTTTTTTAGAATAATTAAGGGTACTCGCATGGAATTCGAAAGCTCCCTGAAACACATCTGTCAATAATGTTAAAATAGTTATATTTAGAGTCCTGTTTATGTTAACTTCACATGGTGGTTTTGTATTTTCTTGTTAATCAGCACTGCTTTTATTCTGCTTCCAGCTGGGAGTGGAGGTTACTGTACAGTGCTCTCTCAACTTCTCCTTACAGACCGTCTCAGGAATGCCTTTCCTTATTTAGCCAAATACAAGTCTGGACTTGATAACTGGTGGCAGGTGTGTGAAATACAGTTGGTTATGGCACATTGTAGCATATGACTCTCTTATACAAAGGGCAACATACATATATTTTAGCCTTTTTAAAATTGGAGATGAAAAAAACAGCATTCTTGCTGTTAGTCTACAAGACGATGCCTGCACTGCAAGACTAGTAGACTTCTCAAGAATTTTAGCATCTAAAAGTTTAGTTTCTAAAAGCTGATGGTGAACAATTCCAGTAAATTTTTAAGAAAGTTACCGTATATTTTAATTGTTCGCTACCGAGTCTGTGTCTAAAGTTACATATGATATGCTTTTAATTTTTCAAGGTCATGTATATCACCGGTGCAGTCATTGGAAGTTATTTGTCAGCTCAAGCTTCCGGAAGCCTAGGTCAAGGTTCACCCGTTACTCTAGTACAGGCTTTGGTTGGAGGAGGCTTGATGACATTCGGAGCACGTATGGCTGGTGGGTGTACCAGGTAAGACAACTTCTCATCCGTGGTTGGGATAGGGTGGTGGCCATCCGCGGGTGGTGTGGCACCTTTTATCAGAAAGGGCTGTTGGACATAGTAGCTGAGGCTACTTGATATAAAAAAGAGCAGATAGTTGTATTGTAGTAGCTGAGGCTATTGTGTACTACATATAAGAGGAGATTTAGGGTGTAGCAGTTGAAAACACTCTATTTTAGGCAAAGCTTTTGATTGCGCCTGATGAGCGCTCATTATGTCAGGTAGTGGTTATAGGTTGCACCAGATGAGTTTAAGAAAGGGTGGCGGTTGCAGCTGAGCTATACTTCTTAAACATAGTCCTTAACATTCTATCGCACTTATCATATACCGTATACCCTTTTCTCGATAACACATGCTAAATGATGTATGAAACAACGCTAAATTACGATGCCCCTGTTATAAAATATTTTTTGCCTAACTCTATGAAACACGATGCTTTTTTGTTATTTTTTCGTTATGGCGATTTTTTTCCAGCCAAACGATATCAACAATAATTTCTCTCAAAATCAAAGTTTGACGATTTGTGTACTGATTATATACGTTATTAAGAGGATATACGTTGCTCACCACGGCGAGTTCAGCCTTACTTATCCTTTTTGGTAAAAACGTGTTCGCAAGCAGATGAGTGATGAAATATTAGTTAAAATTTTACTAAAATACGTACTAAAACTATGCATAAGTGTTTAGTAAACTAAATTCATTAACGTTAGATTCAGTGTTTATGTTAGACGCCTGTCTCGAGAGTAAGAACTCTGCATGTAGTACATTGTAATGTTACATTTTTTTGCAGATCATAACCATGAAATGCACTAGTTATTGTAGGCACCTAAAGTTACTAACGTTAACATATTGTTTTGTTACTATTTTTAATGATGATGATTTTGATCAATTTTACCAGGTGATTGCATTAGATAATTACTATGGGTTTCTATGTTACTCTATAAGTCTATACAATATTTTTGCCTTATGATGCCAACACTAAAACCAACTAAAATCATATAGTTGTTAACTAAATAAATTTTTATTGTAATCGTAGCAAAACAGACTACATTTAGCCATTACTTGCTAATAATTTTACATTTAAACACATTTACACTTTTATTTTTCTTCCTAATTTATTTCGACGAGACACGTTTTTCATGATATGAAATTTAAAACTTACAGTTGTTTGAAAAAGTTTTAAATCCGTTACAGTTGTTTTATTTTTTCTTTTAATTGATTTCAACTGCGCAAAAACACTTTTCCCATGATATGATATGTATAACTGACATATATATATATACTACTGGAATGTCCGGCGTTGCACGGGTGTTAAAAATCAACTTATAAACAATGAGAAGTAATGTAGTTGGCGGCCACTTGCTATTAGCCTGGCACATTGCCAATGTATAATTTGAGTAAGCTTACGAATAAGAGCTAACTACTTGCTCTCACAGGAGAGCAAACATAAAATTATGTTGCGCCGTCCCGGAGAGCGGTAGCGTATTTTCACCCACATAGCGACATATAACGCCCAATGATTTTATCAGCTCACCTAGCTAAATTAGTAAGGCATTTGCCTGGCGAATGGGGTGTTCCGAGAGTATTTTTTTGCTACTTTTTGGAATCTTCATTCCACTAATTTAATAACTATAGCTAGACTATAGCTATAGTCTATAGCTATAGCTATAGTCTATAGCTATAACTATAGCTAGACATACTAAATTACACACAAACTTTGAGATTTATCTAGATAGATTAGTTAAAGACCCGGGGAATAACCAGTCTTTGGACAGAAAATTTATATATGAAACAATATATTAATATATATATACATGTATATTGTTTATATATATAAACAAGTTTGGTTTTTGTTCACGTACAGTCATGCTTCGACATACGAGCTTAATGCATGCTGAGACTGAGCTTGTACATGTACATGTATGCCAATGTATGTCATGTATGTATGTCAATATGCTCGTATCTCAATGCAGTATTTCCTATATAAACTAACTAAATAAAAATTAATCCATTCTATCATACTATGAAAAAACTACCTAAAACAGGATATTCCGATGGCAAATGTGCTTTTAATTGTTGGGATTAAAAACGCTCTTACAAAACGAAACAATCACCTATTTAGTGGTTATTACCTGCATTGAAATGTAACATTACTAAATGTACAGTACTGTATGGAGTTTTTACCTTTGGCAGTGGGAGAAAAACTTGACGCAACGTGTTCCGTACACTAGAGTTTTGTGAGATATATTGTTATATGTAGTTACTGTGGTTACCGTGAGTACTGTGGGTACAATGGTTACCATGGCTACTGTGGTTACCATGGTAACCATGGGTGCTATGGTTACTGTGGGTGCTGCGGTTACTATGGGTGCTGCGGTTACTGTGGGTACTGGATCTCATCCTCTCCTCTTTGCGCTATTTATTTATATTTTAGGATCATAAAGATACTGTTAATAAAGATATCCAATCAAAGGAGATTTAACATAAAGCGAGTGTATTGGTCAGTAGTTATTATCTGACATGGTAAATGTAGGAAAGTATTTCATTTGCATGTAACTACTAAATACTAGCAGTAAGCCCAGCGGTGCCCGGCATCTCTTGCATTTTCATTCAGCTAGCCCGCAGCTGGGTGTTTAAGAGGCTGTTTCTCAGGAACCAGACGGAGTTTTAAAACCAAATGTTTGCATTACGGCGGAAGGCTTGAAGCGTAAACTGTGAAGTTCGGATAAATCAGCCAAAATATGTGGCAATGCGCAGCATTTATGCGGACTAACAGACAGACACAATGGTGAATGGGGTTTATTAATGTACAACTGTAGGTGCTGAGTTTGGTTAGTGCTTGTTATGCTTACACGGCTATCATGTTTGTTCAAATAACCTTTGGCCAACATGGTTACATGTGCCAGCCTTTTCGTCTTTTCATTGTATGTTGTTGGTATATCATATCATTTCTAAATACTGCCTGATTTGCTTTAGTGGACACGGTCTGAGTGGTTGCTCACTACTTCTCGTCGACTCATTCATTACGACGGCAGCCATGTTTGGAGGAGCTATGGCTACATACGCTGGCATGATGCAAGGCTTCATTTAAAAATAGTTTGTTATGCCGTTTATCAATCATATCAATTTGCTCACTCAATGCATTCCTATAAATTTATAACTCATCCGTAATGACACGCTGTATTTTCTTACAATGATAATTCCATGCAAGTAATTATTAACCTTTACATAATTATTAATAAAATGAAAGCTCTGAGATCTTTAATAAGTTTATTGGCTGTTGCATCTTTGTAGAAAGTATTTTAGCTAACACTCTTTGATGAGGAGTTGGGTGAGGGTCTTCACGTGTCACTAGATATTAGCAGTGCTTTCTATGAAATGTTATAAATAGTAATAGAATGCAGATTTTGTAAAACTTAATGCTTGTATTGTCCTGATCTACTAAACTAGTTAATATATACACATTCAGTGCAAGTGCCATAATACTAACACTAGAGTGAGTTGAAGAGGGGGTGTCGCTGTAATACTAACACTGGAGTGAGTTGAAAAGAGGGTGTCGCTGTAATACTAACACTGGAGTGAGTTGAAGAGGGGGTGTCACTGTAATACTAACACTGGAGTGAGTTGAAGAGGGGGTGTCACTGTAATACTAACACTGGAGTGAGTTAAAGAGGGGGTCTCACTGTAATACTAACACTGGAGTGAGTTGAAGAGAGGGTGTCGCTGTAATACTAACACTGGAGTGAGTTGAAAAGAGGGTGTGTTGCTGTAATACTAACACTGAACTGAGTTGAAGAGGGGGTGTCACTGTAATACTAACAGTGAACTGAGTTGAAAAGAGAGTGTCGCTGTAATACTAACACTGGAGTGAGTTGAAGAGAGGGTGTCGCTGTAATACTAACACTGGAGGGAGTTGAAGAAGGGGTGTCACTGTAATACTAACACTGGAGTGAGTTGAAGAGAGGGTGTCGCTGTAATACTAACACTGGAGAGAGTTGAAGAAAGGGTGTCACTGTAATACTAACACTGGAGTGAGTTGAAGAGGGGGTGTCACTGTAATACTAACACTGGAGTGAGATAAAGAGGGGGTCTCACTGTAATACTAACACTGGAGTGAGTTGAAAAGAGGGTGTCGCTGTAATACTAACACTGGAGGGAGTTGAAGAAGGGGTGTCACTGTAATACTAACACTGGAATGAGTTGAAGAGGGGGTGTCACTATAATACTAACACTGGAGTGAGTTGAAGAGGGGGTGTCACTGTAATACTAACACTGGAGTGAGTTGAAGAGAGGGTGTCGCTGTAATACTAACACTGGAGTGAGTTGAAGAGGGCGTGTCACTGTAATACTAACACTGGAGTGAGTTGAAGAGAGGGTGTCGCTGTAATACTAACACTGGAGTGAGTTGAAGTGGGGGTGTTGCTGTAATACTAACACTGATAAACCAGTAGGAGATGAAGTCTTCAAGTTCACTACTATATTACCTCTTCATAGGGGCTCCTTGAAGCACTGTTTGTCAAATAATGACGTGGAAGTTTTATCAAATTGATGCAAACTGTCTTCATCATAGTAAGAATGACTAACCTTTATAACTGGAACTGGTTGCTTGCAGTATGCAGTTGTTGCCATTGCCTAGATAGCAGGATTCACTGCAAGTAAAGAACAGACTAAAATAAAGTGAAGCATGATTCTTTAATGAGCACAGATGTACTTGGGAGGTTGTGAAAGCCATAACATAGCCATAATGCAGAGGTACAGGTGTTGATAACTGTGTTATATGAAAAAAGGCCATAGTGTTATATAGTCAGAAGATTGCTGTCTGACAAAGTTTATAAAATGATATCAGTCATATTGGAAATAGATATAACCGTGAGCAGATATGAGTGCAATCCAGAAGTACAAAATGACTTATTTGATGCCCCTTTTCTGCCAACTACCAGATACCAAAAAAGGGATAAGTGGTGTGCATCACTCCTCTTTATTTCTACCACGCAATGCTTTTATGTCGGCTGTCTAAACCAAATAATTATACATCTCCGTACTGAAAGCTAAGGTATTCATAGCTTGAGCTATGCTTAATAGACCCACTCCGCAACATCAAGTATATTATAGTCTGAGCACCTAAACATGATATAGGCCCCAAGCAGTTTTAGTTGCTCACCCTTTTTTGACCAACTGACAATAGCAGGTCAGCAGAGGTCAGGGCTTAATGGCAGCTGTTTTTGTAAGGCTGTAACTATTATAGTTACAGCCTTACAAAAACAGTTAGCTATAGTTAACAAATAGTTAGCTATATGCGACATTTTATCACTATTATTTTAGAATTTTTGTTAGACTTTGTATGCAAGCTATTGGAATATAGTATATAAAGACGCATCAATTACTACTAAATGATAGCATTAATTAATTAGGTCATTCAACCTGCGAAAAAGCATAGAAACTAAACAGTCCATGATGGAATAAGATGACAATGCAAATTCTACACCGATGTATGAAAGAATACAGATGAATTGTGTAAAACATAATTTTTAAAAATCACACTCAGCGTTTCTGGAGGAGGTGCTGGACACAATTCCGAACATACCTAATACAGATCTTCCAAACCCTCCTGAAGCAAATGCAAGGGGTAGTCGAAAAAGAGATTTATCATCTCTTGCTCTTATCCCGTTCTTTAGCGTAACAGACGAGTCGTCTTGTATGACAGGGTCGGCTGCGCAGACAATACTGGACAGTTTTTTCACGAGTCTAATCCTGGCATAGAAAAAGTTGGCTCCGCCTCTTTATTTTTTTAATATTAAAAATGTTTTTTATTTAATTACTGAATTTTAATAAAATTTTATAATTAAAAAATTTAAATACATAAATTAAACTGTAATTTTAAAAACAAAATGGCAGCTTCCTAGAGAAGGCCGCGCATGCTTTCCTGTTCCTTTAGCATAGATTGGCGTGAAAGAATGCTTTAAATATTGTTATTGTAGCGATGTGTATTTTTTTAACCAGACAAGGTGTATCATTTTAAAGAGACGCCTTAGCTTTTTTGCTCAGCTTTTTAGTTGTAAGTTGTTATACTAAATTACTAATCCGTCACGTAACTGGTGCTGCTTGGTACCTTTCCAAAGATATTTATCATTGATTTACTATTTGTGATAGCTGCTTGGCGGGGCTGCATGCAAGTATGCGGTGAGACATTTTTGCTTCACTAATTACCAAAACTATTCTGCCCACTGTTCCTTGTCCATATAACCTCAAAACCATAAGCACTGTGTTTAATCAATGATATTGTGTGGTTGTGGAGAAATTATGTTATGCATAACTCATCCGAATTCACACGCAACATCAGTGTTGAATTTGTTTGTCGTATTATTCTATTTTGACTATGTTTAGTTTGTGTAGCCTACTTTTGTTTAGCTTGTGGGAACTAATTTAATTATTACTGTTTCAGGTAAAGTGAAGGTGTTAAGCTATTGTAAGCAATACTAATATCTACCAGTCAAACTTACTTTTTTATTCTATAAGTCAAATAATGAAATACACAACTAACAAAATTCTAAAACAATAATATTAATGACAAACAATCAGAAGGGCTAATAAAAATTACATCCTTACTCGAACGGTCGTCTATGCTTGTTGATCAGTCCTGTACAGCTGTGAGTTTCGACAGTCAAACGAGAGTCGTGAGAGGCCATATGTAGAGAGTGTCAGCAGTTGAGATAGTGGTGTAGAAGAGGCTCAGCCGATTAAGGAGAAGGTGGCTCCATCAGTAGAGAAGCGAGAGAGAGGCTCCTCAGCAGGCAGATGGGAAAGCGTCCAAGGAGGCCCTTGGGAAGAGAGAGAGCCAGAGGCAGAGCTCAAGTTAGAGCCGGAGATAGAAATGGGGACAGAGATGCTGAGTCATTGGAGCTGTTCTCTATAATAGATGTCTGGCATGTGGAATTAGCATATGGTTAGCCTGTGGGTGTAGGTTGAGTGTTAATGTCCAATGCTTTCTGTCAGGTGTATGAAGATATACTGTTTGCACAAGTCTTCAGCTGGTGCGCATGGTGTTGGCGTGCAGGGTGGAGCTCGTGACTTACTCCTGGTATCTAGGTCATGTTTGACAGGGGTGGCAGATCTATGTGTGCACTCATTTGATTCGTCCCTAATGTTTCTCTGGTGGTTTTCTGGTAAAGGTGGTTGGTAGGTTTAATAGCTTCCACTTCCCTTTGATGGTTTCCACAGGCGCCGCTGATGCGGTTTCCATGACTGATTTCTTCCAATTCGGAAGTTTCTAAATTTCTTTTGACGTTTTCAATTGTTGGATCTTTTGACATCTTTTAGGCGTCTTGCTGCTTGTACGCATTATATGCTTATCCTGTAGTCTGGCTGCATTCCCTATTGGTATATTGTTTTCGTAGTATCTTCATACAACAATATACAGCCCCTATGTGGGGGCTGTCTATCATTGGTTTAGTAAAGGGAATTGCGTATATCAAAAAGTTTCATAACCAAAAACCTTATTTCAAATTTGTTTGTAGATTTTTACCACATATGGCGCTAGCAAGCGAAAAAGATTTCCGTTAAGTGGCATGATCAAGTCGATGTACAGCAGGGCTAAGAATTAATTGAGCTATAATAAAGGCCATAGCTTTTTCCTTGAAGTCTCACAGCTTGTTATTTCAGGTGCATGTGTATAATGATAGTTAAAGTACAGTCCTTGTGGCTTCAATCTAAGAATTTGCAATACCTTTAAGAATTAAGAAATATGGAGTTGAGTAATGAATCTGGAGAGTCCCACCTGGATTGACACACTTGCTAAGAATGCATTTTGAGAGATTTGCTGTCATTTGCTTTTTGCTTTCCTTATAGCTTTTTGGCTATTGTAACATTGTAAGAGGAGGTAATTTTTACTTCTTGGTTCCAACGGACCTTTAGGCTATCTCACCAATGACATAAACTTCCACTGATAATGGAGGTATGAGAAGTTGGAGTTACCTGGTGACACAACAATTATGATTCCTCTGCTAGATATGCTGTTGGGCATGAAATGCTGTTGGGAACTTTGAGCAATAGCTCTTCGCACTCAATCCTTGCGTTTTCCTCCTATCCGTTCTATGTGGGCTTACCTGGCTTGCAAGTAGAAATTAATGTACACAAAGCTAAAGGTAACTAGTATTAGTGGTATCTCATTTGACTCTGCTGGTTGTACTGCTAATGTGGCCCTTCACACACTTCATGAACAATGAAAAGAGTGTACTGTAAATAGCAATTACCATAAAACCACTAATTGAATGCCATGGTGTTCTATTTTTCAACACTTCCCTTCCCCTCTAGGGGCGATCAAAGAGATGTGGCGTTCAAATAGAGGCTGGCGTTGTATTTCAAATTGCTTGTCAGAATTTTGGGAAGATAAATTTAGCCTTTTGACAAGTAAAGCAAATGTTGCATATATTTTGCCCTCTCCTTCCGGTGGAGCGACATTAACCCTTTTGGATGCAATAAATCTGCTAGTTTACTCTAGCTTTTCAAAGATCTCTTAATGATAATGCATTGAGAAGCGGAGAAATATCTCTACTAGTTAATATCTATTGCTTGCAATTAATATGCGATGATATTATAGCCTGTGTCCCGTGTTTTGTGTCCTTGGTGGAGCTTTTAATTTTATTTCATTCTAAATTTTAAGACATATTTTTATTTTATATCTATATTTAACAGTGTTACATAAAAGCTCATTGCACTCATTGATATGTTTGCTACAGTTTGCTGCCAAAACCAGCTTTTTATCTGCAATAGAAGTCGAGTTACGAGCGTCGATTCATTGTAGGATCAGGTTACCGCATAGATATGGTCATATAATAAACTATAAATTGGCAAATTTATGAGTTATATAAAAATATCTATCAAATGCAACAAATGTATATTCATGAGCAAGTGACATAAACGAACCATACCTATAACGCATGAAAAAACATAAATTAATGTTTTTGGAACAGAAATATTTGCTTAGTTGGCTTGGCTGTTGCATTTTGATTGTTACTTTCGATGGAATGAACATCTTCTGGTCGTTCAATACCTTCCACAATGTTTCCTGGCCTCAACTCTTTCTGCCCTGCTGAACTAGTCAATGTTAGTATTGAAACAGTTGTTTGAGCAGAGCAAAACTTCTACGCATTGCATTTCATACAAATACGATGTACATGTAATGATAACTTTTTAGCCACATGGGGGTTGAGCACAACTTTTAGCCTAAAACTAGTCGCTCATATATCATCGTAAATGTAAACCGTTTTTATATATTTCGAAGTATCAAGACCATATTAAACAAAAAACTACTCTTAGCCTGATAGAGTTATTAATTTTTTCTATGGTGTTGCTTTCAATGTTTGTATGAAAAGAAAATGAAAAGTCTTGGAGTTGAACAGCGGGAAAATTAATTGTTATTGACGTAAATGATTCATTACTAATGCGATGTTATGGACATTTTTCTACTCATCACTTGCTATTATGGGTTCGTAAAGATCAAAGAATGTCAAAGTGGCGGTCAAATGGAACAGGTGTTCAATTAAAGGGTGGGGCTCCATTTTTCAACCCTTCTCCCATAGTGGTAGTTGAATAGGTGGTAGTCAAATAAAGGTGGCGTTCAATTAGAGGTTTTATGGTAGATGAGAGTTCTGTGCTGCTATCCTTCATGTGGTAGCTATATGTGAGGCAATAGGATAACTAAACCTATGGTAGGCATGCTTAGCAGGAAAACCTTTTAGGTGTGATTTTTAGTGATGTTGTTCAGCGTGGCTGCTTTACAGGCAAGCAGCACATGTTAATAAACTACCTTTACAAAAATCGCACATCCGTGTTCTTAGAGTACAACTAGAAATGACATAAATTTTCAATAGTTAAAAATATCTTTGATTCAAAATCTGAAGTATAATCCGCACTAATGAAATTAACCAAGAAGAAACTAGCAGCGTAAACATTTCTGGTTGAGGGTCGGTGTGTTGATGTACTGACACACTGATTCTTTTATCAAAGAAAAGTACGTATTGTCTTGCATACTCACTCAAGTTGAGGCTTCAGGTGGCTATAATGCCCTGCCCATGAGTAATAACTATGCATAATTGTCCTATTGCTACCCACTAAGCGATCTGACTTAGTTCTGTTTTTAGTCGTCTCTGGCAGTTATAATCCACCCATCCTGCTACTCTGCTTGCCATATCTATCCCTTTACAGTGTTTAGTTCTACTTGATAGCCTATTCTTAAGGACATTGACTGGTCCATTGCTGTATATGTTCTGCTTTCTGTAAGTTGAATTTGGAATTGAGTCATTTTCACTTTGATTAAAACGCCTCTAGTTTACATGCATAATTGTTGATTTCTTGTTTATAAAGTCTCACTTTAAGATTGAGAGAATAACTATATAGTGTTGTATAGTGACACACACATAATTAAACCAGTTGTTAGAAGTATCGTAAAACCTCTATTTAAAATCTATTTTTCAGCCTTTCCTCTATAGTGGCATTTCAATTCAAATAGAGGATGGCATTGTATTTTTCGATTAGTTCGTCAGGATTTGGGGAAGACAAGTTTAACCCTTTTACAGACGAAGCGAATGTCGCCTAAATGTTACACTCTCTTTTGGGTGGGGTGGCATTAACTCTTTCGCATCTGACTTAGAATTGCCCCGCGTACCGAGCTTAATAGTTGCGACATTTTATCCTTTGACATGGATGCAAGATATCTGCTGACTTACCTTCAACTCCTCATCAATCTCTAAATAAATATGGATTGTTAAGCTGAGAAATATCTCTGCCAGTTGACTATAAGATCATTGTCGTGTAACCGCATGCGATTAATCAACGATGATCTTGTAGCCTGTGTTGCATTTTGTTAGATACTTCAATATTTTATTTCATTATTTTAAATTTGGAGGCATATTTTTATTTTAAAAGTATATTTAACAAAAATATATACACATACCATATATCTATATACAGACGGTTCCCTATTTACGAAAATTCGAGTTACGAACAACGGTACATACGAACAGGTCTGCGCGTAGGCACTACTCAGAAGCACCACCCAGCATCCACCTTTCTCTGCCCAGTTCGTTGCAGTGCATAGGTGCGTGAACGTATCTCCAGTACGCAAAGAACTTTTTAATTTTTATTGTATGTATTGTGAAGGGATTTGCCGGCCTTTACTTGGCACGATCTAGACTAATAAATAAAGAGAAGAGAGTGCGTGTAGTTTCATTCAGCTTTTAATTAGCGAAAGAAATTTCACTAGCCGAGGAGCTTATGGCTATCTGCTCTGCTCAACTAAATGAGCGTACTCCTTTATATACAATAATATCAACCGTTCCGGCTAACGGCAAACAGTAAGAACACCGGCTAACAAGGTGAATAAATAGGACCGCTAGCGCGTTGTTATGATAACAATATAAGTGACGATAAGTGATAGTGTTATGACGGTATATCAGATATAACAATAGCATAACGATTGAAACAACGATATAATAAACGGACAACACATACAAAAACTAAGACAACAATGATAAGTGATAGAATAACGATTAAAGCAACAATATAATAAAAAGGACAAGACATACAATAAATAAGAAATGCAGTGTTATGGCCTGGCGTCCACCAAAGTATTATCTCCATTTTATTAAATTTTTTTTCAGTATAAACCAATACAGGTTACTTATACAAGCCTTAAACATACTTATATAAACCTTCAATATACTTATATAGGCCTTGAACATAAATTATAATACAAAATATAGCACTGAAGCAACTTACGGACAAATTCACCTTACGAACAATCGTTCGGAACGTAGCTCGTTCCTAGGTTGGGAAGCGTCTGTATATGGTATCTATATATAATTGACATACATGTTTACCATAAAATCTTTAATTGAACGCCACCTCTATTTGAACGCCACCTCCAATTGACCGCCACCCTGAGAGAAGGATTGAAAAATAGACCGCCACTCTCCAATTGAACGCCCACCTCTATTTGACTGCCACTTTGACATTATTTGATCTTTTCGAGCCCGTATTATCAACTGATCAGTAGAAAAATGTCCACAAAATCGTATTAATAATTAATCGTTTATATCAAAAACAGTTAATTCTCTTGTTGTCCAATTCCAAAGCTTTTCATTTTTTCGTTCAAACTTTGAAAGTGACACCGTAGCAATAATCAATAACGGTCTCAGGCTAGTAGTAGCTTTCTATTTAACACGGCCTTCTACTTTGAAGTAGACTACATATATAAAAAACGGCTTAAACCATAACTGACACGAACAGCTTTCATCATTTGTTCTAGGTAAATCAGACACGCTGATTTCAATTTTGTACTCAAAATAAATATTGGTCCACTAACTTTCAGTCATAAAGGCTTTTTTACAGCGTTTCAATATCGGTCTAGCAAAGCACACAATCGACACAACAAGCTCGTCTCGTAAATATGTGACGTATACTAGCTTTTGAGAAACAGAAGTTAGGGATGTTTAGGCCGATGTAAATTATAGGAATCGGTGTCTTAAAACTCATTATTATCTAAATTTAACCTTCAAAATAATCTCAGTCTTTTATGAGAGGTAGATAAGCTATTTAACATTGCTCGTAAGCAATGTTAAATAAACATCCTGTAACATCGTAAACATCCTGTAACAAGCTATGAGCAATGTTAAACTGCTCATCTGCTTTTTTGATTATTTTGAAGGCTGAATTTAGATAATAATGAGTTTTAAGACACTCATCTCTATAATTCTAGGTTGTATTAAACATCCCCAATTTACGTTCCTAAAAAGCTAGTATATGTCACATACTTATGGGCGGAGTTTGTTATGTCAATTGTGTCGTTTGCGAGACCGATATTAGAACGCTGTAAAAACGCCTTCATGACTTGGAAAGTTAGAGGACCAATCTTTATTTTGAGTACAAAATTGAAATCAGGGTGTCTGATTTACCTAGAAAAACGATGAAAGCTGTTCGTGGCAGCTATGGTTTAAATTTACGATGGTAGATGAACTTTCAAAGCAATGCTATAGAAATAATTACTGTTTCAGGCTAATAGTGGTTCCTTGTTTAACGCGGTCCTAATACTTCAAAGGACATACATATAACACTGATTAGCAATTTTTGGTCCAAAGATTACGTTTAGCGAGCAAACTTTTAGCACTGCGTCAGTGCTAAATGCAGGTCGTGAAAGTTTTGCTATGTCAAAAAATTGTTTGGACGCTAATACCGACTAGTTCATCAGTGCATAAGAAGAGTTGTGGTCAATAGACATTGTGGAAGGCATTGGACAACCAGAAGATTCTCGCTCCATTGAAAGCAACAATCAGAATGTAGCTATCCTAGCAAACGATGGAAACATTTTTGTTTTGAAAACATTAATTTTTGTTTCTCCGTGTAATATAAGTATGGTTGTTTATGTCACTTGTCATGAATATATACTTGTATCATTTAATATATTATCATTATATAACTTATAAATATGCAGATTTCTAGCATGCTATTTAATAGCATCATTGCGGCTATCTTAACACAGCTTACAATGGACCGATGTTCATAACTCCACTTCTATTAAACATAAAAAGCTAGTTTTGGCTGTAAACTGTAGCAACATATCAATGAGTGCAATGAGCTTTTATTCAACAATGTTTAATATATAGAGAAAATTTAAAAATGTCATCAAATTTAGAATGAAGTAAAAGTTGAAAATTCCAACAAAATGCAAAGAAGGACATAAGCTATAATATCATCGCAGGTCAATTGCAAGCAATGGATATCAACTGGTAAAGACATTTTTCGGTTTCTCGGTGCACATTTATTGAGAGATCTTTGACAAGTTAGAGGTGAGTTGGTAGATTTATTGCATCCAAAAGTTTTAATATTGCTCCACCGGAAAAAGAGGGCAAAATATAGGTGACATTTGCTTTGCCTGTGATAGGGCTAAATTTATTTTCCGAAAATTCTGACGAGCCATTTAAAAAATAGACCGCCAGCCTCCATTTGAATGTCGCCTCCAATTTAATGCCTCTAATTGACCGCCACCATAAGGAGAAGGGTTGAAAAATAGAGCGCCATGGCATTAAATTAGAAGTTTTACAGTAAATGAATCATCATTAGCACCGTTTTGTGGACACTTTTCTTCTGATCCCTTGCTATTATGGGTTCATAGAAATCAAAGAATTTCAAAGTGGTGGCCAAATAGAAGTGGCGTTCAATTAAAGCGTGGCACTTTATTTTTCAATCGGTCTATAGTGGCAGGCAAATAGGGGTGACGGTCAAATAAAGGTGGTGTTCAAATAAAGGTAGTATTAAAATAAAAGTGATGTTCAAATAGAGGTTTTACAGTATGTGCTAGGCGTGCTACTAACTTACTAACTTAAATTGGTGGGATATGTACTTTGAGATTAGTCGTTTTTCATTTTTAATGTATACTGTTCACATTTTGGCTATGCTGTTTCTAAATTATTTACCTTGTATCGCATGAATAAGTTTATTAACTAATTGTTGTAGAAGGAGACATTTTCTGAAACTATGAAAGAGAGACCATTAGCCAACTGTGAGCATGACTTTGTTCTACAAATAATTAAAGATAAGAAGGTTGGTTGTGAGCACCTTCTACATAACATTACATGATTCATGATTAAGGTCTATCAGGCTGTATTGTATGTATCTTATATAGCATCACAGCAACTGCACCCTGTAGGTTATCGTAATTTTCGGACTAAAAGCCGCACCCCTATATAAGCCGCATCTGCTTTTTTTTTCCAAAAAATGATGATAAAACAATACATAGGCTGCACCTTTGTATAGGCTGCAAAACTCAGGACGATACTTTTTAACGCGGCAGCAACTTTCCTGTTTAAAACGGAACAGTGTCTAATGGCACTGTTTCGTATTAACCGACGCTTTTTAACCTAGTGCCTAGTGGAACAGTACCGTTAGGCATTGTTTCGTATTTTCTTTCACCGCTAAAGGCGCACTAACCGGAGATCCAGGTTAATGCGCCCTAGCAGTCAAAGAAAAAAATCACAGAATATCCGTACCCTTATATAAGCCGCATGGCTCAAATCATCAGAAAAAAGTAGCGGCTAATATCCGAAAAGTACGGTATATGGTTACTAGGCTGCCTTATTTATGGTACAATCTAACATCGACATACAAAGTTAATTTGTATGTCGAAACCATTGGAACCGATATTCCTATCGAAATACATTGTATTATGTTTAATTCATTCCACAGCTTAAAAGCCTAATACTAGCTCTTCAGGCAATTTCATATAACATTAAAACATGCATTATATAAAACCATGAAACATTAAATTATGTGTAAAAACTGAAAGTATTAATTAATACAAGGTTTTATATTTATACTAATATTATATTAATACTTTTAGTTAATACTTATTGGTTTTATTGTCAGATTGCCTTTACTTTAAACACTGACAAATTGAGATGCAGCCTTGCCAGCATAGGCAATGGACAGTGCATACGGGCAGTGATGAAGACACATGGCTAGCTTCACAAAGAATATGCAAATTTTGAAGTAACTTTGCTTATTTATACACTTCGTTATTTTTGATATTGTTAAAAGTTTAAACTCGTATTCTATCATTTGAATTAGCTGTAAACCTGAAGTAAATTGTTCCTTCAATGCAATTTCCGCAACTTGTCACAGTAAAAGTTTAAATCATCTTGGATTTATTTTTCATTACCTACTTTGAAATGCTTTCAAATCTTTTCAAGTAAAATCATGTCGTTTTGGATGCTTGCTTTTGTTTACTTGGCTTTTTAATATTCTCTCTGTAAATGGCAAATGCAACCTTCTTACCTACAGTGTGGTGAGAACATGCGTTGTTCGACATTTTTGTCTAAATATTTGTTTTTTAAGAGAACATGCTACAAGTTTAGAATGTTTCCTTTGATTGGGCTACTTGTTCATTTGTTTTCTTCTTAGTCCATATCCATCCTTAATCCATATCCATCCTTAATCCATATCCATCCTTAATTCATATATCGATTTGGTCATGTGCCATGTTGCTACTGGTCTTTCTGGAAAATTATGTTTGTCAATATCTGTTTAAACATCTGATCATGATGTGTTGTGGCGGGTCTTATGCGCCACCCGTAATTGTTGTTATTTTACCTAAATTTACTTTTTGGACTGAATTCTTTTATTTCAGTACATGGTCCAAATATTTAGCTTTTAATGGTTCCAGCCAAATGATTGTCTCGATTTGCGTTGTAGAGGCTCGATGGCCGGAGAGCTTATGATTACAGAAATATCCAAATAGAGTTTGGAGCTGATTATGGTTGTTGTCATGTGAAGTTGGGTGATACAATGTAAGTCCAGTGCATCTATATGTAAATACAGTGTAAGTTTAGTGCATTTACTAGTGGAGTTCATGGGATTGTAGTATATCAACTGGTGAATGCCATGTGCTTCTGTTACAACTTCTAGTGGGTAAACGAGATGCATTTTTGCTTTCAGTTCACCCTTTCATTTTACTCTAGAATTGTCTGATTCACTTTATCTTCTCACACTAGATATACTAAGTTCACTCTATCATCTTACACTAGATATACTCAGTTTACTCTATCATCTTATACTAGATATACACTGTTCACTCTATGATCTTATACTAGATATACACAGTTCACTCTATCATCTTATACTAGATATACTCAGTTCACTATATCATCTTATACTAGATATACTCAGTTCACTCTATCATCTTATACTCGATATACTCAGTTCACTCTATCATCTCATACTAGTTATACTCAGTTCACTGTAACACCTTATACTAGATATACACAGTTCACTATATCATCGTACACTAGATATAATCAGCTCACTCTATCATCTTACACTAGATATAATCAGCTCACTCTATCATCTTATACTAGATATACTCAGTTCACTATATCATCTGATACTAGTTATACTCAGCTCACTATATCATCTTACACTAGATATAATCAGCTCGCTCTATCATCTTACACTAGATATACTCAGCTCACTATATCATCGTACACTAGATATAATCAGTTCACTTTATCATCTTACACTAGATATACTCAGTTCACTCTATCATCTTATACTAGACATACTCAGTTCACTATATCATCTTATACTTTATATACTCAGTTCACTCTATCATCTTATACTAGACATACTCAGTTCACTCTATCATCTTATACTCGATATACTCAGTTCACTCTATCATCTCATACTAGTTATACTCAGTTCACTCTATCACCTTATACTAGATATACACAGTTCACTATATCATCGTACACTAGATATAATCAGCTCACTCTATCATCTTACACTAGATATAATCAGCTCACTCTATCATCTTATACTAGATATACTCAGTTCTCTATATCATCTGATACTAGTTATACTCAGCTCACTATATCATCTTACACTAGATATAATCAGCTCGCTCTATCATCTTACACCAGATATACTCAGCTCACTATATCATCGTACACTCGATATAATCAGTTCACTCTATCATCTACACTAGATATACTCAGTTCACTCTATCATCTTATACTAGACATACTCAGTTCACTATATCATCTTATACTAGAGATACACAGTTCACTCTATCATCTTATACTTTATATACTCAGTTCACTCTATCATCTCATACTATATATATACTCAGTTCACTCTATCATCTCATACTATATATATACTCAGTTCACTTTATCATCCTACACTAGATATAATCAGCTCACTCTATCATCTTACACTAGACATACTCAGTTCACTCTATCATCTTACACTAGATATACTCAGCTCACTCTTTCATCTTATCCTAGATGCACTCAGTTCATTCTATCATCTTATACTAGATATATACTCAGTTCACTCTATCATCTTACACTATATATCCTCAGTTAATGCTATCATCTTATACTATATATACTCAGTTAATTCTATCATCTTAACTAGATCCTCATTTTCTAGCAGCCATTTTGTTTCCACATGTCCATGGAGAACCTAATTACAGGCAGTGTTCCAAATCTTGGTATTTAAAAATTTTGAATTGACTACATGAATTTTCCAAACAGCACAAATAAAATAAATACTTGCTTCCTGTGTCTCACTATCTGCTTATTGGGCATTTGTAGACAATTTACTCCTGCGTGATATAAGCCTATATGGAGACATACTGAAATTCTTAGAGTACTCACATTTCCATATCAGCTTAAGTGGGAAATTTGTTCCCTTTTCTGTCGGTATACAGTTTGGTCCCGTTTCTGTTGGTATGCAGTTTGGTCCCTTTTCTCTTGGCATAGTGTACACAGTTTGGTCTCTTTTCTGTTGGTATTCAGTTTGGTCCCTTTTTTCTTAGCATAGTGTACACAGTTTGGTCTCTTTTCTCTTGGTATACAGTTTGGTCCCGTTTCTGTTGGTATACAGTTTGGTCCCGTTTCTGTTGGTATGCAGTTTGGTCCCGTTTCTGTTGGTATGCAGTTTGGTCCCTTTTTTCTTGGCATAGTGTATACAGTTTGGTCTCTTTTCTCTTGGTATACACTTTGGTCCATTTTCTCTTGGTATACAGTTTGGTCCCGTTTCTGTTGGTATGCAGTTTGGTCCCTTTTCTCTTGGCATAGTGTATACAGTTTGGTCTCTTTTCTGTTGGTATCCAGTTTGGTCCCTTTTCTCTTGGTATACAGTTTGGTCCCTTTTCTCTTGGTATAGTGTATACAGTTTGGTCCTTTTTCTGTTGGTATACATTTTGGTCCCTTTTCTGTTGGTATACAGTTTGGATTAATTTATTACTACATTAATTGTGTTGTGATAAGTTTTGCTGGTTTCTAATATTTTCAGTGTTTATATATGCTATATATTTATATTATTTTATGTTTATTATGCTATATAATTGTACCATTGTACAGTGACATACATAATTGTACCATTGTACAGTGACATACATAATTGTACCATTGTACAGTGACATATATAATTGTACCATTGTACTTTGACATATATAATTGTGCCATTGTACAGTGACCTATATAATTGTACCATTGTACTTTGACATATAATTGTACCATTGTACAGTGACATATATAATTGTACCATTGTACAGTGACATATATAATTGTACCATTGTACAGTGACATATATAATTGTACCATTGTACAGTGACATATATAATTGTGCCATTGTGCAGTGACAATAAACATTCTAGTAATGCGCGATGTCATGATGTTAGGTTCTGATAGGAAGTTTCTGAGCTGCTCTGACTTTATACATGTGTGTTAGCTCTATGCCTACAAGCATAGAGCCGCTCAAAGGTAGCATATCTATGGAAACTTTTTATTTTTCTGAATACTTAGGGTGATGGCGCAGGTACGATGTGACTTAGTTGAACCGAAGCAGTCAAGGCCAAATGAAGGCTGTCTTATGATCAATTTGGACTTCAATCACGTAGCAGCCCCAGGCTTCGAGCCCAGCCGCCTTTCCCGAGTTGGTGAGTCTTGATATACTGGCACCATGTTAATTTTGTATTTTGGGCATTGGTCATGGTGGATTAAGGATGCCCGGTTTTTCTGATTTCTTCTGCCTGATTTGACTTTGGCCTACGTTGATCGACAGCAGTCAGCACTAGCAGTAATACTCCTTGTTCCTAAATGTATTGCAAACAGGCACCTGCCGACACCTGCCAACATTACCAAAGCACGATTACCGATCCCTTTGACGAGCGGCGACATACACGGGTGTCAGCGGCACCCTTTCATAGCCTCATTACGGAGACCAGAATGTTCTGGAAGCACAACATAATTTCAATGTTTTTTTCTTGTAGTGTAGCTTGGCACAGCGTTTGCGTATGGCTAAGATCCGTGTGGTGCGGCTTTATTAGGCTTTGTACAAAGTATTTCTGATTAATGAGTAGTTAATTAACTAGTCCATCATGTCTGTGTTTAAAGGAAATAATCTTCTGCATGCGTTGAGCCAATAGAAAACATGTTTTAGGCTGAGCTGAATTTTGCTTCGTAGAAGCATTAATTTTTAATCGCCAATTTCTTTGCAAAAACTTCCAGTGTCAGATGCATTACAGCTACAGGCTTCACAGCTTGTAGTGAAGTTGACGTTTGGTGATTATCTGTTGCATAATAGTCCTAGGAACAGGGATTATTTTATTTTTAATAATATTAGTGTAAACTATAATAATAGAGATAACCCTTCTGACTTGTTTGAATTGTTTCTCACAGTTGTAGTAGAAGGGGCCGAAAAATGTCCGAGCTCAGTCTGCAACACATTTTCAGACTTGTTTTTATGGCATCAGCTGATGTAAAATTACATGCTGATTAATCTGATATCAAAAGCTTGTGTTTCGAAGGCTATAACAACTTATATGACAACTCTTCCGCTTTACGGAATATTAAATTATGTCACAGTAAAGAAATTAATTGGGTAGCGAAAGAGTCAAGGGGCATGCAGTCTTACATTGTAACATTTTTGATGCCACTCACTATCACATTAGATAGCAAATATATTACTGGTTGCAGACCTGCTGTTCTGGTGTGTCCCATTTCTGGTAGGCTTAAGATGATGGTAGGACAGTTTGTCTTTTAAATAATTTAGGAATTCAAATGAACAGACTTTTAGAGAGATGTATCAAAGAGTGCAGATGTGTCGACCTCGAGACTCTCTGCATCATAGCTGAGAAACAGGTGAGATACATTTCTGTTGCCTCATGCAGTTGTTGTTTCTGTTTGAGTTCTTTCCTTGCTTTGAAATTCAGTTGGTGTAAGTTTATATGAATGTTGAGTTTTAACTTGACCAGATATGTGTTCAATCTTATTTCTCTCGTATCGGCTAACATCGAGTCTCGCTATTCATTAATAACGATATACTTTCCTATTTTTTGCGTTAAACAAGCCATAATTGAATCCACTGTTTTAGGAAATGAGATTCGAACTCGCAATGTAATGTTTTTACTCGCAGTATGACCGAGCTACAAACTACAGTGCACCCTCAGGATACTATTTTGATCCATTCCAGGGTTGGCATCGTATGGTGAAAAAATTGTATAGAGACCATAGTAATTATAAAATGCAAGCATCCCCTGGTAAAAATCATCAAAAATTTTATATAAGTGTTGAACATATTAAAAATTAGTAACAAAATAGTATGTTAACTTTAGTAACTATAGTTGCCCACAGTAACTTTGGTGTATTTAGTGTGTTTATCGGTTATGACCTGCATTAAAAGGTAACGTTGCAATGTGCTGTGTAGGGCATACCGGAAATGTTTTTACCTTCAATACAGCTACGTATAACATAAACTTTGAATTCACTTTACATAAGTTTAGCTTACTGAACACAAATTTAAAGCTAAGTTTTAGTATGTATTTTTATTTTACTGAATTTCAACTTTTTATCACTAAAATTTTAGCACTCATTAGTTTCTGGTTCAACTTTATACTTTTAACTGGTCTCATCAGAACATACTTGCCAAGTAGTTGAAAAAAAAAAGCGTGAGATTGACAGTAAATGTAGTAGTTGAATCTGAAGCCTAGATTTATTTGTGAAGTTTTTTTTTCTTCATTGGTACCTACATGGGAAGCCCTTCCACGATTTTTTTTAATGTTTAGCTACTTTACTATTGATGTGAGGTCATGGTCGTTTGCCAACGATATGTCACAGCTCCATGTATAATCTCTGTTTATTGATGAAAAACTGTAGAGCAAATCGTTAGACATCAATGTTGCTAAATCAAAATAGCCCAGGTTTTATGATAAACATACGGTTTAATAGCGGTCTGTTTCATTGTTGCTAACTTTGTATGATGATGAGGGCTCACAACTAGTAAATAAAGGGAAAACGACCAGTAAAAAAATTAAACCACTACTTTTATTGAAAAAGCTGAAGGAAAACGGGAGATTTTGTGCAAAAGGAAGACTGACTTAAAAATCTGGAGGGTCCCGGCCAAACCGGGAGACTTGGCAAGTATGCATCAGAACCTTTTTCAACCTAATTTGGCAAGAAAATCTGAACGATGTTGTATTCGTAATGAAGTAGATTTTTGTTAGCAGGTTAAAAGAAGTTGTCTGACCACTGAGTCCTTTTTCAAGAGATCGCAATTCCAATTTAGCTACGAGTTTTAAAAGGAATATTACCGTTTTACACACGAAAATTGCTCTACTGAAAAAAATTGGTCATCGTGTCTCTTTCAGCGTTGTGAATATATTTTTGGCAAACAGCATTGCGATGTCTTTGTTATTTTGACATACATAATAAGCACATCGACTGCCAATTTTGAACTCCGGCGAAAATTCTGTTAAATTCGTATGGTAAAATAAGATTTTTATGGTGGAAAAATCATAATGTTCAACTTCGTAAGCTGCAGAAATCAAATATCAGTTTAATGGTATCCTGAGGGTGCACTGTATAATTTTAATTGTCGTGACAGAAGCTGTTCTAATCCTTTAGTTTCTTAGATCAATCATAGAGATCAATGAGGCTGAGCGACATTTAGGTAGATACCATCTGTATCATCTTGCAATGTTTAACGTATACACTTGTTTGAGTAATAAATTAGCAAATCATCTGCCTTCTATGAAAGCAAATAATAAAATAGTCATATATTTGAACATGAGGTGTGCAAAAAATAGACAGAGGCTGAAGTCTCACACAGAGTCCTTGATGATGTCATAAGTAATGTATGCTATCATACAACACTCTTCTGATGCCTATCTAGTCAGTTCCCCCATTTTTTTCTGACCCGGCTAGTCTTTACTAGCCATGCAACCTTTTTCTGTAAAAATACCTTCATCCCGATAACCTTTAACTCTGACAAACCCTTTTTATACTGTCCTGTTATTTATGATGTTGTCATATGCCCTGTCTTGCATGGTTAAAGCAATACAACTCGTAAAGTCACTCTTTCTGTATCAAACATATAAAGCTTTTAATAAACATAAAGTCCTTAACAATATTGTGGATGGCGTTTGGGTACATGGACAGCTTTGATAGAAATGCAGGATCTCAGCATAATGGATTATCGCTGCAATGATAGCGTATTCTGTTTCCTGAACTAGACATCCATTAATTCCCTATTCATTCATTAAATCGTTGGCTCCTTGCTCTTTTCTAGTGACTTGTTATTCTAGCAACTCTCAGCAGCCCACTTGGATCGCAAGAGTTGCAGAACATGCAGCTGTTCATCACCTGTCTCATAAGAAAATTGTAGTGGAACAAGAGAATGCTGATACTGATTAGTGTAATTACTTGTGTTTGAGTGTTTTGGAGAAAAATGTATCTTCCGGGGATGATGTGTTAGCTATGTGTTAGGTGTATGCTGAGTAGATGGATGAGTAGATGGCAAAGGGAGGCTTTAAACAAGATACTACAAGCGTTTCATTCATTTAAACAGTACACTAAAATATATCTAGAATTAGCAATATAAGACAATGCTACACCGAAAAACTAAAGCCTGGTTCCCATATCGATTGCGAGACTCCGGCGGTAATATTGCGCGGCAAAACGATTGCGAGGCTAGGCTCGGCGGCTTATGTTCACATAAAGCTGCATCGCTAATTACGGCATAAAAATCTTTCGCTCGTCATGCCGTGTCTATAATGCTGACCTTCACCTGTATAGTGCATTTCGGGAAGGTTTTGCTTGCTGCTCTTCGCGAAATTTGAACAGCGCTAAACTCTTGTGTTGTCACCGGCAACTACCGGCGGTACCCGGCGCTTAGGTTCCCATTTCACCGCTAATAGCCTGCGGTGCTGTCGTCGGTGCTCTGCAACGTATATGGGAACCAGGCTTAATTATAGCTCCGTTGACACTGTTTACTTTACTCACTTACTAAACGGCTTTGCCATTATAGCCATTGCAGAGTCATGATCATAGTTTGAAAATAAGGCATGGCAGGGCAACTCTAAAAATCAAAACTTATTGAACTTTTATTGGTCTGTTTGCTCAGCAATTCACCCAGCTACTGCAGAAACTGTTGTTTCTCATCTAGTAAAGTACATCTATTTTTTATAGCCATACTAGATGAATGCTCAGCGTTGTGCGGATAATAAGAGTCTGCACAGAAAATTTATTTCTATTTAACATATAACAACAGTTACCATTCTAACTTTCAAACTTCATGTCATGAGAAAAGTGTTTTGTACAGTTCAAATAAATTGGAAGAAAAAAAATAAAACAACTAAAGGTTTTCAACCTTTTTCAAAGAACTGTAACTTTCAAATTTTATATCATGAAAAAAGTGTTTTGTTGAAATAAATTAAGAGAAAAATATAACAACTGTAAAGGTGTTTAAACGTAAATGTGAAATACTTAGCAGGTAATTGCAATATAAAGTCTGTTTTGCAATGATTACTATGAAAAATTATTTGGTATACGATTATATGATTTTACTTTGTTTTAGTGTTGCAGCAAAAATATCATAGAGAGCGGTATAGAAACGCATAGTAATTATATAATGCAAACACCCTCAGGTAACAATCATTAACACTTTCTATATGTACTGTACATATTAAAAATTATTAACGGAACATTATGTTAACTTTTGTAACTATAGTTACCTACAGTAACAAAAGTGTATTTAGTGGTTATGATCTGCAAGAAAATGTGACATTACAATGTATTATGCACAGTACGTGCCGTGAGGAGTACTAACCTTCGAGACAGATGTGTAATATAAACGTTGAATTTAACTTAAATGAATTCACTGAACACATGCTTGAAGCTAAGTTTAGTAAGTATTTTACTAAACTAAACTTCAACTTTGTCATAAGCTAAAATTTTCTCACTTGTATGTTTTTGAATTCGCTTTTACTACAACTTTTAACGAATAACGTTGAATTAAGATAGCAAGCAGTGTATAACTCTTTTAGGCGTTGTGAGAGAGATTTTGGCGAATATTATATCGACATTTTTGGTATTTTAATTTTTTCAATTAACTTTTGATTTCTTGAGAACATTTTGTTGAAATCGTATGGCAGAAAAAAGTCAAAGAAAAATCGTCCGCTTATGGTGAAAATGAATAAAACATTGTGTGCAAAGTAGTGAGGCGAAAAAATCTTATAACAGGGGCATTGTAGTGAGTTCAAATCCAGTATGAAGCCATTGTAGTTGCCTGCCACTTGCTATTAGCCTGGTACATTGCAATGGATAATTTGAGTAAGCTTACCAGTAAGAGCTAACTACTTGCTCTCACAATTGATCACACATAAAATTACTCTACCCCTCTCCATCACAGTGTGCCGTCACAGAGAGTGGTAGTGTGGCTCAATTGGTAAGGCATCAAACTGGTGAGTGGGAGGGTCTGAGACCAAATCTTATGCGATACGATTTCTATATTCCCAGATTTTAATAGCTATAGCCGAACATACACATGGATGGACAGATACACAAACTTTGAGAGATATAGATATAAAAGTTAGGGCTACTCAGCCTATCTTGGTTGCATTGGAGCAAATTGTCACCGAGAACACTCTTGCTCTGCCTGTTGTTTTTCATTACTTTTGCTATTCCATATAGACCAGGCGTGTTTCTAAACAGACTTACCGATCTGTCTGAACAGATTTTGAAAGCCTTGTGAATCTGTGAGATCAAGTTGCTTCAGACTTATCTTATATGCCAAACATTTCATAGCTGGCTTGATCTCAGATTTTCAAACACTAGTTTGTTTACTCAGCAATAAGGTATTTTTATATCTTCGCAACTTTCAGTGTAGCTTTACAGTAGACTTAGGAGGCGCTAAAGATGGATTAGCCGAGGCATTATTGTGTGATCATACGATGCCTGTCTGTATGCCGGATTTAGTAATCTCAATGTTAAACACAGTCTTCTGAATGCACGCCTATAATTCTTACACAGCCCATGCCAGCCCATGCCAGCCCATGCCAGGTGCTGTGGCAATCAACCTGATCTTCATCTGTGTACACAAATATTTAGTGTCTTCTCGGCATCTTATTTCTCAGCTTCTTCATCTCCATACACCCTGAACGTTTACCGGCTGCGACAACTGTCATGGATGCGTTTTCGGAGGGACACGTGTCTGGTTTAAACAATGGTCTGCCCAACTCGCGTTCATGCACGGCTCATGACAAATTATCCATAGACAGCGAAGATTTGGTAATGGACGATTCCCCGTCAGCGCATGTTACACCGATGAGATCGACGTATCGATGCTTTTTTTCAGGCTGCTGCAAGCGAATGCTGTTTTGCCGTTTTGGCCTTTTTCTACAAAGAATAATTTTAGCTGGAGTTGTGCTCGCTACTTTTCTGACTTGGGGTGGTTATAGCCAGAGATCTGCTAACTTTTGGAGAACAGGTAAGTTTACCTACCATCTGTCTTTCTCGATTTCATACTATGTATATTATAATAAAGTTACTAATGAAAAGTTAACGTATTAAAAACCTTCCCCCTCCATATGTTAGGTCCATGAAAGATCAGTGACCTGCTGACTGATCTACTGACTGACCCGCTGACTGACCCGCTGATGCAACTGAGCAGGCAACTTATTTCATTGGTTCTATTGTAAAGGGGTGCGCTACCAACTCAGCACTTTACTCATTATCTACAATAGTTCTATATATGCTGACTTTACCAGCTGGTAGTATCAATTGGACCAAGGTTGGGAAAAATGGATATTTTAGCATCATTTCATAGAATTTAAGCGAGTTTGATTGAACAACATTAATAACAATAATAAACATAATAATGAGCTTTTCTGACTGGCAATGGGAATAACATCATTCTGACCCCTTCATCGTAATTCATCATTGCTCCAATAATGCTTAAGTGTTTCTCTGGTCAGATTTGCATTATATTTGTTCAATTAAAGTAACTTTTAAAGATTTCTAGCTTTTTTTAAATACATGTATATCTTTAAAGTGTTGTCAGTATTTTACCATTTTGTCATTTACTGATATCTACACCAGCATTGATTAGTAGAGTTCCCTCCACCATCCTATGTACTAGTAGAGTTACCCCCTACCCTCTGTATTTGTAGATTTACAGTTCCTACCATCTGTATTGGCAGAGTTACCTCCACTATTTGTACTAGTAGAGTTGCCTCCACTATTTGTACTAGTAGAGTTACTGCAACTATTTGTACCAGTAGAGTTACCTCCGCTATCCTCTGTATTGGTAGAGTTACCTTTACCACCCTCGACATTGGTTAGCGAGTGAATGTTTTATTTCACCATCTGAAATATTATCACCCCGTCATGGTTGCCTTTACAATGGCTGAAGATTTGTTTAATAATGATTTTAATATTCTGGCTGGTTGCCAGTTTTAATTTGAATTGCACTTCATTTTAGGCGCTGTGTCAGCTAACCGCTGGAGGTCCATGGGTTATCAGTGCTCACAAGTAAACAATACAATAGCGTTAGGCCACATCAATCCCTGTTGGAACATTGCCTTTCCATTTGGTTGCTCTAAGAACTGTCAGCAAACGACGGTGTGTGCCCCAAAGGTGAGTTACTTTCCTGGTGTGACTAGGAACGATGTTACTCATGCTAGGAAACAACGCTATTCAGATCCTCTGGTGGATCAAATAAAAACTGTAAAGAGAGAAAGAGAGGCTAATTTTATTAGCTTACAGATAGCCAAAGAATTAACGGCCAAATCAAAGTCATTAAGCCTACCCATGGCTCACTTTCACCAATATTTAGTTGTTGCAGTACTCCGCCATATCCAGCAAATACAATGTTTTTGCATGGTCTTTATAATAAAGCTACGTTCTGCGATCTTAAAACCATTGCCTTTCAGGTTGAAAGGTTGTAGTAGTGGCTGTAGGGTTGAACTTATGAACTGATGTCAATCAGTTTTTACTTTTTTCAGATAGTACTTTCTGGAATAAATGGTTGCTATAGTCGCAAATTGGTGTCATCTTTAACTCGCTGGCCAGAAGCTGTCATGGTTGATGACAGGCTGAGTATTGATGGGCGGTGTCCCCTAGAGGTGCTTTTCAACAAATATCAAGAGGTATGATTCGCAGTTACTTGAAGATCAGAAGGGAAATGCAAAGATTTACCAGTAACAGTCTCACATGGTTTATATAAAGGTAGCGCCTAGAAGTCATATTACCAACTATTTAAGATGACCGTGGATGCTTTAACAGTTCTGAGGACAATGGCAAGCACCTACATGAGCTCTCAGTAGTTTCAAGTGATATTATAACAGAAGGACAATAGCAAGCACCTACATGAGCTCTCAATAGTTTTAAGTGATATTATAACAGAAGGACAATAGCAAGCACCTACATGAGCTCTCAGTAGTTTTAAGTGATATTATAACAGAAGGACAATAGCAAGCACCTACATGAGCTCTCAGTAGTTTTAAGTGATATTATAACAGAAGGACAATAGCAAGCACCTACATGAGCTGTTAAGAACTGCAAATGATACTATAGCAGAAGAACAATGAGGTGTTAAGGGTTGTACAGTATGTCTTCTATAACAAAAAGCACAAAACTGAACTGGTAGATACAGGAATAGTTGAGCTTCGACTAAATTTTTAAGTTTATGTAACAGGTTTCTTCATCGCACCAGCTGCTAGACTTATAACATCCACTCCAATTCTTTTCATTTACAGGTTGACTGAAACGAAAACGCTTTACGTTACAGATTGGTGTTTGAATAATATTTTGTGTAATTACGGCCGAATGTTAGGTTTCATCACCATTGATTGTCAAGCCATGAAAATTGGTAGAAAGATTTGCAATTTTTGAAAAAATGTCGACCAAAAATGCTATATGATTAAATTAAAATTGCTCATTTTTTGAACGAAATTGTGTAAAAATTGTCTGTTCAAAATCTTTATTCATGAAAGAGGAGCATTGTTAATAGGGTTTTGACAGATGATTTACCAGAATGACTAACTTTTACAAACAACCTTTTAAATTTCTGCATAAAGGATGAATTTCTTGGTTCAATTCTGTAACCAACGCTTGAAAGCTAATGCGGGACGTATAAATACATCGCAGACGTTTCTTGGTATTTGTGGAATCTACTTAGACCTTGCATTATAATTGTAATGTTGGGTAAACAAAAAATGTAGGGTGGCAGCAAGATGGAGAATATGTATTAAAATGGCGGCCAACAGAAGCGATTGTGTCTCGTGTTCTTGCATTGGCTAATCGTCGAAAGCGATTTCTTATATCATACGTCTATGTTTTGCAGAAGAAGTGACCTCCTTATATCACAACTTGGGATTTGCGTCCCAATTCTTTTTGTCTCAACTAATATTGAAATTCTAATATTAAAGTCATTGTGCGAAAGTGAAATATCATTATTAAACTGGTATAAGCAGATGTAAGTTAAAAATGCTATCAATTGACCTTTGAATTTATAGGATAGTGCATGATCTGGTAAACAATAGACCAGAGTCTGCTGTAGCTCCTAGGTCAAACTTTTCAACAGTCCTTAATGCATCATTTGTATGGAGTCATAGTTGTTGTTCTTTATTATGCAGGGGCTACTAGATAAAGCAGAAGAACCAGCTCTCTACTTGAATGACCCGGAGTTGATTACCTCATCCATCGGACTATCACCCAAAGATATGCCTGTAAGTGGAGTTCTGACATTACGGGTTAAGTTGAGGGCGTTGCTGCGAACGCTCTTACATGTATGTCATAGGATTATCTACCAAGTACTTTGCTGCTCGGTATTTCTGGTCACTTCTGGTGTCTAAGAAGAACTCTGTTATTAACCAAGGTATTAAACAAGGTCTCTGCTGTCAGACATCTCATGTCACTGATAATGTGTCTGACAAGGTCTCTGCTGTCAGACATCTCATGCCACAGGTGGTGTGTCTGACAAGGTTTCTGCTGTCAGACATCTCATGTCACAGGTGGTGTGTCTGTCAAGGTCTCTGCTGTCAGACATCTCATGTCACTGGTGATATGTTTGACAAGGTATCTGCTGTCAGACATCTCATGTCACAGGTGGTGTGTCTGACAAGGTCTCTGCTGTCAGACATCTCATGTCACTGGTGGTGTGTCTGCTATCAGTTTTGGTTGACTCATTGTTTCTATTTTTAAGTTCTGCCTTATTTTGAAACCAATCATGTCATTAAATGAAACTTTATATGCTGTCACATGAGAAATGCTTGTTATAAAGTAAGTGTACACCAGGCAATATGGGCTCTTTTCACATTTATTGCTGCAAGTGTAATCTGCTTGATGCCACAATTTCAGTCTTGTTGGAAATTCAAAAGTTAGCACACTTTTTTGATTTTTCTGCACTCTTTTTGCTACTGAGTGATACTGTAAAATCGCATCAGTCTATTTTGAACCGACAGATTCTCTATAAGCTCATCAAATTAAATTTAAAATGTCATACATCTATTTATTTAAATCTGAAAACTTGTTTAAAGGTTAGTCTTTTAAGGATTTTTAAAGCGGGTCCAGGTTGTTACTTCTAGTAATAGCTGCTTTTTGTTAGAAAATTGCACAAAAGTATTTCATTTCTTAATACCAAAAAATCATTTTTGTTTTATTGTGTTATCTATTCTTGATTGTTTTCCTAAATACAACAAACTACATATTGAATGTAGAAAAATATCAGTAGGTACATTTATTTCTACAGCCTCGTGCAACATTTGCTTATCAACTCTGCTTTGGGTAAAGCTACTCTTATTGCTAGAAATTCATTGAATTGCAAGTCTGTTGAATTTTTAGCAATATTACTACAGCTGTCATGGTTAAGGTTTACATTTTGCCTTAATCCTATTGGGATGTTACAACACAGAAAGTTTAATAATATGCTCTAGTCGGTAACTGAAATAGTGTTGTTTGCTTTCAGCTTTCCAACTCGTAGAGGGTGTGTGGTAAAGTACCTGTGAGAGGGGCGTAGAGGATGTGCAGTTAGCAGTTAGGTGCCTGTAACAGAGGCATTAAGGGTGTGCGGTTAGGTATCTGTGAGAGGGGTGTTGAGGGTGTGCGGTTAGGTATCTGTGAGAGGGGTGTTGAGGGTGTGCAGTTAGGTATCTGTGAGAGGGGTGTTGAGGGTGTGCAGTTAGGTATTTGTTGGAGGGACGTTGCGGGTGTGCAGTTAGGTATTTGTGAGAGGGGTGTTGAGGGTGTGCAGTTAGGTATCTGTGAGAGGGGTGTTGAGGGTGTGCAGTTAGGTATCTGTGAGAGGGGTGTTGAGGGTGTGCAGTTAGGTATCTGTGAGAGGAGTGTTAAGGGTGGGCAGTTAGGTATCTGTGAGAGGGGTGTTGAGGGTGTGCAGTTAGGTATCTGTGAGAGGGGCTTTGAGGTTGTGCTGTTAGGTATCTGTGAGAGGGGTGTTGAAGGTGTGCAGTTAGGTATCTGTGAGAGGGGTGTTGAGGTTGTGCGGTTAGGTACTTGTAAAAGGCTCAAAATTGCTTTTGAATTCCATACACATTAGGGAATGTAGAAGTGCTTGAATCTCAATCACCTACTCCTCGCAATTTTAAGAGAAATACAATAGATTTCACTTTGACTACAATACATGATGGTACATGATAATCAAGTTAGGTAAGATATGTTGATGGTGGATGTATTAATACAAATATTATGTAGAGATGTATGTGTGGTCTTCTGGGAGTGGATAAGTCCATCTATAGCGATGTATGTGTTGGGAATTTAAAAAGAACCCACAAATTCATTTAACACATAAATTTGTTGCTTTGGAATTAGTTTTATAAAATGAAACTGATAATTGCTTGTGGTGAAATAAAACCAGACAGTCTTGTTGTTTGAATCTTCTAATTGGTTATCATACTGAGATTATTTTCTAAAAATTGAACAAGAGCGGTTTAAAACCCTGTCTATAGTTCGGTAACTTTCAGATCATTCGACAATCAAAATCCTTTCCCAGGTAATCTATATTCTGATTCAATTCTGCATATATTCTTCTCTCAATGAGTACTGAGTAGTCTAACTTATGGTAGCCCATCTTTTTCCTACAGTACCAACCAGTTAGTTAAACTGACAGTCCAGGCTTTATTAATAGTTAGTAGAGATTTGCTTTATTAACATCATGTAAAAAAGAACTATTATGTGAGAAACAAATACAAGTCTACAAATAGATGCCAAACCTTGCATTCGATCAGACGGGCTAATATTTAAGTTAAAGAATAGAGAAAGCATAATATTTTTATGCTTTATTATTTATCTTGAGGTGTTGACTGATGTTCTAAAAAAAGAATCAAGGAGATTGACCAACCAGAAGCTGAGATATTTCCAGCCAAACACAGGTCTACCAAAAACATAAGTGTTTTGGTAATCATCAATATATGACGTATGAAATCGACTTGTGTGCCATTGGTCAATTAAGCCAACTAATGCGCTCTCCTATAACAATCACAGCGTTTTAATTGGTTTAATCCCTGGAAGTATAGAACAATCAAATTGGGCCTAACAATCATTGCTTTGAGAATTCCGAACCAGTCCCTTAGTTTTAGAATAAAATAATTACACGCATCTATTATTTCGCAACATTCTGCTATCATTTTCTACAAATTTTATTAGTTACATCATTTATTCTATCCGCAGTTATATTATTATTTTGTATAATATGCATTATGATTATTATATTAATCATAAAAAATAATCATAGATAAGATAATAGATCAATAGAAAAATCAAATCAAAAGTTATCGTTTTCTTTTCTTACAGCAAGAGCAGCACGGTCAAATTATTCTTTTTCAGATTATGGCTGTAGTGAACTTACAGTCTGTTAATAGTGACGATAATCATGAAAATCAACTAAATTCTGCAGTAAATACACAATAGAAAACTGATGAATGAACAAAAATTCACATTCTCATTTCTTATTCTAAACGAACTGCAATCGTGGATTTCGCATTTAGACTATACACGCGCCGTTCGTTGAACAGAGGATCTTCGGAGCATATCCGTTGAGATCGAGTTAAAATTTGAAGCACAATAGTCAAAATCTGCTCTTCTGTTTTGAAAAATCATGGCGAGGGGTTGTGGGCAAATGCCTTTACCACACAATGTTTGCTTGAATTTCCTGAGAAACCAGAGCTAGTCTGTAAATTATTTACTATCGCGAGAAGCGTTTCACATCTCGTAGCCAAAACAATCATTATACGTAACGGCGGTAAGGGTGCACAACTCCGGCACATGAACATTAAGTTGATTTTATACGTCACAGTTTTCGGGATTTTCGAAGGGTTCTCCTCTGATTCTTTATTAGGTAGACCTGTGTTTGGCTGGAAATATCTCAGCTTCTAGTGGGTCAACCTCCTTGATTCTTTTTTTAGAACATCAGTCAACACCTCAAGATAACTAATAAAGCATAATAATATTATGCTTTATCTATTCTTTAAAGAAAAGTTCTTCATGATTCTTCAACTGTATGGATTTTTGTTCCGTATAAAACACTCAGAAACACAATTGTTATTACTGTATATTGAAATTGTACACTATTTTTAGAGTTTGTTAAACATGAAGTGTCTATTAATAGAAATGATAGTTAATAAGTGGTAATCCGTATCAGCGGTTTTAAAATTTAAATGTATATAAGATTAGAAATAAATTTTTCGAAGAGTTTCCGAGTCATCTTTATTTTTCCTGACAAACCTAAAAGATAAATTATTAAAGCAATGCAATATTTATTATGCTTCTGCGAAAGAACGGCCAATCGCGAATCTAGTTTACATCCAGGTTGGAATTAAAATCTGCTAAAACTAATCTATCTGACAATTCATCGAATTTACTTTTTTGCCAGCTTTGTGGGTGAAAATTTACAATTCTTTTAATATAAAAATTCATGTACCTGCAAATTATTTCTACTTTGTTGTCATTGTTAAATATTCTTACGGATATTTAACTATGACAACTATTTGATTTAATATTTAATAGTTAAATAAGTCATACAAATATTCATTCATTCGCGAGTACTGCAATATCCATCCTTTTCTAGCACTCAAAAACCATACTACATACATGCTTAGCTTCAATTCTCAAACCATTCTACATACATGCCTAGCTTCAACTCACAAACCATACTACATACATGCCTAGCTTCAACTCACAAACCATATTACATACTTGCCTAGCCTCAACGCACAAACCGTACTACATACATGCCTAGCTTCAACTCACAAACCATACTACATACATGCTTAGTTTCAACTCACAAACCATACTACATCCATGCCTAGCTTCAACTCACAAACCATACTACATCCATGCCTAGCTTCAACTCACAAACCATACTACATACATGCTTAGCTTCAACACTTTTGTTTTAATATCAAAATTTTTCTCTATTCTCTAGTAGTGATTTTCTACATAGATACAATATGTAAGCGCATCTTCAAAATTTCATTGTCAATTTGTTAATTTACAATGTTTTTGACAAGAAGTCTTGATTTATAATTGGTCTTTAATGATTTCGTAGCTCACCAGCAAAACAAGATGGTTGTTGCCATGGCTACAATCGGGTTCAAGGCTAGTCGTGATTTTGTGTGATCCAAGCATCCGGCTGCTGCGACATATTCAGGAAACTCTCGTTGCCATGGAACCAACTAAACAGGCAGTTCACAGCTTTGTTGTCACAAGAATAAATAGAGCCCAGGTAAATTACCGTGCATCGTTTTCTATGTGCTTACTATTCTGGTTCTTCAAATACAGATATATCTAATGTAGATATCTATAGTGTAGATACCTCTGGTGTAGATACCTCTGGTGTAGATCTCTCTAGTGCAGATTTCTTTAGTGTATATCTCTCTATTGTAGATATCTCTAGTGTAGATCTCTCCAGTGTAGTGTTTTTCCTAATTGTTCATAGTTGAAAGTTGAACAAGCGGCTTAAACTTGGTACTCTATCTCCCTCAACTAATCACCATCTGACCAATTAAACTATTGAATGATTGACTTTTTTACACATGACACTCCCAATTCTGGTCAGTTTGTATGTTTCGCCACAAGCTAGATGGATGATGTATCCTAGTATCAGTAAGAGACTCTTATGATATCTACTAGTAACAGTAACAGACTCTTATGATATGTACTAGTAACAGTAACAGACTCTTATGATATCTACTAGTAACAGTAACAGACTCTTATGATATCTACTAGTAACAGTAACAGACTCTTATGATATCTAATAGTAACAGTAACAGACTCTTATGACGTCTACTAGTAGCAATAGCAGACTCTTATGATGTCTACTAGTAGCAGTAACAGACTCTTATGATGTCTACTAGCTACAGTAGCAGACTCTTATGATATCTACTAGTAACAGTAGCAGACTCTTATGATGTCTACTAGTTACAGTAACAGACTCTTATGATATCTACTAGTAACAATAACAGACTCTTATGATATCTACTAGTAACAATAACAGACTCTTATGATATCTACTAGTAACAGTAACAGCCTCTTATGATGTCTACTAGTAACAGTAACAGAGTCTTATGACGTCTACTAGTAGCAATATCAGACTCTTATGATATCTACTAGTAACAGTAACAGACTCTTATGATGTCTACTAGTATCAGTAAGAGACTCTTATGATGTCTACTAGTAACAATAACAGACTCTTATGATGTCTACTAGTAACAGTAACGGACTCATATGATGTCTACTAGTAACAGTAACAGCCTCTTATGATGTCTACTAGTAACAGTAACAGACTTTTATGATATCTACTAGTAACAGTAACAGCCTCTTATGATGTCTACTAGTAACAGTAACAGACTCTTATGATATCTACTAGTAACAGTAACAGACTCTTATGATGTCTACTAGTAACAGTAACAGTAACAGACTCTTATGATGTCTACTAGTAACAGTAACGGACTCATATGATGTCTACTAGTAACAGTAACAGCCTCTTATGATATCTACTAGTAACAGTAACAGACTCTTATGATGTCTACTAGTAACAGTAACGGACTCATATGATGTCTACTAGTAACAGTAACAGCCTCTTATGATGTCTACTAGTAACAGTAACAGACTCTTATGATGTCTACTAGTAACAGTAACAGACTCTTATGATGTCTACTAGTAACAGTAACAGACTCTTATGGTGTCTACTAGTAACAGTAACAGAGTCTTATGACGTCTACTAGTAGCAATATCAGACTCTTATGATATCTACTAGTAACAGTAACAGACTCTTATGATGTCTACTAGTATCAGTAAGAGACTCTTATGATGTCTACTAGTAACAATAACAGACTCTTATGATGTCTACTAGTAACAGTAACAGACTCTTATGATGTCTACTAGTAACAGTAACAGACTCTTATGATATCTACTAGTAACAGTAGCAGACTCTTATGATGTCTACTAGTTACAGTAACAGACTCTTATGATATCTACTAGTAACAATAACAGACTCTTATGATATCTACTAGTAACAATAACAGACTCTTATGATGTCTACTAGTAACAGTAACAGCCTCTTATGATGTCTACTAGTAACAGTAACAGACTTTTATGATATCTACTAGTAACAGTAACAGCCTCTTATGATGTCTACTAGTAACAGTAACAGACTCTTATGATATCTACTAGTAACAGTAACAGACTCTTATGATGTCTACTAGTAACAGTAACAGACTCTTATGATGTCTACTAGTAACAGTAACGGACTCATATGATGTCTACTAGTAACAGTAACAGCCTCTTATGATATCTACTAGTAACAGTAACAGACTCTTATGATGTCTACTAGTAACAGTAACGGACTCATATGATGTCTACTAGTAACAGTAACAGCCTCTTATGATGTCTACTAGTAACAGTAACAGACTCTTATGATGTCTACTAGTAACAGTAACAGACTCTTATGATGTCTACTAGTAACAGTAACAGACTCTTATGGTGTCTACTAGTAACAGTAACAGAGTCTTATGACGTCTACTAGTAGCAATATCAGACTCTTATGATATCTACTAGTAACAGTAACAGACTCTTATGATGTCTACTAGTATCAGTAAGAGACTCTTATGATGTCTACTAGTAACAATAACAGACTCTTATGATGTCTACTAGTAACAGTAACAGACTTTTATGATGTCTACTAGTAACAGTAACAGACTCTTATGATATCTACTAGTAACAATAACAGACTCTTATGATATCTACTAGTAACAGTAACAGACTCTTATGATGTCTACTAGTAACAGTAACAGACTCTTATGATGTCTACTAGTAACAGTAACAGACTCTTATGGTGTCTACTAGTAACAGTAACAGACTCTTATGATATCCACTAGTAACAGTAACAGACTCTTATGATATCCACTAGTAACAGTAACAGACTCTTATGGTGTCTACTAGTAACAGTAACGGACTCATATGATGTCTACTAGTAACAGTAACAGACTCTTATGATGTCTACTAGTAACAGTAACAGCCTCTTATAGTGTCTACTATTAACAGTAACAGACTCTTATGATATCTAATAGTAACAGTAACAGACTCTTATGACGTCTACTAGTAGCAATAGCAGACTCTTATGATGTCTACTAGTAGCAGTAACAGACTCTTATGATGTCTACTAGTTACAGTCCCAGACTCTTATGATATCTACTAGTAACAGTAACAGACTCTTATGATATCTACTAGTAACAGTAACAGACTCTTATGACGTCTACTAGTAACAATAGCAGACTCTTATGATATCTACTAGTAACAGTAACAGACTTATGATATCTACTAGTAACAGATTTTTATGATGTACAGATTTATAAACTGCTGGCTTGAGCCTTTCTATCTAAGGTTGCATGTATAGTTCAATCATCAGATATTATCTTATATAACTAGTGTTGCCTTCGAATTCATCAAACCTAATGTGTTTCGGTTTTGCAGAGCTGCATCAAAGAGCATGGAGCAAAAACTTGTCAAAAGATGGACTCTGGTGCAGATCCAATGTATTCATATTTGCTCCAAGGAATTTACCTCCCTTACATGGCTGACCTGAGGGATCTTCTTCCACAGGAATTTGTACGTAATCTATTTTTGCTTGCGCAATGTCTTTCTTACCAGTCTATCGTCTCTCTCACATGTCTATTTTCTCCTTCACATGTCTATTGTCTACCTCACATGTCTATTGTCTACCTCACATGTCTATTGTCTACTTCACATGTCTATTGTCTACCGCACATGTCTATTGTCTACCTCACATGTCTATTGTCTACCTCACATGTCTATTGTCTACCTCACATGTCTATTGTCTACCTCACACGTCTGTCTACCTCACACGTCTGTCTACCTCACACGTCTATTGTCTACCTCACATGTCTATGATCTACCTCACATGTCTATTGTCTACCTCTCATGTCTATTGTCTACCTCACATGTCTGTCTACCTCACACGTCTGTCTACCTCACACGTCTATTGTCTACCTCACATGTCTATGATCTACCTCACGTGTCTATTGTCTACCTCTCATGTCTATTGTCTACCTCACACGTCTATTGTCTACCTCACACGTCTATTGTCTACCTCACACGTCTATTGTCTATCTCACACGTCTATTGTCTATCTCACATGTCTATGTTTTTCGCAGATTTCACATTCATGTAAAATGTAGTGTTAGCGCTTTCGTTGCACAGTATTCCTAACGGACATTGTTCTTTAACCCTTTCACTGCCGTCCATGCACAAGTTTAGCTATCGGCCTACTGCCAGCCATTTTACCGAAAATTGCCGATTTTGCTTCATGATAGTATACAATTTTTTTTAACTTAAACTTCATTTAGAACGCTTTTGTTATGTTATTTATTTTGCTAACATAATAACAAATAGATGTATCTACACAAATTCGATGTATCTATACATTGTGCATTGCTAAAGCTATGTGAAGCTATGATCGCTACGAAGCTAAAATGATCCTTGACAACGTTCCTTAATCTTACAAAACCAATTATTTAATCACCATCAGAGCCAGTGCTGCTACTAAATTATCTGTGTAATCATAAAAATTGTAATCTGAATTGGCTATAATGTTATCAACATAAGTAATTTGTTTTCTAACTCAAGAGGTACTTACAAAACTTACACAAAAATCTTAATTTTTATGTTGGAAATTCCCAAGCAAATCTTTAAAATTGCTTGTTTAATTTAGTCTAATTTTATAGAGAAACAACACTTCAGACAACACTGTCCATACCATAAAATTCCTATAGATCGTTGGTTATGTTGTCAACGAATAGTAAATTAATCTACTCCGCAATTGCTGGGAAAGTCGCAAAAATGCGTCTACACCAGTCGACCATAGAAAACGCATAAATGCGTCTACGGCAGTGAAAAGGTTAAAGGTTGACTTGCAACAAAATTCACATTACAGTTATTTAATATCAAAAGGTTCACTATGTCCTACTCTGCTGTGTTGTAGGTGCAAAATATGTGGAAATGGGATTACAAGCTCTTAAGAGCTCAAAAATGAACAGTTATTTGCAGACATCACATAAATGCTGTAGGTTGGAATCTCTTTATTACGAAGACGTACTCAACTTGACATGGTTATTGTTTTGACACGTGATGTTATCACATGAAGTGAAAGGCCAATAAAAGGCTCAATATAAAACGTCTCGTTGTACTAGATCATGGCAAACATTTTGTGTTTTACCGAAATACTCGTATCAAATATAGATGCTCGCTACTTTACAGTTTCTTTTCAGCTTGGTCTAATCGTTTAGTCGTAATCTGATCATGTGACCCAATACTTCCTGCCAAATGCCGCGAACAATTTCTGCAGCATTTTTCGACTATCACAGGTGACCAACAGGCTCCTCATGTTTATCAGAGGACTAGCTGTGCTACCTGGCGCTGCCTGAGTGTCAAAAATCAGCTTATAAATAATGAGAAGTAAGGAGAGTTGTCTGCCACTTGATGTTAGCCTGGCAGATTGCCAATGAATAACTTTAGTAAGCTAACTAATGACAATTACTTACGCAATAAGTATTTGCGTAAGTATCTGCTGCGTGGTATGCAAAGCTGTTGAGTATCTGCTTCCATATAGCGACTTATATCGGCATGCTAACAACTCATTCTCTGTGGCCTATTGGGTAGGGCTTACATACTCAACAGCCTATTGGGTAGGGCTTACATACTCAACAGCCTATTGGGTAGGGAAGCACATACTCAACAGCTTTGCATAGCACACAGCAGATACTTACGCAGATACTTATTGCGTAAGTAAGTAATTGTCATTAGCTTACTAAAGTTATTCATTGGCAATCTGCCAGGCTAACAGCAAGTGGCTGGCAACTCTCATTACTTCGCATTATTGATAAGCTGATTTTTGACACTCAGGCAGCGCCGGGTAGCACAGCTAGTCCTCTGATAAACATGAGGAGCCTGTTGGTCACCTGTGATAGTCGAAAAATGCTGCAGAAATTGTTCGCTGCATTTGACAGGAAGTATTGGGTCACATGATCAGATTACGACTAAACGATTAGACCAAGCTGAAAAGAAATTGTAAAGTAGCGAGCATCTATATTTGATACGGGTATTTCGGTAAAACACAAAATGTTTGCCATGATCTACCCTAGGACACTTATATTTCGCTAGTATTTAGTTTCGTGAGTAGCATACAGAGTAAAATTTCGCTGCAACTCTGATGAGTGCGAAAATATAATGATGTGAAAATAAATGCAGTGGAACAAACATAATTATGTTCCTCAGGTTTGGTTCGCCGGTAAGAAAAATTTTTCATTTTGGGACTAGTTTGTAATTGTAAACCGCAGGTAGAATTGTATGGCCGAGATCGATAATGCAATGTGATCGTTTGCTGCCATTTGTTTCTTGGACTACTGTAGAATGGAATTTAAATACGCTGAAAATTTTAACGTTTTGTCACAATTTAGCTTGTTTTTATATTAACGTATTTTTATTTTAACGATCAACGGTGTTGTGTATAGGTATTAATTTTAACGTTTTCCCAAACTTTCAACTGCTGCTAATAATTGTTGAACATCTTTATTATAGTAATTACAATTACAAGTTGTATACAAATACATACATGATACAGCTGCTAGTAATACTACAGCTACAGATACTAGCACAGTGTGTAGTTATTATAACTTCTTCTCCTTTTTTATTAGTGTTATTTATCAGAGCCAACTCTTTCTCTATTGCCTCATCTTCTGAACCATTACAAGTTATTGAAGAAGTGTCAGTGGTGAATCTAAACCTTTCCAGAGCCATGCTGCTTGTGTAGTACTGTGAGCGTCAGTGTGTCTTATTTTCTTTCAACACAGGCGGTGCTCACTGCATTGATTGATGTCCCCAACAAACAATAATGCTACTAATGCGTGAGCATTGACATCAAATTCCTATCATTATAAATCAATCTTAATGGGAAAATAATCACAATTAATTGCAAAATAATAGCGTAATAAATTTTGAGAGTCAAATTATTTTGTTGGTTTATATTTTAACGATGCTATAGTGGTCGTTAAAAACGTTAAAATAAATGTCGTTATAAAATTCCATTCTACAGTATCAATGAACAAAGCTATTTAATTCCGCATTTTGCTCGTTCGTTATGATAGTTTAGTTTCGCTCATGAAATTTTCGCGGAAGGATGACTCCGCGAAAGTTAGATGAGGCGAATACATAAGTGTCCTAGGGTAGTACAACGAGATGTTTTATATTGAGCCTTTTATTGGCCTTTCACTTAATGTGATAACATCACGTGTCAAAACAATAACCATGTCAAGTTGAGTACGTCTTCGTAATAAAGAGATTCCAACATATGGCATTTTCGTGATGTCCTCAAATAACTGTTCGTTTTTGAGCTCTTAAGAGCTTGTAATCACATTCCCACATGTTTGGCACTTATAACACAGCAGAGTAAGACATGGTGAACATTTTGATACCAAATAACTGTAATGTGAATTTTGTTGCAAGTCAACCTTTAACTATTTTTTATGGTTCTCTATTAGTCTAACATATTTTGAAGTCACCTTTGTAACATGGCTCTTGCACATGTATCCTGCAAGTCTTTCCTCGCTGCCCTTGTCTGCTACATCATCTCTTCTATATCTCTAGTCTGTGCATTCATTTGTTGCTCTCACTCGTTCTCAATGTCCTTTTTGTGTCTTACTTTTACCCACATTCATCCTTTTATAATTTTTCTGAATATTTATCTTTGCTTGGCACGATGTCTGCGCGTTGGCTTCTGTATTGTTCCTGTATCCCACATGGTACTAATCATCTTTTGTTGCAGGTTTTACCGTTGTACATAGACTATGAGAACTCCACATCGTACGCATCTTCAGTGGCTCAACTCTCCCAGCTTCTCTCTACAACAGCATCGTACGCGCAGGCTGAAGAAGAGCTGGAGTCGCTGTGGCTGTCGGAGGCTGGAGCACTTGAAGGCCTTCTGAGGGGAATGAGCCAGCAAACGCTAGATGTGATCCAAACCTTCTACAGGGCATATGGAAGAGACCCTAGTCTTATTTTAAACATGTATGCTTGATCGCTCCCTGAATGTGTCTATTTGTAGTTGTATTGAATAAATAAACACTGGCTGCTGCCTGACAAACAAACTGATCTCTTCTTTCAAGAATAAATTCATCTCATGCAAACTTGACTTCTACCTTTAACTGCCTCACATTTATAAACTGAGTATATGCGCCTTTCTGTCGGTTGGTTACACAGCGCAGGTTAGTCGTAGATCTTTTTGCTTGCATGTTGATCGGGTTTGTTGTACTTGTGGTTAGTTTGTTTTTCATCAATTTACTCCTTGAACGATTGCTTTGCACTATTTTCTGTGTTTTTGTCTGCTGATTGATTTATGAAAAGTTATCAGTTGTCTCGGATGCTTTCTTGCCCAGGCATGACTTACCTATACTATTCTCTTTTTCTAGGGCTGTGTCATATAACAAATTCTCCAAAACTCCTTGTAGATTCAGCCATTTAATGCAGGTAGATGCTGTGGTCAACTGGTCGCAGCAGATACATAAATGCTGTAGTCAACTGGTCGCAGCAGATAGATGCTGCAGTCAACTGGTTGCAACAGATAGATGCTGTAGTCAACTGGTCTAATGGAAACCGCCTAATGGACTACAGCATCTATCTGCTGTGACCAGTTGACTACAGCATCTATCTGCTGCGACCAGTTGACTACAGCATCTATCTGCTGATGCAGCAGATAGATGCTGTAGTCAACTGGTCACAGAAATGAAGACCATTTATTTAAGGAGCTGTTTGTAAATCAGAAGTTAAATGGATTGCATCTCTGTTTTCATTGTATAAAAGTAAATGTACACAGTGACCAGCATTTAAAATGAAGCTCACTCTTTAATGAATATCTTACACATAGTATACTAGAAGGTGGTTTATTAGGTGCCTTTTTTCAGAACAAGTAATTTGTTTTAGCCACTTGCTCTGTTAGACTACAAAACTGAACTAGTTCTATTGAGAGTCTAGACTTACTGTTTATAGAGTAAGTCAGATAATTGCCTTCTCATTAGTATTATCATGTATCACCACCACCTAATATTCTTATTTATGATTAATTCATAGACCGTTTCTTGTTTTTTGGACTTTTCCGTGTTTTCTTAGTAAAACTTAATTTTTTACAGCTCATTCATAGTAGGACTGTTCAATACCAAATATGGTCTATTGTCAACACTAATTCTCCTTACTTATTCATAGTAGGACTGTTCAATACCGAATATGGTCTATTGTCAACACTAATTCTCCTTACTCATTCATAGTAGCACTGTTCAATACCGAATGTGGTATATTGTCAACACTAATTCTCCTTACTCATTCATAGTAGCACTGTTCAATACTGAATATGGTATATTGTCAACACTAATTCTCCTTACTCATTTATAGTAGCACTGTTCAATACCAAATATGGTCTATTGTCAACACTAATTCTCCTTACTCATTCATAGTAGCACTGTTCAATACCAAATATGGTCTATTGTCAACACTAATTCTCCTTACTCATTCATAGTAGCACTGTTCAATACCAAATATGGTCTATTGTCAACACTAATTCTCCTTACTCATTTATAGTAGCACTGTTCAATACCAAATATGGTCTATTGTCAACACTAATTCTCCTTACTCATTCATATTAGCACTGTTCCATACCAAATATGGTATATCGTCAACACTAATTCCCAGGCAGTCTAGTGTGCTGTGAGAGATCGTCAAAGGATCGTCTTTTTTCCAAATCCCAAAACCCATGCTTCGGAAGGCTGACACGGCTCTTATAGTAAAGCTTGTTATCTAATTAACCCATTGTTATGGATAACTTATTCTTATCTAATACATCGGCTGAAGATTCTATTGGAATTATTACTCCTATTCTTACACTATTACTACATGTTATTACTGTTTTCATAATAATTTCAAAACCACTTTTGTATCTGAGGTTTTTGTACTACCACCTCTACTATCTTAATACAGTAATCAAATATTATTATCATAATAATCTACACTTACCTTGTCAGTCGTACAAAGCTGGGTAATTCTGAACCAGAGATAATAACTGTATTTCGTCATTTGCGATGCTGCTACCACTCACCATGTTGTTTCGAAACTGCTGACCTTCACCTGTACAGGGCATTTTGAGAAGGTTTTGTGTGCGGCTCCTTGTGAAACTTGAACAGCTTTGAACTCTTGCACTGCTGGTAACTATCAGCTTCACTCGACGTGTAGGTTCCCATTTTATTGCCGATACCTCGGTGATCCTGCCACCGGTGCTTGTGGCTTATATGAGAATCCCGCTTAAATGTGGCTAAAAATTCATCTTCCCCTTTCTATTGATGCCAATCATAATGTACCACTATGGGCAAGCGAAAAGATAGTTTATTGCCGTTTTGTTTTCAATTCTACCCAATTAATTCATATTTATCCCAATTAAACTATAATAATTTTACTTCCTTAACAACGCTAAAAACAGAAATAACTCAATTTCATAATTTGTCTCTATATACCGTTATATAATTTTGTGCTGGCAGCAAAATTGCGTGTACAGGATCAGTAGAAGGTATTATTCATTGTGTAACAGGCAGACCAACAGAGGTGAAACTAACTTGTCGTTGTAACATAAATCAAATATTGAAAAGTTGTCTCATGTCATCTCACTTCCTGAAGTGTGTCTTTGGAAGGTAATGTAGTGATCGAAAAGCATTCAGTTGTCTCTAGTACTCAACGTTACCTATAACAAAGGTAGCTTGGTCACGCCGGAACGTAACTTGCAGTTTCCTGTGCCTTTAGCTTGCACTTTGCTGACGGAGTCTTTCAACACTTCCTACCAAATAGCTTATCAGTTTCCTTAGAGATGGCCTTTCAACACTGCTTAACAGATAACTTTTCAATAATGCTTAACAGATAACCCTACAACAATGCTTAACAGATAGCCTTTCTACTCTCCATAACAGATAGCCTTTCTACTCTCCATAACAGATAGCCTTTATACTCTCCATAACAGATAGACTTTTTACTCTCCATAACAGATAACCTTTCTACTCTCCATAACAGATAACCTTTCTACTTTCTATAACAGATAGCCTTTCTACTCTTCATGACAGATAGCCTTTCTACTCTCCATAACAGATAGCCTTTATACTCTCCTTAACAGATAGACTTTTTACTCTCCATAACAGATAACCTTTCTACTCTCCATAACAGATAGCCTTTCTACTCTCTATAACAGATAGCCTTTCTACTCTTCATGACAGATAGCCTTTCAATGCTTCAAATCCTTTTTTAAAAGATTAACTAAGGTCTTAAACTGAAAAGATGCAAAAGTCATCTTTCAGGGTACTACTTGAAAGTCAAGGCATTTCAAGTAGCAAGTGTTTTCTTGTATTTTTTCTGTGATGGCATTTACTTCAACTCCAAATTCCTAGAATAACAGCTTTAGAATCGCCGGTTGTAGCTAAAAGGGCATCACGATATTAAGTAAAAATATTTATCATTGGGTGGGGGATATGATGAACTGATTGATGCATGTTTAGTCCAACATGTATCAATATATTTGATGTTGTGCAGGTGTGTGGTATTGATTTTTAACCTGCTAAAGATTTCATGAAAATTCTAGCGTATGCTTGGTTATAGGCAAGTGTTTTATTATTTTGACCTTTAAACAATAAATTATAGAAATTAGAGGCCGCATCTTTTGCTGAGGCATCGCTCCACGTACACTAATCTATAATAATTATCATCAGGCCCTACCTAGCTTGGTTATCATGTACCATCATGTATCACAAACAAAGTGAAATCTATTGTATGTCTCTTAAAGTTGCGAGGATAGTCGATTGGATTCTAAACAGGTCATATGTTCATACATACAAGGCATAACTAAATTGTCCTGTACAGTAAATGCTTTTTCAATGTAAATACGTAATCCGTTTTGGAAATGCTAATGTTATAGTAATTGTATGTTATACGGACAGTAAAATACATGTGAATCGTAAATTTAATTTCTCCTAGACAAGCTACTAGCGATAATATTTTCAGTTGGAAAAACTCAGTTGTCCCGTAATTGGGTATTTCATCTGTTCATCTTGTCCACTAGGTCTGGGAGATCCGAGTAGATGTGAATGTGCTCAACCATGACGGTAACATAGTGGATGCTGCATGTCTCGCTGCTGTGACTGCCCTCTCACACTTTAAAAGACCGGATGTGTCTGTGGAAGATGGCAAAGTCACCATTGTACGTAGAAACTCATCTTTGCAACTTATTACATGTAACACTTGTAGGTATGTTAGTATAGTGTGTTCTTATCTGTTAGTCTTACCTTCATTACATGTAACACTTGTAGGTATGCTAGTATAGTGTGTCCTTATCTGTTAGTCTTACCTTCATTACATGTAACACTTGTAGGTATGCTAGTATAGTGTGTCCTTATCTGTTAGTCTTACCTTCATTACATGTAACACTTGTAGGTATGTTAGTATAGTGTGTCCTTATCTGTTAGTCGTACCTTCATTACATGTAACACTTGTATGTATGTTAGTACAGTGTGTCCTTATCTGTTAGTCTTACCTTCATGTACTTGTACATGTAACACATGGAGGTATGCAATCTCTTGCTTTATAATCATTTGCAAAGATAAATTTTTATGAATGTTGGTATCTACAGTTGTCTCCTCGTCAAAGTTTTACTAATATAAATCACTTCATGCGTTTGAGTGTAAATTTATATATATATATATATATATATAATTTTTCAGCTTTTCAAAACTGTTTTAGGAACGGAAGTCAAAGCAATTTAACCATGAAATACCGACTTTTTTCGAAGATGATGTTGATCAACATGGTCAACACAAAAATAACTGAGAAATTTGTCTTCAATGATGATAGATTGGATTTTAAATCGTATTATTTGTTGACTTCTTTTAGGAAAGGCTATAGCAACCACGCGCTACAAACATTAATTTTTCATGAATGTTGGAGATGACTGGGCTCCACAAAAGTCTCAGCCACATTGACAATTTTAACTATGGAAGCCCATTGTGCACTATATGAAATGCCTCTTTTGTGTTAACAATGATACGGCCTGTCACATATACTATGAACATGATCTCTTGTAGCACCCCGCTGATGAGAAAAGTCTCATAACCCTCAGTGTCCAGCACATGCCTATATGCATGAGCTTCTCCTTCTACCACTCTGGGTGGGTTCTCTTCTTTTTTTCCCTCTTTCTATTGTCTTGCTAGCACAGCTGCATTATAAAACTTACGTATTCTTAGCTTGCTGACACCGTCAAATGTAGATAAGGCTGCATTCCATCATATTTGTTTTCAATCAAAAAGGAACTGTGACACTTTTATTCGTGTCAGTTACACTTGACACACTCTGGTCTATTGTGTTGACATGTTAATCACTTACACTTGACACACTCTAGTCTGTTATGTTGACATGTTAGTCAGTTGTACTTGACGTATTATAGTCTCTTGTGTTGACATGTTAGTCAGATATACTTGACACACTCTAATCTGTTGTGTTGGCATGTTAGTCAGATGTACTTGACTCACTGCAATCTCCTGTGTTGACCTGTTACTCAATTGTACTTGACACACTCTAATCTTTTGTGTTGACATGTTAATCAGTGGTACTTGACACACTCTAATCTCTTGTGTTGACATGTTAATCAGTTGTACTTGACACACTCTAGTCTCTTGTGTTGGCATGTTAATCAGTTGTACTTGACACACTCTAATCTTTTGTGTTGACATATTAGTCAATTGTCCTTAACACACTTTAGTCTCTTGTGTTGACCTATTAGTCAGTTGTACTTGACACATTTTAGTCTGTTGTGTTGACATGTTCAATAATGCCTTAGCCCTTATTATTTTTGCATACAATTTTGTTGTTTAGAAATTTACTCTTCACATAAGATATGACGTGTAAATGTCACAAAGTTACATGATTTTTAGGTTATACTATTTTTACGAATACTACAAGGAAGCTAAAACCTTTTAGCTGTTGCAATAACTCATATGAACAGATGAATCATGATAGCTCATTGTGCCATCCGTATAACCGTTAGAGGTTGACTTAGGTAAACATATCTGCAGGGACTTTCTTCTGCTGGACGCATCATACGAGGAAGAAAGGGTGAGAGAAGGTCATATGATCATTGCAATGAATAAACACAGAGAGATCTGTGCAGAGCATATGAACGGAACACATCTGTTGCACAAAGATCAGGTACCTTCTAGCGTACAAGCATCTTTTCTCTGAAAAAACTAACTTCAGAATGTATACGCTACGAAATGTGGTTAGACAACGATTATAATATATAAAGTATTGGGCTAGATTCCTAAATTAGTATCATACTTGTTAGTGTAACCAAACCTTGCTTGGAAAATCTATGAAACGATAAAGACATGAAGGACAGCAGCGTATAGCAGTAAAGACCGACAAGCATGAGATATAGCACAGTTTCCATTAGTCAAACTTGCTAGTTTGGTTAGTTCTCTACCTATTCGCACTCTCCAGGCTCTAGTGCATAGATAGTTTTCATTTCACAGTTTATCTACAGTGGACCCTTGCCATACGATTTTAATTTTGTTAATAATATGACCTTCAAGACAGACATATAACATAAACATTGAATTTAACTTGAAAGAATTTAGCTTACTAAACGCATACTAAAAGATAAGTTTTACTAGAAAACCTTGTGTGTGACATCGTAAAACGAAAAAGTTGTATAACAGGGACATCGTAACCCAGGGGCCCACTGTAGTAGGTAAGCAATAGCCTTGTTTTAATATCATTTCCTTCCTCAATAGATCCTCTCCCTTTCAGATACCAAGATGTACGAACATTGCTGCCAGCAAAGTGATTACCATTACAGAATTCGCACAGCACGCACTCTTGCGTGACAAAGTTTCAAGAGAACAGGGTAATGGCCCTAGCTCTAGCGACTTGCACCTACATCTCAGAATGCACTCCTTAGCAGAGGTAATACCTGATGTTACGCGCGTCTAAGTAGGCCTATAGCAGGTATCTAGTCTGAATGGCTATTGGATTAGATATGGCCGAAACTGAGACTAGGATTAGACCCTTTGATGGCCTTTGATTAATGAAGTATCTCTCTGTTGAAATTTACAACATTTGTTGCTGTGGTTTCACATCCGTCGTGAATACTCTTGATGTCTATGATGTCATTGATGAATTTATGTTTTACTGCAAACGGCATAAATACACACAAATTTCAAGCTGTGCTTTAGAGCAATGACTTTGATATGAACTTCATCTGCACTTGCTACTGACCAATATATCCCACTATTGCTCTAACGTCTAGTGAAATTATACTCAATCTTATTTCTATTCGTATCAGCGACATTATGAGCTATAGGAGTGAATAATTATGTAATGCTTAACCATTGCCTAGTAGATATAAGTTTGAGCTGCAGGGAACATGATCAGAAATTCTTGCCGTGTAATCATGTAGAAAGTGGAGAAGAGCGTCACCCTGCTGTCACACGCAAAGTTCAGTGACTCTTCCGATGACCAGGCTGAAGACAGTGGTGGCGAGACAGGCAAGGAGAGTGTAAATGAAATGGAAGGTGGTTCGGTGAGCGAAGAGGCAAAGGATGCTCGGGAGTCTACTATGGTTAGTCAGCGTTAGTGGTATACCGAAATATCTACATGTAAATAGAGTCTACAAGACTGTTGATTGGGTGGTGGTGATGTTGCAGGAAATAGGCACAGGTGGCGGATCAGCATGGACCCAAGAGCCGATATCAGAACAGAACAAAGCACTCGATAGGAAAAGGAAGCGAAGGAAAAAGGTAAAGATAAAGACGAGAGCTAGTGATAGCGAGGAAGAGGAAGTGGTAAGACTGGACACACCAGACACTGCTGTCTAGAGACTCAATTCTCTAAGCACAAGTCGTTGCTGTTAGTCATTACTTCTGGTGACAAACAACACAACTTCTGGTGTTGTGTGCTGAAGACGGATAGATTTGTCAACTGATACGAGATTTACTATATTGGTGACAAAGAGTTAGACTTACCAACCGATATGGAATTTGGACTCATAGTATTCTGAAGTAAAAGTGTTATGGCTTGCTGCCATTTGAATTTCGGTGTACAAAGTTAGAAGTACCAAGTAAACCATGGTTTAATTTAAACTGTATTTTGTTTCTCAGTTTTTACAAATATTTCATCTGACAGCAAATCTTTACAACCTCTGAGTCTGCTTCAACTTGAGTGATAAACTACAAACATAATAGCAAAGTAATAGGCTACCCACAGTATGTTGATGAGATACAACAAGTACTAGTAATAAGTACCATCAGTATGTTGATGAGATACAACAAGTACAAGTAATAAGTACCATCAGTATGTTGATGAGATCCAACAAGTACTAGTAAAAAGTACCTACAGTACGTTGATGAGTTACAAGTACTAGTAATAAGTACCCACAGTATGTTGATGAGATACAACAAGTACTAGTAATAAGTACCTTCAGTATGTTGATGAGATACAACACGAGTACCTTCTATGGCGCCTTACAGTGCCTCGCGTTGCGTGTTCGCAACTCGAGTTGCACAACTCGAGTTGTGAACGCGCAACACGACTTTTCAAAAGTAAGGTGCAATATATTGGTATTACGGTAGAATAACCGTAGATCTGGTTATATTAACAATAGTATATCAATAGGCACCCGTTAGCTAAAAGAAATTAAACTATGTATGTACTGTAAAACTAGAGCTAATAGCGAATTATTAGAATTATACTGTGCCGAGTTTGCAACTCGAGTTGTACAACTCGAGTTGCACAACTCGAGTTTGTAAATATAACTCGAGTTGTACAACTCGAGTTGCACAACTCGAGTTCATCAAAATCCAAGCCGAGTTCTTTCAACAGCAACTCGAGTTCAACAACTCGGCTTGAGAACATCTCATCATTTTATTTTCTCTAGCAATATTTTCTATATATGGAATTTATTTTGGTGCATCATTAAATGCCATTGAAATAATTTCTATGTTCATTTTCGGTGTTCATTCAGTTTCTTGTCAGATTCTAGAGAGATGACTCTTTTTTTATTTGAAAAAGAAGTTGCCCGGCTGGCTGCGAATTTCTTTTTCCCAAACAGGTTTACATACGGCAGTAAAATTTTGGCTCATGATTGGCTTTAGTAATTGAGTTTTAGTAACCAAAACTTACATCATCACATTAGAAATCAATAGTTTTAATTAGAAAGGAACACAAAATTCTAAAGTAGCAAAACTGATGTTATCATTCAAAAAGTGCTGTTAAAACGTAAGAGGCGCTCACTTAAAACTCATTAATTTAAGCCATTTTGAATACAATTTTGGAATTTTGTGTTCCTCTCTAATTATAACTATTAACTTTCAATGTAATGATGTAGGTTTTTATTACTAAAACTCAATTACTAAAGCCAATCATGAGCCAAAATTTTACTGCCGTATGTAAACCTGTTTGGGAAAAAAATTTCGCTGCTCGGCTCTCATATAGATTGTTTTTTAGTTTGCTTTTTACATTCTACAATTGTTTTTGTCTCTTTAAATTTATAGAAATGAATATGCGCAAATCTCGCCGATATATATAATTTAAATATGTATACATATTTAAATTATTATTATTAAATTTCTGTAAATGAGACACCCCAATTACTCACTTTGCTTTCTTTACGAACCCGTGTTAGTTTTGCGTAACGCAACTCGAGTTCATCAAAAACCCAGGCCGAGTTGTACAACACGGCAACTCGAGTTGTACAACTCGAGTTGTACAACTCGAGTTGCGAACACGCAAGGCGAGGCACTGTAAGGCGCCATAACCTTCAGTATGTTGATGGGATACAACAAGTACTAGTAATAAGTATCTACAGTATGTTGATGAGATACAACAAGTACTAGTAATAAGTACCTTCCGTATGTTGATGAGATCCAACAAGGACTAGTAATAAGTACCTACAGTATGTTGATGAGATACAACAAGTACTAGTGATAAGTACCTACAGTATGTTGATGAGATCAACAGGTGCTAGTAATAAGTACCTTCCGTATGTTGATATGATACAACAAGTGCTAGTAATAAGTACCTTCCGTATGTTGATATGATACAACAAGTGCTAGTAATAAGTGCAACTTACAGCATTTCAGATTGGTAAGATCCTTAATGGCACCATCCTGGCACTCAAAATCGATATGAGGGATAGCCTTATATCCATCAGCATCAGCAGCAGGTGATATAACCATACTAGAAACGGGCAGGTAATAGAAGAGTCCTATAAGAAATCATAGATGAACTTATGGACAGCAAATAGGATCAACTGAGAAATAAAGCTTTATTGAGAATGATTCACTACTGCTACTAATGCTTAGTATACCAATCCATACTTGTTTATCAAAGGTGTATAACAGCTAACAGCTGTCTGACCAGTATCATGTGTTAGCTAAGATAAGTATAGCTAAGGTAGGTATAGCTAAAATAGGTATAGCTCAGATAGGTATAGCTCAGATAGGTATAGCTAAGATAGGTATAGCTCAGATAGGTATAGCTAAGATAGGTATAGCTAAGATAGGTATAGCTAAGATAGGTATAGCTAAGATAGGTATAGCTAAGATAGGGATAGCTAAGATAGGTATAGCTAAAATAGGTATAGCTAAGATAGGTATAGCTCAGATAGGTATAGCTAAGATAGGTATAGCTCAGATAGGTATAGCTAAGATAGGTATAGCTAAGATAGGTATAGCTAAGATAGGTATAGCTAAGATAGGTATAGCTAAGATAGGGATAGCTAAGATAGGTATAGCTAAAATAGGTATAGCTAAGATAGGTATAGCTAAGATAGGTATAGCTAAAATAGGTATAGCTAAAATAGGTATAGCTAAGATAATAATGCCTAATAAAAACTTGCGTTTTTATTTTTTAAAGAAGTAGCTCTCAAACAAAGCAGCATTGCAATTGCTTAAAACTGCAATCGTAACCACCTAAACTTTGTGTAAGACAACAACACGATTTGAATTCAGTAATCTAGCACTTGTGTTAAGACCTGAGTTAGCTAGGAAGTGTTTCATTAGATGAAATATGACATAATTGACAGCAGATAACTCGCTGCTGATCTAATTAGACATCTAGAGAATAATCTGAATCACCTGTTGCCTTGGCTGCAATGTCATCTTTTATTTTGCGCAAGTATTTATCAGTAATAGGGGCAGTGAGCAGCTCATCCGTGTCCAACCGTACAACGAAGTACTTGCCAATGCATGTTGTCGTCACAGTCAACTTGCAAGATGCTCCATTGTTAGGGCAAAAGATATTCTTATATCTGTAAAGGAGTCCCAAGACAGCTAAAACTGTAAGGCACAAATAACCCTGGATATTGTCAACATGGCCCATTTTAGTATCACATGTTAATGCCATTGTCATAGGTTAATGTATTGTTGTCATATGTCAATATCATATGTTTATGTCATTGTCATATGCTAACATCATATGCCTTGTTATATGGTAGTATCATACAATGTATATTGTTGCTATATGCTAATGTCATATGTTGATGTGGTATGTTATTGTCATAAGTTAATATCATATGTTAACATGTTAAGGTGTTTACTATATGTTCTATAATGTGTTATGTTAATGCCATATTTTAACATATGTTAATGTCATATGTTAATATCATATGCTATTGTCATATGTTAACATCATGTTATGTGAAATGATAACATTATATGTTATTGTCACGTGATAATGTCACATGCTAACAAGAGATAATGATCGACTCCAAATTATAGATATAAAGTCTATTAATATAGTTGGTCTCTTAGTTGGGCTTACCTGTCAGCAGTGGCAGCCGCGACTGGCTCCACAGATTGAATCATGGAGTGGTTGCAGGGGACATGATAGAGCAAAGTGTAATAGAGAACTGGACCCCTCAGAGCGTTCTGAATGACTACAGATAAAGTATGTTTACTAGTTGAGTTGCAAGTGAGTGTTAGTGAGGACCAAAGTCAATAAAGTGAATCTCTCAACTCGTATTCCAGACTTTCTTGCTTTAGTATTTATTTGACTTTGTTTAGCAAGATTATCAGATTTAGGCCAACATTTACCAAAACCAAATGGCAAGAATATAATAGCTATAAAAAAGTAACAGCAGGAGTTTTGTTATGGTTACCATTTAAGGCATAACAGGCATGAGGCATGACAGACTTGAGACTTGAGGCATGACAGACTTGAGGCATAACAGACTTGCGGCATAACAGACTTGAGGCATAACAGACTTGAGGCATAACAGACTTGAGGCATAACAGACTTGAGGCATGACAGACTTGAGGCATAACAGACTTGAGGCATAACAGACTTGAGGCATGACAGACTTGAGGCATGACAGATTTGAGGCATGACAGACTTGAGGCATAACAGACTTGAGACTGGAGGCATAACAGACTTGAGGCATAACAGACTTGAGGCATAACAGACTTGAGGCATAACAGACTTGAGGCATAACAGACTTGAGGCATGACAGACTTGAGGCATAACAGACTTGAGGCATAACAGACTCGAGACTTGAGGCATAACAGACTTGAGACTGGAGGCATAACAGACTTGAGACTTGAGCACAAGTATTTATTAGAGGGCATGTTAGAGCGTATAGGAGTTTAACTCTCCAGCGTCATCATTAATCTTCTACCACAATAAATTCAAATCTAATGTTAGGTAATTATTGAGTATTTCACTGTTGAAAATAGATTATAGACCACTTTGAACTTACATTGGCAGTTATTAGTTTTTACCGCTAGATTAAACTATTGATTGAGGAACTCACACTAAGTTTTAAATGCAAATAATATTAGGTTAAAGTTACACTTCATTGGTTTAATCTGATCTACTCAATTAAAGGTTGACTTGCAACAAAATTCATATTACAGTTAGTTGATATCAAAAGATTCACCATGTCTTACTCTGCTCTGTTGTAGGCACAAAATATGTGGAAACCTGATTACAAGCTCTTTAAAGCTCAAAAACGAACAGTTAATCGCAGCCATCACGAAAATGCCGTAGATTGGTATTCTTTTCCAAAACGGCTCAAATGGGACACAATCGAATGCAATGGCTTCTGTTTACACTTCCATACAACCTCATTCGTCAAAATATTTTCACAAATATACTTCTCGCATTCAATAAAACCATGTCTATTGTCCTTACGCGTCTATTTTATCATCATTGTCACTTTGAGCACTGATATCTCAAAACCTACCATGAAAATTCGTTTAATTTTTAACCTTACCTCAAAGGAATGCATATCATCTTCTGATAAATCTGAGGAGCCTGTTGGTCACCTGTGAAGGTCGAAAAATGCTGCAAAAATAGGCTGCTGTTCATGCCGTTTGGCAGGAAGTATGGGTCACATGATCAGATTACGAGTGGATGGTTAGACCAGGCTGAAACGAAACTGTAAAGTAGCGAACATTTATATTTGATACTGGCTTTCTGGTAGAACGCGAAGTTTTTGTCATAAGCTAGTGCTCAGAGACATTTTATGTTTAGCCTTTTATTGGCCTTTAATTTCACGTGATAACATCACGCGTTAAAACAATAACCACAATGTTTGAGTACGTCATCGAAATAAAGAGATTCCAAACTATGGCGTTTTCATGATGGCTGCGATTAACTGTTCGTTTTTGAGCTTTTAAAAGCTTGTAATCACATTGCCAAATATCTTGCACCTACAATACAGCAGAGTAAGACATGGTGAATCTTTTGATACCAAATAACTGTAATGTGAATTTTGTTGCAAGTAAACCTTTAAGAGAACTCGGCAGCTATTACAGTTCAACACTAACACCAAATCAATTTGAAATGTATGAAATATTTAATTTATCAAAGAACCAATGAACAGAAAAGCTCTCCAAAAATCTATGCCATGCTATAAGCTCACTTTTGGGAATTCATTCTAAGAACGCTACGATGGTTGAGGCTGGATAGAATAGACAAATGAATACATAGAAAGTTCAAGGGAACATAACTGAAAACTAGTAGAGAAAGGGGATAAGTTACCAGTAGGAACAAATGAGCTGTTATAAAGTGTTGTGAATTTGTTAGAATGAGAAATTAAGGTGATGGCTGGAAGATAAGTCAAGTTGTGAGTTGTAAAGTTGCGATAGATTCATAAAAAACAGAATGTCATGATAGTTATACAGATTTATTAAAGCATATCAAGTATATCAGTACTGTTTCAGCTTATTCAGGTTCTTCAAAATCTTGGCTTCCAAATGAGCCATTGCTTGACATGGTGAGACAGACATTGGTTGGTGTTAATAGGATTTCCACAGAGTTCTACCACAGAAATGTTCAATGGTATAGGCTCGCAAAGTATGACATCACAATTTTCATACTCGGTGTTGTGTGCTCTTACCGCTTATTTATCAACTACGATAATGACGCTAATGGCAGGCAAAGGTAGGACAACTCCAGAGAACTAATGAAGACGACAAAGGAATCAGTGTCATTAGCTTTCCATGTACAGATTATTTCTATGATAAATAGCTCAGATTCCAAGCACCATGCTATGTTTTCCTGATGATATTATGCACTAGCCCTTTCTTTTTATTGTGATGTTGAGGGGCACGACTGAGGCTAACTAATTTCAAGCATTGCGTGATCTCGCGAGAGTGCAATTTACATATAGCCCTAGAGCCATGCCACGGCAGGTCACAATTTAATCGATGTGATTTCATTACCTTTATCAACGATAGTATATTTATTGAAGCATAATTGTATTTAAAAAGCAGCATGAAAAGTGATACGAATTCTTCAGATAAGAATATTACTACAGCAGCGACTAGTTTCACAACTTTTGGTTCTAAAGGCAGCAAGGGACAAACAATGCCACCATATAAAACGATGTGATAATTACTATAAATGTTTAAAATGAACGGAAAGATGAAAAAAGCAAACTATAACAATCATCCGAAATCTACTAACCCAGAACATGTGTTTGTATCGGTCGGGCGTTAGCACGATCCTCGGACATTGTTGATTATCTAGAATCCTAGTTTATTATTAGTGCTCTTTGAGTTTAAGTGCACCGATTGTCACAGAAAAGCATAGCCTCAATGGCAGCGAAAGGGATCGACGAGCTAAGGTTAAATGCTAATTATGACATCACATTGTGGGAACCACAACCAAGTGTTTTGTTATTGCAGGACATACTTTTTACACCCTATTTTTCATAGTTCTATTATTTTTTGTGTATTGAATATAAGCTCACTCGAAAGCCAAGACTTTGAAGTACTGAAATATCTGATAAAAGTACTGATATAATTGATGTGCTTTAACAAAGGTTTCTGTAAGACATGAACAAAATGCGGGCATTACATACAATGTAAAATGAAACCGGGATGACAGTGATAGTACACACGGCATGGAAGGCAAAGACACTTGAATGACTTGACCATAAACTGCAGATTTCCATTGATGACAGGAAATCCCTACATATAAAGACATTGTGTGTACCTGGACACTCAAACTGGTTCGGCATTGGTGCCCACAGTTGATTGGTACAACTGTAGATATCAGCAACACCATCCCTGCTCAAGTCATAACCATTCTGACAGACTGGTCGACACTGAGTTCCAAACACAAACTTGTCACACTTCATGTACCCCCCACGAGGCTGAATGGGGAACTTGTCACAGCTTATGGGTTTAACTGTAAAATATTTATACCATAAGATTACTGAAATATTATATAAGTTATGCCATTTGTGAATAGTAAGAGTATATTAACGTATTTTCATTGAAACAAACAACTGTTTGTGGAACCTCGGTATATCTACCGTTTGTAGAACCTTGGTATATCTACTGTTTGTGGAACCTTGGTATATCTACCGTTTGTGGAACCTTGGTATATCTACTGTTTGTGGAAACTCGGTATATCTACCGTTTGTGGAACCTTGGTATATCTACTGTTTGTGGAGCCTTAATATATCTACTGTTTGTGGAACCTCGGTGTATCTACTGTTTGTGGAATGTCGGTATATCTACTGTTTATGGAAGCTCGATATATCTACTGTTAGTGGAACCTTGGTATATCTATTGTTTGTGGAACCTTGGTAGATCTATTGTTTATGGATACATTTTTTTGGCACTACAAAAGACAAACTCGAGATATGCAGAGTGGTGACAGAGCGAAGCTACTAAAGACTACTTAAACTTAAACGCAGCACAATATATTTACTGTATAAATATATTTATTGTTAATACTTGATATTTTTAACATTTTTTATCTAATTATTACGTCCGGCGTCAGCGCTTTTTTTGGTGGAGACTTTCCTTTAACCGTATTGCTCTTATTTTCTTTGTTACGGCGACTTCAAAAACAGATTATAGGTTTTTAAAGAATGAACTAAATGATTTTTCTCATTTCATAAGTTATTGTCTTTACTTAGGGAAAGAAATGCCTAATTTTTTTGTTTACAGCTGCTAATACTTGCACTAGTTTGTTGAGAAGCATGATTTTAAGACAAAAAAGGTTTTGTTTCATCATTAGGAAATAAGCCTGTATTGAGCTGATCATTGTTGTTTTATATTGTAAAGGAAACTGGTATGTCCCATTACTGTTTCACAAGAACCAGACAACTTTGAGTACGAGGGAAAGATATATTTAATATAAATATGTGTAAAAAAGTACAATTAAAATGTGTGTCTACAAGAGAGGCTAAGAGAACTGCATGCAAGAGTCTGCCAGGTGAGCTCTGTTTTTCTCTGCTCATCTGCTCTCCTTATATTCTCTTCTGGCCGGCAAGCTCCGCCCCTTCTCCATGCTCGGCTAGTCGTGGGTATGTAACACGTCTCCAATAATGATAGTGATGCGTTAATTGTGCAGCTTCAGCCTAGCCGGTTATAGCCTAACCGTTACTAGCAAAGTTAGCTAGCAGTTACTAGCAGAGCCAACTTTATCCTTGCTAGCCGAGATGCTTTCAGCAGCGCCCACTTTCATCTTGTTAGCCCGAGTTAGCTGTAACCGTGCTAGCGTTAGCCGTAATAATTGTACATGGTCGACTGATTAATTTCTGCTTGCTTGGCTGACAGTGCATGTTCTGGTTTATGAAGTCTTAGCCGGCTGACTATGTGCTAATGTTCTTAGCTGGCTCATTTCGCTAACATCCGGCACAGTAGATTGCATCTCAACTTTAGAAAAACTGCGATGGAAAAATACAAAATCACTAAGTTCGTGAGCATAAGTTCATAATACTCTTCATAAGCAGAGCGCGTTTTATTTTGACACAAGCTCAATAAGAGGAGTATCAACCATACCACAAGAAAAAAAGTAAACGGTTGTTCACTGATACTGTTTCAGATCAGTTCAAATGTGGTCATCCAAATTCTGTGTATCACACATTTATGTTGGAAACTATTAAGTATGTTAAGGCACATTTATGCTCCAACATTACGACAGACATGTATGCTAAGATGATTGTAAGCTGAGGTTTGACTGTAGATATATGCAATAATTAATAGTTGTCTCCCCTTTTGAAGTCAAGCGCATAGGATTCCATGTTTTCGTAAGACACGTAAATAACTCAAAACATCAGCAAGCTATTCAAGGTAAACATTGGCACTAAAATCATCAGACTTCTAGTCAAAATCCTCACCATCAACTGTTATGATAACTGTGCACACAATAGAGTTCCCAGATGGGTCTGAGGCTATATAGTGAATTTCTTGAGAGTGAGGATCAATTCGTCTATTTATTGGCAGATCTGTGGTGACCTTGACCTTTGTCTCAGAGTTGTCCCAAAATCCAGGATCATTCCAATCAACTAGAATAGAGGCGTAAAACAAATACTATGGTCTTTTCGAGTTACAAGGGTTGCTTCTGATGTTGTCTTTAATAGCTTGACGCTGACCAGACTGGAAAGCATTCCTAAGTTTTAACAGAAAAACTTCATGTAATAAAAGTCAATAAAGAAAAATGAATGAGTTAGAAATACAGATAAGCACCTTCAATGTTTTGCTCTAAACCTGTGACAGTATATGCTCTCGGCTTGGGGCAATTGAACATGCTTGGTGGCTCGACATCTGCAAACAAGTGAGTGTATGAGACAGCATAAACTAGGTGCAATGTACTGACTCATGTTTGTTTTGTAGAGTTAACTCAGTGTTAAATTCAAGCATTCAATATGCTGAGATTGAAAAGTGCTTGCATGTAAGAATGCCACATAAGAACGTCACATAAGAACATCATGGAAGAATGCCACGTAAGAACGCCCACATAAGAACGTCACATAAGAATGTTACGTAAAAACGTCACGTAAGAACGCCATGTAAGAATGCCACGTAAGAACACCCACATAAGAACGTCACGTAAGAACATCACGTAAGAATGTTACGTAAGAACGTCACGTAAGAACGCCACGTAAAAACGCCATGTAAGAACACCATGTAATTCCACTAGTCATCGGAACATCAAACGTGCCCAAAATACTGGTAAAAACCAAAACAAGTCAGCTATAGAAAAGCGTGCTATTGGGAATGCCTAAATTCTTGAGGTGAGTGCTCTAACTTCTCGGTCTCCAGTTGACCTGAGCCTGAGCAGACATTACCACCCACTTCGCTGATTCAATATTATATATTATATATATTCGGTGAGGAAATGTTTTTATATATATATATGTATATTTATATGACATACCATCAACTTTAATTTTAAACCTGCAGGTAGCATTGTTACCAGCTTGATCAGTAATAACGTATTCAACGCTGTGGCTTCCAATATCAAACACACCCCCAATCTTATCTTGCATCACTGGACCAGAGGTGATTTCAGCCTTTACGTTGTCCTAAAATTGACAAGGTTTTCAAATAGATTTTTTGTAATATCTGTGAATTGCGATAGAAACAACATCTACAAAGGGAGTTAATTGCATATGCCTATCCGCTTTTTCTCTAGCATGTTCTGGTAAGAACTCGGACTTGTGCAAAGATCTGCTTTATAGTTTTTTATGTCAATGCTGGGCAGCTTTAGACTGCGCTCACCTTTTTGGGCTGCCAATAACCTAAAGGTTCAATGGAAACTGGAGTTGCGCGTACATGAATGTATTTTTATCAATATTATTATAAATGTTTTAAAAGTCTGGTCTAAAATGTGCTCTCCTTTGTCTATTGAACATCAGAATAGGTCCTCTCTTACAACGGCTACAAAAGTAGTTACCTTTGTCACTGCAAACGCATTAATAAAGCATGTTGGCTAAAGGCGGTGGAGACACTAGGCATACTAGGAACCCTCAATGTTGGCCAAAGTTGGTGGAGATACTAGGCATACTAGGAACCCTCAATGTTGGCCAAAGTTGGTGGAGATACTAGGCATACTAGGAACCCTCAATGTTGGCTAAAGGCGGTGGAGATAGTAGGAATACTAGGAAACCTTAATGTTGGCTAAAGGCGATGGAGATACTAGGCATACTAGGAACCCTCAGTGTTGGCTAAAGGTGGTGGAGATACTAGACATACTAGGAACCCTCAATGTTGGCTAAAGGCGATGGAGATACTAGGCATACTAGGAACCCTCAGTGTTGGCTAAAGGTGTTGAAGATACTAGGCATACTAGGAACCCTCAGTGTTGGCTAAAGGTGGTGGAGATACTAGACATACTAGGAACCCTCAATGTTGGCTAAAAGCGGTGGAGATACTAGGAACCCTCAGTGTTGACTAAAGGTGGTGAGAATACTAGGCATACTAGGAACCCTCAATGTTGGCTAAAGGTGGTGGAGATAGTAGGAACCCTCAGTGTTGACTAAAGGTGGTGAGAATACTAGGCATACTAGGAAGCCTCAATGTTGGCTAAAGGCGGTGGAGATAGTAGGCATACTAGGAACCCTCAGTGTTGGCTAAAGGCGGTGGAGATACTAGGCATACTAGGAACCCTCAGTGTTGGCTAAAGGTGGTGAGAATACTAGGCATGCTAGGAACCCTCAGTGTTGACTAAAGGTGGTGAGAATACTAGGCATACTAGGAACCCTCAGTGTTGACTAAAGGTGGTGGAGATACTAGGCATACTAGGAACCCTTAATGTTGGCTAAAGGCGGTGGAGATACTAGGAACCCTCAGTGTTGGCTAAAGGTGGTGAGAATACTAGGCATACTAGGAACCCTCAATGTTGGCTAAAGGCGGTGGAGATAGTAGGCATACTAGGAACCCTCAGTGTTGGCTAAAGGCGGTGGAGATACTAGGCATACTAGGAACCCTCAGTGTTGGCTAAAGGTGGTGAAAATACTAGACATACTAGGAACCCTCAGTGTTGGCTAAAGATGGTGGAGATACTACGCATACTAGGAACCCTTAATGTTGGCTAAAGATGGTGGAGATACTATGCATACTAGGAAGCCTCAATGTTGGCTAAAGGCGGTGGAGATACTAGGCATACTAGGAACCCTCAGTGTTGACTAAAGGTGGTGGAGATAGTAGGCATACTAGAAACCCTCAATAAGCTAAGGTATATTATAGATTTCACCAATGAAGTAAAATCTACTCCAAAAAACTCAATTTAACGTTGCTTGCTCTTGAATTATCTCTGTAATTGATATATGCGTCGCTAAAAATAAAAATTGTATAAACCTTAACATAGCTTCACCTAACTCTCCTTGACTTGCCATAGCTTTTAAAGTGCTTCACATAGTTTCACATAGCTTTACATAGTTTCATATAGCTTCACGTAGTTTTACATAGCTTTCACATAGCATTCACAATAGTGTTAACAAAGCATTCACAATAGCGTTCACATAGCACTGTTCACACTGAGTTCACATATCTTTCACATAAATGCATTGACTCATATACACAGCCAAATATATGTAGACTTGTCAACATTAATGCAGCCTCTCTACAAAAGACATGCACATGGTCACATGACAGGTCACATAGCATAAACTCTCATTGGCATTAAGTTACTCGCTCTCATAGATCTATTCATAGATCTACACATATTCATTGAACATGTACATAAAATGTTAAGTAAACACACTCTTAAGTATTTACAATTAGGAACTCACAAAGAATTCAGGCAGGTGCCAGGTGATGGAAGCCCAGCTCTTTTTGGGAACGGTTTTGACATAGATGTCTTGCGGGCAGCTTGTTATGGTTGGTGGAGCAATATCTTCAAGCGTTAAACAATGAATGAAAGGTGACCCAAAAAGTATAAAATAATCAAAAAAGTTAAGGACAGCCTACACTTTTTAAGGAGATATACCAATGGTCTAAAAGGGCCTCAGTCTACGCGATTGGTATATCAGATAGGCTAACAGTTTCTGTAATTCTCTAAGATTGTCTATCGGAGTTTCTGATAGGCTATCAGAGTGTCCAACAGTGAAGCATTGATAGAATTTACAAAGGATACACTTGCACCTTTAAACAATAGTCTATCTGTTTTAGGTGTTTTCATTGACTTCTCAAAGGCTTTTGGTACAATAGATCACTCTATATTAATAAATAAGCTAAAGCAAATAATATTTTCTCATTCAAATTTAAAGTTAGTTCAAAATTATTTATTAAATCGTCATAAAAGTGCTATAATATTTCAGAAAATATCCCAACCTCTAGTAATTAGATGTGGAGTACCCCAAGGAGCCATCCTTATACCAACACTATTTTTGTTATATATAAATGATCTTGTAAAGAGTACTAATAAATTTAAAACTATTTTGTTTGCTGGTGATACTAACTTATTTTATACTGCTAAAAGCTTGAATAAATATATAAGTATAATTAACAAAAATTAGACCCGATAAAATGTTGATGTGACTAAACAAACTAACATTAAATGTTGACAAGACTAGTTTCATAGCTATTCAAAATCCACAAAATAATTTTCGATCAACAGAAAAAATTTCCATGAATGGACAAAACATACAAATGATGGATAGCATAAATATTTTAGGCGTTACAATAGATAGTAGTACACGATTAATACAACTATTGAGAAAACAACTGCGACAAAGCCTGGGACTTATTTCCCAGGCCTCGTTGATCTTACCAGAAATGCTTTTTTTGCTTTTATATAATATAATCAACAGTAAAATACTTTCTTGATGGGAAGCATGGAGAAATGCTCTGATGAGCTACTTAAACAAAATCTTGGTTACCCAGAAGCGATTGCTCAGAAAAGTATATCATAAAAAAATTCTTATTTTCCATAAACTCCTTCGTTTAAAAGATCACGTGTTTTGCCTACACAACAGCTATACCAACTAAGAATCTGTCCTCAATGATATACAGCCCCCCATGGGGGCTGTATATCATTGCTGTCTTTTAGCCTTCACACAATTTAAATCTCAAACTAACTTGTCAACATATTACGAGACTCTTCATTATTTATTTTTATTACCCTTTCCACTCTACTCCCTTACTGGTGGCCATAGACGGGTTGTGTATCGTGTGTCATCAGCATGGAACTCCTTGCCAATTTGGCTGAAGTAAATTGATAGTTATGGTGGTTTTAGGGCTGCTTTGAAGCAGTACTTGCTGTAATCTCTAGAATAGATTTGTTCTGATTTCTATTGCTTAGACAACCTTGTTCTCTTCATTGACAATCAATCAAATCTGTTAACTCGGGCTCTGCACCTCGAATAGCCATGCTACTGCGCATATAGGCCCTCAGTGTACTTTACTTTTTTATAATCTTGTATGTCATGATTTGGTGTAAAATAAATCAAACAGCAACAGTTTAGCAGAGGGTCTGGTATTTTCTTACAAAACCAAGTATGAAGGAGAGTTTTGACGTATCTACTTTAAGTGTAGTAGATGCTATCATACTACGTGTAGTACTGCTATCATACTACTAGTACTACTGCTATCATACTACTAGTACTACTGCTATCATACTACTAGTACTACTGCTATCATACTGCTAGTACTACTGCTATCATACTACTAGTACTACTGCTATCATACTAATAGTACTACTGCTATCATACTACTAGTACTACTGCTATCATACTACTAGTACTACTGCTATCATGCTACTAGTACTACTGCTATCATACTACTAGTACTACTGCTATCATACTGCTAGTACTACTGCTATCATACTATTAGTACTACTGCTATCATACTAATAGTACTGCTGCTATCATACTACTAGTACTACTGCTATCATACTACTAGTACTACTGCTATCATACTACTAGTACTACTGCTATCATACTACTAGTACTACTGCTATTATACTGCTAGTACTACTGCTATCATACTACTAGTACTACTGCTATCATACTACTAGTACTACTGCTATCATACTGCTAGTACTACTGCTATCATACTACTAGTACTACTGCTATCATACTATTAGTACTACTGCTATCATACTAATAGTACTACTGCTATCATACTACTAGTACTACTGCTATTATACTGCTAGTACTACTGCTATCATACTACTAGTACTACTGCTATCATACTACTAGTACTACTGCTATCATACTGCTAGTACTACTGCTATCATACTGCTAGTACTACTGCTATCATACTATTAGTACTACTGCTATCATACTAATAGTACTACTGCTATCATACTGCTAGTACTACTGCTATCATACTACTAGTACTACTGCTATCATACTACTATCTAGCGGGATTCTCAATGGCCAGCTGTTTAATTTACAAAGTCTTTTATAATATTACATTAAACGAGTCGCGTTAGCGTCATACCCTAATTTTTTGACGTTACGCATATCTTTCTGTTGTCATTCTCAATCCTTGTGCAAAACAATAGAGGAGCTTTTGGTTAGCATTTTTAGTGGAAAATTGCTACTTGGGCAATACTATCTATCAAAAGACTGGCGTTTGTGCCTTGAGAATTGAAGATACAAATACTCATTATTCAGTCTGTAGTCAGATCAAATATTGTCACACACCTTTCAAATGACCAGAGGTTACAGCAAACTTGCAAACTCACATCATTTGTTGGTCATACCACACTTTGGATTTACATAACTCCCCCTGACTGGCAGTAGCCTACTTAACTTGATGAAAAGATTTTAAATATAACGTGTACTTATTTGATAAGTTAAGAAACAATTTTACTTAAATTTTTTTAATTAATATATGGGTCTGCAGTGTAGTCAAGTGTTGTACTGAATGGATCCTTTATCATCAGAGTGGCTCATTACACTTCATCATTAAAATAGATAAAAATGACCCGTTGTCTTGTTAAACCAATTAGTGACTAGACAAACCACACTGAGATTTATTCACATACTAGCAAGAAGTCTCGCGAAGCACAGGATTTATTTCATTTTTAATCGAGTAGCCCACAGGTGAGTGTTTAAGCCCACAGGTGGGTGTTTAGGCCCCCAGGTGGGTGTTTACGCTTGCAAGTAGGGCTTTAAGCCCGCAAGTGGGTGTTTAAGCCCGCAAGTGGGTATTTAGGCCCCCAGGTGGGTGTTTAAGCCCCCAGGTGGGTGTTTAGGCCCCCAGGTGGGTGTTTAAGAGGCTGATTCTCTAAAACCACACAAAGCTCTGAGACCAAATATTTTTAACAACCTGGCTGAAGGCACGGAGCATGTGCATGAAATTCGGATAAAATCAGCCAAAATATGTGGAAATTCATACCATTTATGCAGACTAACAGACAGGCAATGACGAAATGCGATTCATTAATATTGATTTATGCTTTGGCTGATTTGTGACATACAATACTACATCATAGATTCATGCATCACGATGATTACTTTAGGAAATATATCTCGGTACAATATTTTGCAGACAACTAGAACTAAAGCTAGAGTTAAATCAGACAAAGTTCCTAGCCCAAGTATGCCATAGCAGGTCTAATATTTATCTCTAACCAGAAAGGAGTTGAAAGATTACAAATAATTCACACTTGAATAATTCAAACCACAATGAGTTGACTTCAACTTAAAAAGTTTGTAAAGTTAGAAAAAAGCTGTTTATTTACAATGTTTATCAAAAGCTTTCTGTTAAGTTGACAAACCTTGACAAGAAACACCGTCTGACTTGAGTTTAAAACCATTCCTGCAGCTGCATTGAATGCTGTCCCAAGAGCTGGCCCAGCATTGCTGTTCACACCTACCATTGTCCAGAGCACACCTACTCGTCGCTGTAAGATATGGGTTGATGGATATACTGCACAATTACAACAGTACATGAGTATGGTACACTCAAATACCCCAACACACTCGATACTCCAACACACCCGATACCCCAAAACACCCGATACCCCAAAACACCCGATACTCCAACACACCCGATACCCCAACACACCCGATACCCCAAAACACCCGATGCTCCAACACACCCGACACCCCAACACACCCGATACCCCAACACACCCGATACCCCAACACACCCGATACCCCAACACACCCGATACCCCAACACACTCGATACCCCAACACACCCGATACCCCAACACACTTGATACTCCGACACACCCGATACCTCGACACACCTGATGCCCCAACACACCCGATAACCCAACACACCCGATACCTGCTAGAGTGAATAGCTGACAAGTGTTCTATGGACTGACTACCCAGCCTCTGCCATGTGCTCTCACCAATAATCAGTCGATTGGGAGTTTGGAAAGGGGGGTTTTGTGATGTGTGTTGCATGTATAGACCTATAGATGCGATGTGTGTCGCATCAATAGATCTGTCACAAACTCAGCATCTTCGACGTAATGTGTAGACTTGTAATGCTGGATTCTCAAGTTTCAAATAACGTAATGCATAAAATATAACCTACCTTAGTAAAATAAAATATATAATATATATGTACAGTATCTGATGAAGAGTGTTGTACAGCTGTGTACAATTGGGATATAATAAATATCAGCGCTAGTTACACGACAGGAGAGGCAAATCCCCATATTGAAGAGGCAACCAGCACTCACACAGTATTACTAAGCAAACTTAATCCCACCAACAAATCAATGATCTTCCTTGACTGCATAGTTTACTAGTAGACTGTGGGTCGAGCAGACAAGAGCTCTCCCCTGTCATTAAGATTTTCTCCCGTAAGAGCATCAGATTTGCAAAGTTTTCTTATATTTATTTTGCAGTGATTTAGTATATCAGTGATGAAATCAAAATTCAAACTGAACTTTTAATTGTCGTCTTCCAAAATTCTATTCTATATTTGTTTCCGGTTTGGTTTTCGCTATAACTTATAACAAATAACCCTGAGCTGAGATAGAGCAAGCATCGTATCTCTTTCAGGCATTGTAAGAGGGATTTCAGCAAACAGCATATCGGCGTTTTCGTTATTCCGACGCAACTAGTACACCGTCTGGCAAATTTGCAGTTCGAGAGAAACATTTGTTGATAACATATGGCAGAAAAACGTCGAAAAGATTTTCGGCCTCATATAGAAAAGACAGCAAAACATCACGTCTCATATCATAAGGCAAAAATTTTTTATAACATGGGCATTGTAACCCGAGGGCACACAGTATTAATTAATAATAAAAAGTGCACATTTATCATGTACATTCTCGAAAAGGATATACATTACATGGTAAGGACAATGGAAACGATAAAAATGGCTTAACTTGTTGTTAGGTGCATGTGTCTGCAAACTTGCTGTTGTAATCTTCATGAGTTCAAATCTAGTACGAAGTGCATTTTTCGTTCCTAAAACTTTATCACTATATATGAATATAACTTTGAGATTTATATATATATATAAACGTATGTACATATGTATATATATATGGTCTAATAGCTTTATTTGTTAAATGTGACACGCTCAGTAAAGAGCCAATTACATTTGGGTATAAAATGAGGCAAATCCTTAAAATCTAACAAACCTAAAATCTGAAAATTATCTCATTAGTGGGAATGGTAAGAATGGCAACTCATCGGATATGAATTCCTCACCATCAAATCTATCAAGTGCACAAAACTTCCAGTGAAAAGAGAAGCCAACGGAAATGCAAGATAAAATGCCTTGGCCCACGGTCGATAACACATTTACATTGTCTGAAAGCAGAGAAACTCACAAGTTCATAGGATTCAGCTCTATTACACATAGAGAATTTTGCAATCTTATTCTTTAAAAATTGAGACATCTTCAAGCAGATCCGCTAACACAAAATATATTTCACAGTATGTTGTGTCAGTGTTAGCTACAGTTTCTGCTCGTATGCCAACATGAAACATATTTTTCATCTCAAAGTTATAAAAAATATTAATTTAAAATTGAGCACCTCACACACTAAAACACTGTCGATTATCTTTTAGAGTGAAAGAAGCTCTCTATTACCGAACTAGTGATGTTCGCAGGTCAAGGTAAATAGATCAGGTAAATAAGTAAATAACCCTGCGAGGTTATAATCATTGCATGCACCAGCACTCTGCTGAATACCTCTAGCTCGGCCAGTCTGGTAGCTCACCTTCACAGTTGGGAGGTGCATGACTCCACACCCTGTTAGAGCAGCTAATCTCAGCTACTCCTATCATCTTAAAACCTTTGGCACACTCATACCAACAGACTGTTCCATCCACCATTTCTTGGTTGGTACAGTTTATCTTGGCACTGGGCACTGAGGATGGCTTGGGGCACAAGATGTCTGCAAAAGGCTTGCATTATTTGATATGTAACCACTGACTTGTCACATGAAATGTAATCATTGACTTGTCACATGATATGTAATCACTGACTTGTCACATGATATGTAATTACTAACTTGTCACATGATATGTATTCATTGGCTTGTCACATAATATGTAATCACTAACCTGTCACATAATATGTATTCATCAACTTGTCACATGATATGTAATCACTGACTTGTCACATGATATGTAATCATTGACTTGTCACATGATATGTAATCACTGACTTGTCACATAATATGTAATCACTGACTTGTCACATGATATGTAATCACTGACTTGTCACATGATATGTAATCACTGACTTGTCACATGATATGTAATCACTAACCTGTCACGTAATATGTATTCATCAACTTGTCAAACGATTTATACTCACTGATTCTTTACATTGTAAAGGAAACTTTACTGCTTCCCTTTACTGCTCAAAAAGAATCAAAGCCCTGAGAGTCAATAAGAAAAAAATATATTTGACAAATATATATGAATACACGTAGTTCAGTGTTTGCACATACAGCAGAACAACATTCAAAAGATTGCCGGCAATATCTCATCTCGTCCTTCTTCTGACCTCCTTATACACATCGTTTTTAGCGGGCTACGCCCATTGGTCCTTTGTTGGTCTCGGTTGTCTTTTCTCGGCCGACAGAGTCTTCATCATCTGTCGGATCTCCCGCTGGGCCTGGTCTCAGCCAAGTCTCAGCCAGCTTGTGGCATCGGCCTTGGGGTCGGCCAGGCATCCTGCCCTGGTCTAGGGGCTGTTACACTGCAGTTACACTCTCCCCCGGTGGAGGCCCTGAAAGCTGTTTACTCCATGTTCAGAGGCAAAAGCAGTAGAAACCAGAACTGGTGCTGTCGCATTCCAAACCTCAGGGTTTGAGCCTCAAATACCCGATCCTTTCCACAAACTGTCGAGCCCAGATGAGTCTGGCAAAACAGAGGGCTAGCTCTTGCCAGCAGCGAATGTCTTTAAACAGCTGGCGTGCTTGCTCCTTTAGCTGGTGATAGAGGAGCTTGTTGGCTGTAAGCCCTCCTAGCAAAAGAACCAATCTCTCAGCGCGGGACTCGACCCGAGTCGAAGCCGCTTCTGCTCGATCTCTAGTTTGAGTAGGTGGACTGTAGATCTATTCTTTGGTCATCCTCTTCTTTGGAAGTAGACTGGCAGCATGTAGACTCGACCATGTAGAGGCAATTCGGGATTGCCAAGCTGGCTTGTATGCCAAGGTCTCGGTTTTTTTAAACATTACTTGGACACAAGAAACCTGCTGTTAGTGGCAGGGGCACGTGTAGATGGCAAAATGTTGGAGGACATATTGTCTATTCTGCTGGACGTTAGCAGTGACTCCAAACAAGCCACAAGTGCTAGGCCTATGCAACGCCTCGATCACACTGGTCCAAGTGTCATCACTGATGTACCACTCCGTCAAAACTTTTCGTTAGTTTTGCTATTTGTACTTGTAACCTCTGGGCAGGTCACTCAATTGAGGCTGATGTTTCGATGGGCATGGTCCTGAATAAACAAGAGATCAGTGCTGGATCAAACAACTCGGCTCTTTCCACCTCCCTTACACAATCGAGACGCTTGTGTATTTTGAAGGGTGCTTCACTCGGCTCACTCGGTTGACTTTTCGGCATTTTGAAGGAAATGGTTTGAGCAGGCATTGGCTAGTTGCTCAAAGACAGAGTGCCAACTAGGTGTGGCTCAACATGAGCGTCTCTGAGTGAAAGGTGGGCTAGCCAGAACACTCTATTCTTCTTGGTTGCTGGGGGTCCCATTAGCTTGTCAAAGTAAGCCAGGCTTGTGCTTTCACACACGGATGGAGACTTCTGACTCAAATCTAGCGAGCCCACCAAGTCTTCTTCCTTTCCTATCTCCAGTTATTCTAACAGACTCAACATATTTTCACAATAGTGTACTGCCTTATCTGGTTGAGTCACTCTTCATACCAATCTGGTTGCCAAGTGATCCGAGCAAGCCTGGAGTTGTGCCAAGTAACACCACATGCTCTTTGCTCTGGGCTTAAAAGTTGGACCGGCAATGAACTTGCGGGTCCAGCTGACTCTTTCGGAATATCTCATTTCTGCTTTTTATGATGCCTTCGAAGTTCATTTAGCTGAGCATCAAGTTCTTGGCTAAACTCTGGACTTTTGGTAGCTTCAGCCTTGTGGTTTTTCAGTTCCATCTTAACCCTCCACTCTGCTTGAGCTTCCTGTCTTTTGGTCCTGGCTTCTTTCATATTCGGGCCTCAATGAGTTTTCATGAAGCTACCAGCTGGCACTCTTCCAAGCAAGCTTGGAAAAGTTTCAGGCGGCTCTCATTTTGCACAAACAATTGCCCTTAGCGCTCTATCAGGCAAGCGTGGTTGGGTCAAGTCTTAATAATCTAGTGTTGCCTCACAAACCTTGTTTGGAGCTGCAGGCTATCCTCTTTTTCATTTTCTATTTAGGAGCCAAACCCAGTTTCCTGGTGCATATAGAAAGAGTTCTTTTTGGTCTTCTTGCGGGATGATCGTCTGTTCTTCTCTGAAGGCTGCATGAGCTTTTTTCAGCTTTTTCAGCATCTCCACCGCATATTCGTGTAAAGGTTGGGCTTTCATGAGTGCTGTGCTGAACCCTAGCTGGTCAGGCAAGCCTAACTCATGTTCGAGTATTAACACATTGGCCGTCTCTCCAGTGGCCGAGTGCGGTGTACCTCGGTATGCTCTCATCAGCTGGAGGAGCAACCTGTCTCACTCCCCCTGATCTTGGGTCAGCAGCAGTGCTTATAGAGAGTTGCCAAGCTGCTTGTTATTGCGCTCAACTACACTGTTGGCTTGTGTGTGGTAGGGTATCATAGAAATTTTTCATCAAGCCAAGTTGGCACAGGCCAATCATTAGCCGACTCTTAAACTTTGCTCCTGGTTGATATGGAAGGATGATTGATATGGAAGCTCCTGGTTGATCATTGAAGGTTTTAGTCTCCACTGAGGCCATGGCCTCCGAAAAAGCCAGAGCTACTAGTCATATTGTGAAATGGTCTGTTAGCACCAGGATCCAATTGATCCCTCTCAGTGTTTCTGACATCCTTTCCACAAAATCTACAACCACCTTCTGCCAGAGGTGTCTGGAATAAAGTCTATGCTTGCCGCCGGCCATCTTGGTGCCACCGTGCCACAGCTCTTGATCATTTTTCTCACCGTGGTTGTCATTTCTGGCCAGGACCAGGCCAGTTGCAATCGGCTGATTGTTCTAGTCACCCCAGAGTGAGTAAGGGTGTAAGTCTGCCAAAAGGTTATCTCTCTTATGGCAAATGCACCACTGATGGTGGCTATATGGGAGTGTCCGAGCCTCCCGTACCCCATTCAGGTAGCCTGAGGAAAGACCCAATCTTATGTAGCTGTTGGAGTTCCTGTCCTCCCAACTCTAGTTGACCCCAAGTTAATTCCTTTGTTCGAGTATGGTAGCATGGCTATATGATGACCACTGATCTAGTCCAGCAGATTGCATCCGGACCAGCTTCTTGTTGGTGTCACCTCGACTCATTATCCATTTCGTGTCGAAGAGTCTCAAGGTGACCTCGGTTGGCACTTGGCCGACTTCCCAGGCTTCCGCGGCAGCAAACAGGCTCATACAATCAACTATTTTGGCAAAAGTTTCTAGCCACCCGGTTCGAGGGCTCCTTCCGCCAGCATAACCATTGAATAAAAGTCTAATCTATATGCAGAAAGAACTGCCGTCCTCAAAGATAGGGCAGGGAAATGTTTCATGGCTCTTACCACGGCCAAAATCTCCCTCTATAGCAAACTGGTGCGCCAGCAAGAAGGACATTCCTAGGATAGCAACCTTGCTAATGTGGCTCACCACAATCACCTTCTCGGTTCTTACATCGCGGAACTGCATAGGGAGATGTACTACTCTGTAGAATGGCAGGTGGGTCCCATCAGCCATGAGCCTTTGGCTGTCACTCTCCGTGTCCTGAGAGAGCGAGGGACTTGCTCGAGTTTAGCAATGAAAACCATGTTTCAGTGCTAAACTTTACAATGAAAAACACCTAACATCACTGCATTCAAGCGTTGACACTGATCACTGTAAAACATGAGAACTGAATAATATCTAAGTGACTTCTGCTGGGATCATAGAAGATCCCAACAGAAGTCACTTAGAAGTCAAACATTACTTCGAGCATGCTTTGTCAGAGTGCTATTGAGCTCCGTAGTGACTAGTGTTGGGGACACCAGCCGACCTACGACTCGGGCCAGTTGAACCATGAAGATGACTCAAACTGAACCAAACCGGCCAAAGGCTGCCCAGAAGAGAAAAGACCAGCCGGCCCCAGAGTCGGAAGGACAGGTTCAGCAGTAATGAGAATGTGCAGGAGTCCCACCAGACGCACATCACCAGGAGCGCTCAAATGATATTGTTCCCTTTACTATAATACACCCTAGTTGCACCTTATTATTATTACTCTTGATCAAATATATTTATTCTCTCAACTCAAAACAGCTGGCACTCTCAAGTTTGGAAAAGAAATAGGTCGGAGCGAAGCCTTCACACAAAGCAATGACATAGAAACAATAACTATTGCTTTACAAAACAATACAATTATTCAATACCAAATTTAGTCTATTATTTGTTTTATAATAGTTATATGATTATTAACTAGATTAGCAGTAAAACACTTACTGGACAATAGAAAGACTCACTTGTGCATGTTTTGCCATCATTACTGAGAAAGGAATTCGAAGGGCACAAGCAGTGGAAGGAGCCCTCTGTGTTCTGGCATACTGCCTCACAGCCTCCATTGTAATTAGCACATTCATCCACATCTGTAATGCTTTACAATCACATTTGTGCGATATATTCACATCTGTATCTCAACATCTAAATATTTACATCTGTATCTCCACATCTGTATATTCATATCTGCATATCCACATCTGTATATTTACATCTGTATTTCGGCATCTACATGTCCATGTATATATCAATGGTGTAGATATATATTTCCCCTTCTCCCCATACCGACAGCCTTAAAGGATATTCCTCTTCTAGAAATCTACACCAAAACTTGTGCACAACCGAGCATATTGCGGCGTACCACACTTTTACTTATTATAAAATTTTTAATGTTTTGCTTTATCCCAAACGTGCTAGTTTGCTTGCACCGCACGTTTCTCCTGCATGCTATGCCCAGAATATTTGTATTTATCCTTCCACACATATGACAAACATTATTTTCCTTTTCGTGACACCAACATACTACATCCACCATCGTATGTTTTAGTTTATGAACTTTCTGTCACTACAACATTCAATTCACTATCCGACTCCACAATACTATTAGATTACCAACTTTTAAAACACTTGTTCAACTCACTCAATAATTCTTGATTTCCGTTTTTTAATTTGTGTTTTTTTCTTTCTTATGAGATGTAATAACAAACATCATTACCAATACAAATTAAAAGTTATACATACAACTACACGCACACTCCAAAAGTGGTCATGAATAGCTCAAGATTATTGGATGGTTGGTGAGCGAGTACTTCATTATACTAGATCATGAGGTATCTAAAAGAATATGAGCCTATATCTAACATAAAACTGACCAATTGTTGATTTATCTTGGAGCTTTAATAGGAGCAAAGACTAATACTCTACTATTAACTGTTTTCAGGCCTACTAGTGACTACTATCAGCTAGTACTACTACCTACCACCTGTCATCTGTCACCTCCGGTCACCATTACAAGCTACTATTACACACAACGTTGAAGAGATGTATGAAGACGCTGCAGACACCCTCTGCGATACTTCAAGCAGCTGATACTCGTGGAAGAGCCATCTAAGAATTTAGCAAAAACTAAATCATTTTGTTTTACTTCAAGAGTCAATTGTAGAACTTACCATCACAATTTCTGCCATTTTTGTTCAATGTGTAACCCAGTTTACACCTGCACTTGTTATATAAGCAGTTTTGCTCACACTGAAGAGACCCATCTTCACACTGGTCATTGGCTGCAACAAGAAAACAACTTTCATGTTTTTTCATCCAAAAAACTAGCAATTCTATAAGCCTATTGCCAAGCCTCATATCCATTGTAAACCAATTTGAGATTGGTTTACAATGATACGAGGAAATGACAATAGTAATGATAATGACAATGGTAATGATAATGACAATGGTAATGATAATGACAATGGTAATGATAATGACAATGGCAATGATAATGACAATGGTAATGATAATGACAATGGTAATGATAATGACAATGGTAATGATAATGACAATGGTAATGATAATGACAATGGTAATGGTAATGACAATGGTAATGATAATGACAATGGTAATTATAATGACAATGATAATGACAATGGTAATGATAATGACAATGGTAATGATAATGACAATGGTAACTAGAAATTCCACTGTCATACAGCCCACGACCAAAGTGATATTGGAAAAAAAGAAAGGGTACTGATGGTTGAGAAATGCAATATTAGCAGTCAAATGGCACTGCAGTGCAATAGGATAACTGCAATGGTAGCTGTAATGTACTGGGTGTGGGTGTTATTATATACAACAAACAGCAATAATGAAAGGAAAAGATTATATGTTTATATCTCTCCCCCTGCAATAGGAGAAATGCAATATTGGCCAATATTAGAAGTAAAATGCACTGATATTATTAGAATAACCAATATTATTAATATAGTAACAATATAAAACCAATGCACAATTTTGTTTACATTTCAAAACGTCATAGCTAACAATATCAAGAAGTTGTGATATTTATAAAGATTTTTAGAAAATCTGTACTACGTAGTCATTGTCCTGTAGTCATCCAAACTTATAATTAAACATTGTAATAACCTCATAAGAATCGTTAGAAAAAAATATCATCGTCATTTCCTTTACTTACACTGCGTTGGACATCAGTTAGAATACCAAAGTACTCAAAAGTGTCTAAAATGTCAGTTACTTTGAAATCGGCAAAAATGAAACGATTTCAGTACTCCTACGTTAATTACAGACACCTTCAGCAATTCGACAATGCTATAGACTGATGAAATGTGCACGTTATTTTTTTGTAAAATGCACACGACTTAATCATTCTATTCTCTGTCACTCCGCGTTTCAATTTCCGGTCTTAACTTTGATAAAAGTAAGGCTTAGCAAGTTTTAATAACGATTTTCGGCCAAATAAATCTGTCTATTTGTGTATAATCCGTTCAGATGGGTAAGTTTCAAGATACTGTTGACACTTTTCAATGACTTGGTAATATATTTGAATAGGTTTATATGTGTTTTGTATCGTTATTATACTTAAACGACTCTACAAAACGATGGTTAAATTTGTTGATGAGATTTCGAAACGAGGGTTTGCGACGTTGTTGATGAATAATTTTCGTAAGTTGTGTGCAGATGCATTTATCATAAAAACTCTCAAACTTCGCTCCGCTCATATGGTCGTGGGACGATAATGACAATGGTAATGATAATGATACTGGTAATAATAATGGTAATGATAATGACAATGATAATGATAATGGTAATAATAATGGTAATGGTAATGACAATGGTAATGATAATGGTAATAATAATGGTAATGGTACTGGTAATAATAATGGTAAATGCCCTTCAATGAAAATGAGTATGAGAAGCTGATAGGCTTTACATCATGAAAAAACATGCCATGCCTTGGGTCTTCCGGTATCCCTTAATTTAATTGGTTATGAAAAGCTATGCTTTGAATTAGCTTCAGGATGGCCATATTCAGCAAGTTTCATTGCCTTAAATACTGTTTGTTAACTATATTGCCTTAATTTATAAAATATACAAACACTCTTGGCATTAGCTGAGAAAAAAGAGATAAAAATTCAAATAGTGTAAAACCAGTAAAAAGACTAAAGATATATAGGAGAACGACAGAGAACTAAACAAAAAGAAGAGAGAGGTAGAGGGAGAAGAGCAAAAAGAAGTGAAAATTAAAACATTGGGTGGAGAAAATAAAATAATAGTGAGATTAGAGTTTTAAAAAAGAAGGGTGAGAGAAAGGGGAGAATAAGGTGACAGAAAGGTGAGAGGAGGGTGAGAGAAAGGTGAGAGAAAGTTGAGAGAGAGAGGTGAGAAAGTGAAGTGAGAAAGAGAGGTGAGAAAAAAGGTGCAAAAAAGAAATGAGAAAGAGAGGTGAGAGAGAAGGAGGTGAGAGAGAGGAGAGAGAGGTGAGAAAGAGAAGTGAGTGAGAGAGGTGAGAGAGAGGTGAGAGAGAGGTGAGAGAGAGAGGTGAGAGAGATGAGAGAGAGAGGTGAGAGAGAAAGGTGAGAGAGATAGTTGAGAGAGAGGTGAGAGAGAGAGAGAGAGGTGAGAGAGAGAGAGAGAGGTGGTGAGAGAGAGAGAGAGGTGAGAGAGAGAGAGAGGTGAGAGAGAGGTGAGAGAGAGAGGTGAGAGAAAGAGGCGAGAGAGAGGTGGGAGAGAGAGGTGAGAGAGAGCGAGGTGAGAGAGAGAGGTGAGAGAGAGGTGAGAGAGAGGTGAGAGAGAGGTGAGAGAAAAGAGAGAGAGAAGTGAGAGAGAAGAGAGAAAGGCGAGAGAGAGAAACAGGTAAGAACGATGACTAAAAGGTAATCAAGCACTGACCTTCGCATGAATATCCATCAGATGCCAAGGAATACCCATCTTTGCATGAGCATTCAAACCAGGCTCCGTGTTTAGTGCACACGTGGTCGCATCCACCATTCTGCTCCAAGCATTCATCCACATCTGCATCAAGTTAGCATAGTATTTATCTCGCTTATGTAAATCCGTAAATCCACTCTATAACAGCCTGCGTAAGTATAACAACACTTAAAAACAGCTAAATCCAGTTTGTGTGAACTTGAAAAACACATGGATGTAATACGACTACAAGTAGGTGACAGCACACCGGCCAAACTGAATAAAGTGGTGTAAGCCTTTCCAATCTTAACCTGATAATCAACAGTAAATATCAACAGTAAATATTGTTGTTCAACTTAACTACTTGGCTGATGTGTAGCATTTATAACACTGGCTGATTTGTAATATTCATAACACTGGTTGGGTTATGATTATTCTAGCTGAGGCTTGTATCTGTTTATTATAAAGCAAACAAACTACAACATGTCAAACATTGAATTTCTAACAGACTAGCAAACTGAGTTAAAATTGACTCAGCAAACAGGCTGAGTCAGATGACTGAACTTCAAATCAGCAGTTGATTACTGTCACTCGGTTGATCAGTCTTTCAAACAATTCATCCACTCTAGTTGAGTGCTTCAAATATTTTTGCCTGCCCTTACCACGTCTTACCTGAAAATTAACTGTGATTTCAAACCACAATGAAGGCATGCGAAATTACAATTTGTAAAAAGATTATCTCTATACCTTCAGACTGAATATAACAACAATCCCACACTATAAGAAATATAATAATAGTAACTACTAGAAATTCCCCTGTCATACAGCCCACGGCCAAAGTGATATTGGAAAAAAGAAAGGGTACTGATGGTTGAGAAATGCAATATCATCAGTCAAATGGCACTGCAGTGCAATAGGATAACTGCAATGGTAGCTGTAATGTACTGGGTGTTATTATGTACAACAAACAGCAATAATGAAAGGAAAAGATTATATGTTTATATCTCTCCCCCGCAATAGGAGAAATACAATATTAGAAGTGAAAAACACTGATACTATTAGAATAACCTCTAACGTACCTGGTTTAAGTTCCTAGTTCTTGCGTCCTACCTCTCACGTTCTCGCAGTTAAGATGCCGCAATCCCCCTCTCTTGTCGCGAACCGGACATCCGGTTCTCCACATCACATAACCAATATTATTAATATTGTAATACAATAATAATAGAAAACCAATGCACAATTTTGTTTACATTTCAAAACGTCATAGCTAACAATATCAAGAAGTTGTGATATTTATAAAGATTTTTAGAAAATCTATTTAACAAAGCTATTTAGAAAAAATATATACTTCGATCTTGTAAATTCGAATGCTTATTCTGATAATTAAATCTTATAAAGTCGAATAATTATTCTTATAATTAAATATTGTAATAATCTCATAATAATCGTTAAAAAAATTATTATCGTCATTTACTTTACTTTCACTGCTTTGGGCATCAGTTGGAATACCAAAGTACTCACAAGTGTCCAAAGGGTCAATTACTTTGAAAAAAGTAACAATTCAAAAAAGAAACGATTACTTTTCAGTACTTCCACGTTAAGTACAGAAACCTTCGGCAATTGGACAATGCTATAGACTGGTGAAATGTGCACGTTTCTTGTTTCGTGAAATGCGCACGACTTAATTGTTCTATTCTCTGTCGCTTGGCGTTTCGTTTGCCGGTCTTAATTTTGATAAAAATAAGGCTTGTCAAGTTTTAATAACGATTTTAGGGCAAATTAATCTGTATCTTTATGTATAATCCGATCAGATGGGTAAGGTTTAGGAAACTTTCTACAAATAATAAAGACTTGGTAACATATTTAAACCATAATTGTCACGAACAACTTTTATCATATTTATTAGGTAAATCAGACAAGCTGATTCCGATTTTGTACTCAAAATAAAGATTAGTCCACTAACCTTCAAAGTCATTTAGGCTTTTTTAAAGCGTTTCAATATCCGTTTCGAAAACAACACAATCGGCATTACAAGCTCCGCCCATAAATATGTGATGAAACCTAGCTTTTTCAGAAACGGAAGTTAGGAATGTCTAGTCCGATTTAGAATAATAGAGATGGGTGTGTTAAGACCCATTATTATCTAAATTCAGCCTGTAAAATAATTTCAGTCTTTTATTAAAGGTATATAAACTATTTAAAATTGCTCGTAGCTTGTTACATGACGTTTAAATGGGCTGAACGCCGAGAAAAATGAGCTCAAAAAGCGCGGTTTTATCACAAGCTAGCGTTGTTATCGCGCTTTTTTAAATATGCAATGCTAAATAGCTTATCTACCTTTCAGAAAGGAGTAATATTATTTTTAAGGCTGAATTTAGATATTAATGGATTTTAAAACACCCATCTCTATTATTCTAAATCGGTCTAAACATACTTACGTAACTTCTGTTCCTAAAAAGCTAGGTTACGTCACGTATTTATGGGCGGAGCTTGTTATGCCAATCGTGTTGTTTTCGAGACCGATATTAAAACGCTGTAAAAAAGCCTTTATTACTCTGAAATTTAGTGGACTAATCTTTATTTTGAGTACAAAATTGGAATCAGCGTGTCTGATTTACCTAGTAAATACGATAAAAGTTGTTCGTGACAGTTATGGTTTAAATAGCTTTATATGTGTTTTGTATCGTTATTATACTTAAACGACTCTATTGAAAAATGGTTAAATTTGTTGATGAGATTTCGGTACAAAGATTTGTGACGGCCGTTGATGAATAATTTTCGTGAGTTGTGTGCACATAGGCATTTATCATAAATCTTCCAAACAATCGCTTCGCTCGTGTTTGGTCGTGGGATAATACTGTCTGTAGTAGTCTTTACTGTAATAAGAGCAGTGCCCATCCACCCGTCTGAAGCAATGCTGAGAGCTTTAGAGAAAAAATATTTCTTTGCACAGGAATGAAAGCCGGGAGCCTGATCCGAAGGCAAACACACAAAAACTATGATAATAACTATAATAATAAAACTATATTAATAACTAAGCAATACAGCCATAATGCCTTATTTGTAACTCAAATATATATTGAGTGTAAGGTTGGGAGACAGTGGCTAATCAAAATTTTTCTACACTCCAAGCACTAGCTTACAGTGATGGCTACATGTGAAAATGGTTAAATGGAAATGGCTAATAAACGATACCGTAGCAGGTTCTTTTGTCACTGTTCAGTCTGTAGCCTTTTAGACAGGTGCAGTAGACTTGCTTTGGGTCCTCATCATGGCAACTTTGCTCACACTCTCCATTTAAGAATCTGCATGACCCTGTGATAGCACACTTGATCGTATCTATGTTCTATAGAGTTGTACCGTGTATTTATGTTCTCTAGAGTTGTACAATGTCTCTATGTTCTCTAGAGTTGTACCATGTATTTATGTTCTTTAGAGTTGTACAATGTATCTATGTTCTCTAGAGTTGTACAATGTATCTATGTTCTCTAGAGTTGTACAATGTATCTATGTTCTCTAGAGTTGTACAATGTATCTATGTTCTCTAGAGTTGTACAATGTATCTATGTTCTCTAGAGTTGTACAATGTATCTATGTTCTCTAGAGTTGTACAATGTATCTATGTTCTCTAGAGTTGTACAATGTATCTATGTTCTCTAGAGTTGTACAATGTATCTATGTTCTCTAGAGTTGTACAATGTATCTATGTTCTCTAGAGTTGTACAATGTATCTATGTTCTCTAGAGTTGTACAATGTATCTATGTTCTCTAGAGTTGTACAATGTATCTATGTTCTCTAGAGTTGTACAATGTATCTATGTTCTCTAGAGTTGTACAATGTATCTATGTTCTCTAGAGTTGTACAATGTATCTATGTTCTCTAGAGTTGTACAATATATCTATGTTCTCTAGAGTTGTACAATGTATCTATGTTCTATGGAGTTGTACAATATATCTGTGTTCTATAGAGTTGTACAATGTATCTATGTTCTCTAGAGTTGTACCGTGTATTTATGTTCTCTGGATTTGTACCATGTATTTATGTTTTATAGAGTAGTACCATGTATCTATTTTCTATAGAGTTGTACTGTGTATTTATGTTCTCTAGAGTTGTACAGCGTATCTATCTTCTCTAGAGTTGTACCGTGTATTTATGTTCTCTAGAGTTGTACCATGTCTCTATGTTCTATAGAGTTGTACCATGTATCTATGTTCTCTAAAGTTGTACCGTGTATTTATGTTCTCTAGAGTTGTACCGTGTATCTATGCTCTCTAGAGTTGTACCATGTCTCTATGTTCTATAGAGTTGTACCATGTATCTATTATCTATAGAGTTGTATAATGTATCTATGTTCTATAGAGTTGTACCATGTATCTATGTTCTATAGAGTTGTACAATGTATCTATTTTCTATAGATTTGTACCGTGTATTTATGTTCTCTAGAGTTGTACCATGTTTCTATGTTCTATAGAGTTGTACAATGTATCTATGTTATATAGAGTTGTATAATGTCTCTATGTTCTATAGAGTTGTACAATGTATCTATGTTATATAGAGTTGTATAATGTCTCTATGTTCTATAGAGTTGTACAATGTATCTATGTTCTATAAAGTTGTATAATGTATCTAGGCTCTATGTTCATGACAAATTATGAGAGCCCAAAGAATAATTCCTTGCAAGCCTCAGAACAAGCCCTTACACTTCAATTACTTCAGTTTGGCAGTCCATGCCCTTCAGACAACCTACTATTAGCTAGACCAAAGGCTACCCATTTAGTGTCTACTTACTCTTGCACTGAGCATACAATGTGTTGATCATGGTAACATCTTGAACTGTCAGAGCTATTTTATTGCCAAGCAGTACTCCTGGTACCTTGGAGACGATGGTCGGCTTGGAACCAGTAGCGAATTTGAACCCATCAAAGTGCATCAAGCTTTTGTGCTCGTATGGAAAACCCAAAGAGTCAGCGACGTTTGCTGGAGACTTGTCAAAGAATTTTCTGTTTTCTACAAAAACATGACTAGCGGCTTTTTGCAAACTAAAGTTGTAATCTAAACAAACAATTCAATGTTTAACAATAAGTTCTTGCACTCATTTGTCTTTCAATCTGATCACACTCATTTGGGCTGCCAGCTGGAAACTCTCAAGTACCTTAAAATAGTAAAAAATAACCTACGAGGCGCAGCATTCTGTGGGAATACTGTAATGTACTTGTCTCTATCCAGCCGGTTATTCATATGATAGAAGCCTAGGGCGTGTGTCATCTGGTGAAGGACTTCTGCTAATGATTTTACACACTCAGCGTCCAAGTATATGTACTGTCTTCCTGTTTGCCTTCCAACCTCGCTGTTACACAGTCTGTTAAGTACGAATTCATTACATTCCTGACAATCCACTACATTCTTACTTCCCTAGACAAACCACTCCACCTTATACCAGACGCCAACACATCGCTGATACACATTATAGAACAGTGTTATGCAAAAAGGGCTTTTTCTTCCAGTATGCATTGTTTTATATTACTATTATTTATTGTTTGTCTCATGATCTAATTTGGAGTTTTCCGGAACTATCAGAGGGTCATAGCAGGGTCATAGCAGGGTCATAGCAGGGTCATAGCAGCGCATATGTCAGTGAAATAGTAAAATTGGTAGAATGGTTACCGTACATCACCCCATCGTATAAGATAGGAGTGACATCCTGCTATTATCGGTAGGCATAAATAGTGAGGTTATACAACAACGTTATGCAAAAAGAGCATTTTCTTCCAATACACATAATTTTCCTTAACCTTTCTTTATTTCCTGCCTCATGATCTGATTTACTTTGAGGAGCCTCGACAGGTGGTAATAAAGTGCATCTCTGTCTATCTAAGGTCTTTCATTCCTTTAAAACAGGAAAAAGGTTATAACGGTGCTTTTTGAAGTTCTAAAATTGTAACAAACAAATAGTTTGATCAATAAATTTATCTTCCGATGTAGTTAAAAACATAGGATTTTATGCTGGGTCAAAATACAAAGATGCGTCAACATGAGATGAAAAAAGCAAAAAAAGCACCTGGTTCCGGCTCGTGGCATAGAGAATATGACATAATCTTGAACAGCGTAGTTGGTAGGCAGCCTCCTCCTCCACCTGATGCATGTGTACTTTTTAAAGAACTCAAAGGCTGGCGCCAGCATCTGAAGTAGCTGAAAATCTAGAAAAGACCATTAGTGAAGTCCAGTCGAAATCAAATGGAAAAAGTACATAAACAGCTGATACATTGGCATGACATGAGTAGATATGATATAGTATGTAGCTAATACATTGGCATGGCATGAGTAGATATGATATGGTATGTAGCTGATACATTGGCATGGCATGAGTAGATATGATATGGTATGGAGCTGATACATTGGCATGGCATGAGTAGATATTATATGCAATAAGCTGAATGAGATCTCAGCAGGAAGAATGCCTTAGTCAAATCTTTTTTATTGAGAGATAGGAGGAAGGTGTGAGTGATGATCAACTTATGACAGTTTCCATATTACTGGAAGCGTGATCTAAGCGTGCTCTAAGAAATTTAATATAATAGATAAGATGTTTTGCAGCTTTCTTCATTTCACTACTATATATATATTTTTGCTCAATTTAACCATTTCGGAGTATCTGAGTTGATGTATGCTACTATTTCAACAAAGTAAATGTATTTGCTACTGTGAAAAGCAGCAAGTCACGGTTTATCCAACATAAAATAAGTTTTACCAGTAAATGCGTAGCGAATAAAGTTTAATACACAGATTTGTTAGAAAAATTGATTTGCATCATATGTAAGTCATATGTAGCATTTCTATGAGGATCAAAGCATTTGTTTGAATGATATTTTTGACCCGTTCAGTTGTTTTTGTGAAATGGAATTTTCAATTATGCCATGACCTAGCGCTACTTAAATTTAAAAGTAAATAAATATTTAATTTTGCTAGAAAATGATGTTTGCTCTACTACCCATCAATTGTAGGACATACCAGCTGTCCTGGCATCAATATCATAGTAGACAACTCCTAAAGGCCAGAGATGGCTCCAATCTCTCACTGCATTTCTCTTTGTGATTTGCCCTTCTAATCTTGCTTCAGCTGCTATTTTGGCAAATTCTTGAGCAGATATGTGCAGCTCAGTTCCATTAATGCGGGTCTAAAGAAAGTAAGCCTACACGATTCAGTTAATAATAATTTATATCCATGGTAAGATTCACAAATAGCCTGTCATCTAGTAGTATACTGTCACATGAATGTTTCCTTACCATGGTTACTGTCACATGAATGTCTCCTTACCATGGTTACTGTCACATGAATGTCTCCTTACCACGGCTACTGTCACATGAATGTCTCCTTACCATGGTTACTGTCACATGAATGTCTCCTTACCACGGCTACTGTCACATGAATGTCTCCTTACCATGGTTACTGTCACATGAATGTCTCCTTACCATGGTTACTATCACATGAATGTCTCCTTACCATGGTTACTGTCACATGAATGTCTCCTTACCATGGTTACTGTCACATGAATGTCTCCTTACCATGGTTACTGTCACATGAATGTCTCCTTACCATGGTTACTATCACATGAATGTCTCCTTACCATGGTTACTGTCACATGAATGTCTCCTTACCATGGTTACTGTCACATGAATGTCTCCTTACCATGGTTACTGTCATCTAAATGTTTTCTTACCAAGTGTACTGACACTTGAATGTCAGCAAAAGCGATACAAAAAAAGATGCTGAAAATAACTTTTGTCAAATTGCTGATGTTCATCTTCTACTGACACAAGTCTTAAGGCAGTTTATCAAAGGGTCTTGCTAATCTCCGTAAGAAATTTTCCATTTGAGATAGCTGACCATCTGGACATTCTCAATGTAAGAGCAGTAACATGACTCAATATATCACTTTGTAAATGGCTATGAATACCTTCTTAACATCACATTTAACCTTTTCCTTCTTTCATATACTATGCAAGTAGTATTGAACAAATCTCTTTGAGCTGGGCAAGTCATGAAAAGTCATAACAGACAAAGGCATAAAGATATGTTTTTGTGACTGCTATACTATGCTCTGACTACACTATACTCAAAGCTATACTCAGACTGTGCTATAATTACTGCGCCATACTCAGACTATGGATACTCAGACTACGATATACCCAAACCACGATATAATCAGACTATGGTATATTTAGACTACGGTATATTTAGACTACGGTATATTTAGACTACTGTATATCTGGACTACGGTATATTTAGACTACGCGCTATTTAGACTACGCTATATTTAGACTACTTTAAATTTAGACTACGCTAGACTCAGATATGTTCTCAAAGATTAATGAAAAGAAACTTAACTTTTCATGAACCTGAATTTAGTGAACACAGAGGATTACATATTTTAAGAAATAGGTAATCTTAATTCTTTGTCATAGCAGTCTGGATTTGAAACAGAAATAAGCTTCCAGTTCCTCAACTTTTAACACTGCCACAGAGTATATGGGTTATATTTACCTGTCCTGGCAGCCAAGGAGGGCACGACATGACAGCACTCAGCCAATCGCGCCTCTGCTGGCAGCTATGGAGATAGGTCACCCCTAGCAGCTATGGAGGTGGTGTATTGACAGCAGACAGCGATGAGTGCGACTTCTGGCATCTATGGAGGCGGTGTATTGACAGCAGACAGCAATGAGTGCGACCTCTGGTGGCTGTGGAGGTAGTGTATTGACAGCAGACAGTAATGAGTGTGACCTCTGGCAGCTTTAGAGGTGGTGTATTGTCAGCAGACAGCGATGAGTGCGACTTCTGGCATCTATGGAGGCGGTGTATTGACAGCAGACAGCAATGAGTGCGACCTCTGGTGGCTGTGGAGGTAGTGTATTGACAGCAGACAGTAATGAGTGTGACCTCTGGCAGCTTTAGAGGTGGTGTATTGTCAGCAGACAGTGATGAGTGTGACCTCTGGCAGCTATGGAGGTTGTGTTTTGACAGCAGACAGCAATGAGTGCGACCTCTGGTGGCTGTGGAGGTAGTGTATTGACAGCAGACAGTAATGAGTGTGACCTCTGGCAGCTTTAGAGGTGGTGTATTGTCAGCAGACAGTGATGAGTGTGACCTCTGGCAGCTATGGAGGTTGTGTTTTGACAGCAGACAGTAATGAGTGCGACCTCTGGCAGCTTTAGAGGTGGTGTATTGTCAGCAGACAGTGATGAGTGTGACCTCTGGCAGCTTTAGAGGTGGTGTATTGTCAGCAGACAGTGATGAGTGTGACCTCTGGCAGCTATGGAGGTTGTGTATTGTCAGCAGACAGTGATGAGTGCGACCCCTGGCAGCTTTAGAGGTGGTGTATTGTCAGCAGACAGTGATGAGTGTGACCCCTGGCAGCTTTAGAGGTGGTGTATTGTCAGCAGACAGTGATGAGTGTGACCTCTGGCAGCTATGGAGGTTGTGTTTTGACAGCGCCTAAGCTGCTAAACTTACTATTGTTGCTATTATCAAATTGAAAAACTAAATTTGTTAAATTTGTAGCAAATTCTATACATCCCGCCATTCTTGTTGCCATTTCAATATCACTTAACAAACTTCCAGTAAAACATGGCATACAGTTCAGTCGCACCTGTCTCACAGGTAATGACCAATAAGTCGATGCACCTTTATGGAACCTGAATAACTTCAGTTGCCTATATGTTTATGTTATGTCTATGTTAGACATGTTATATGTTAGTCTGATGTATAACTATGTCTATGTTAGACATATGTTATATGTTAGTCTGATGTATAACTATGTCTATGTTAGACATAGTTATATGTCAGACTAACATATAACTATGTCTATGTTAGACATAGTTATATGTCAGACTAACATATAACTATGTCTATGTTAGACATAGTTATATGTCAGACTAACATATAACTATGTCTATGTTAGACATAGTTATATGTTAAGACAGTCATCTTTTGTCTTTAAAAAGAGCTATCTCATAACTGTCTTTCTATTCATGATGGTCAGCAGCCCATTCTCTGGCCATATATTTACTGTACCAAAACTACAATCAGATTAAATAGTGAAGAGCGGTGTAGGCATATTGAACACGGTGAATCCCTGTTATTGTTAGTCCAAAATTGCCATTGAGTTATCAAGTTGTAACTACGTAAATAAAAAGAGCCTAAGCAATATGTGCAACAAAAAGCAAAACAAGTATATAGAAAGAGTATGCAGAAAGGGTATATATAATGGTATGTATAAAGGGTATGTATAATGGCATGTAGAAAGGGTATGTATAATGGCATGTAGAAAGGATATGTATAAATGGCATGTAGAAAGGGTATGTATGAAGGGCATGTGCAAGAGGGTACATACAGTAACTATATGCAACATGGTAGTCACAAATGCTACTGGATGCATTCAAGAGTTATTGTAATAGTATATCTCATGGAAATCTTGAAAGTCTTGCAAAAATTATGCAAGTTTTATCTAATATTTTCTGTAAATATACAAAGCAAATTAGCATATAAATATATCTTTAGCAGTGATAGCACCTTGACACACTTAACAGGAAATGCTATAAAAAGTTCTCTTCATGGTATTTTAGCCCTAGAGTGATCTAACTCTGCACAAATAGTCCTCATATAAACTAGTAACTACATGTGTGTTCACTGCCTTCTCTCCACGGTAACAAAGACTTCCACATCAGGTTTAGTCAGTATCCCATACTTGTGGCCCACCGTTTGTCCTGGTACCAATGATATCTGTAAAAGAAAATAAAAAGCTTGCCTGGAAGAGGCCACCGCATTGTACATCTGAAACAAAAACAGTTCCAAGTCGCGAATTTTTTTGAGTTAGCAGATGCCATGAGTTTGACACTACTAGCTGATGAGAAAATGGCGAGTAACCATAAGCAAGAAGAACATGAATGAAGAAAGCTAAAGATTGTTTTAAAATATGAAAATTTGGATTAAGATTTGTACCTACAAGGTTGCATGCATCAGAATAATATATCCTAATTTCACTAGAACTTACATTATTATATCAAAAGGTTATCTGGTCTCACTAGACCTTATTATATCAAAAGGTTATCTGGTCTCACTAGACCTTATTATATCAAAAGGTTATCTGGTCTCACTAGACCTTATTATACCAAAAGGTTATCTGGTCTCACTAAACCTTATTAAACCAAAAGGTTATCTGGTCTCATTAGAACTTATATCAAAAGGTCATCTGGTGTCACTAAACCTTATTATATCAAAAGGTCATCTGGTGTCACTAAACCTTATTATATCAAAAGATTATCTGGTCTCACTAGACCTTATTATACCAAAAGGTTATCTGGTCTCATTAGAACTTATATCAAAAAGTCATCTGGTGTCACTAAACCTTATTATATCAAAAGATTATCTGGTCTCACTAGACCTTATTATATCGAAAGGTTATCTGGTCTCACTACACCTCATTATACCAAAAGGTTATCTGGTCTCACTAGCCCTTATTATACCAAAAGGTTATCTGGTCTCATTAGAACTTATATCGAAAGGTCATCTGGTGTCACTAAACTTTATTATATCAAAAGATTATCTGGTCTCACTAGACCTTATTATATCGAAAGGTTATCTGGTCTCACTACACCTTATTATACCAAAAGGTTATCTGGTCTCATTAGAACATATATCGAAAGGTCATCTGGTGTCACTAAACTTTATTATATCAAAAGATTATCTGGTATCACTAGACCTTATTATATCAAAGGGTTATCTGGTCTGACTAGACCTTATTTTGGCTGTACCACATGTAGAAGTTGCTCACTAAATCTTTACAATTGTCTTTACTACAATAAGAGCCATGCCCCTCCATCTGTCTGAAGCCAGGCTAAGAGCATTGGGAACAAATTTATCACACGGTAATTGAACTAAGAATTCCGACTTCACAGTGAAGCACGCTACCAACTGTGCCACTGTGCCACCTTGCAGCATCATGGAATACTTGTGCACATACTGATTACACATGATTTCTCACGCCCCACGGAACTGCCGGCTGTGCCAGCATACTAGGTGTCAGATGTGTCAGATAAAAAGACACGTAATAAGGCATCCTTCACAAAAACCCTTCAGTCTGAATAAGTGATGCTATTTTCTACTCCGTCTGTCACTGGGTTGGTGAAGCAATGCAAAAGCAAAGGATTCGAGAAAAATATGTGGGTGTGAACAAAAATGTCAACTAGCAAAATAAAAATAAAGAGGTCAAAGGAAGAGCTATCTCACCTTGAAGTTCTTGAGTATGAGTGTGAGGAAGACCTTAGTTTCCACATTGGTCATTCTGTAGCCAGGGCATTTCCTTTTGCCCATACCAAAAGGCTCAAAACCGAGCGGCGGAAGTTTATCAGCATTGAGGAATCTGTCGGGGTCAAACCTGAAATGAGTGGTATGCAAAAACAAATTAAAAGATGCAGCAGTGCCGCTGGCTTTTAACTGCGCACGAACAACAAACCCATAAAACTACATGTACAGTTATACCTTGACATATAGGTGCCCAACATACGAGACATTTGAGATACGAGCAAAATTCCGAGCACGTTTTTGCCTTGAGATATGAGACAAATTTAAGGTACAAGCGCGTCAGAGGCTGCTTAAGTGGTACTCAAGGTATTTCTCATCTGATCAGTTTGCATTTGTAACACGGTTTTTGTGACCAATAATCAATGCGGAATTAATTGAATAAACAATAGGTCCTAAGCATGTCAGTCCAGTGAGGAAAAAGTGAAAAGAAAAAGCGTGTAATGACAATCGATATTAGGCATGAAATAATAGAGAAGCATGAGAGCGGCGTAGGCATGACAGGGCTGGTGCACCAATATCAGAAGAGTACCTCCAAGAAATGTACCATCACCAAACAGAAAGACTAACCATTCTTTCCAAGTGGCACAGTGATATTCATAACAACATGGAAAAGGTTCTTATAATATGGATAAAGAGCAAACAGCTGACGGGAGATAGCGTGGCCGAAATAATCACCTGCCAAAAGACCAACGAGGACTTTGTGACGACACGTGTTACAAGTTTTTGCGCATGTCCGTTTTTGTAACTTTTGTTCTTGTGAAGGAGAGACAAAAGCAAACATACAGGTTACTTTAAAAATGGCAGGCAAAACATGAAGACGAAACTGTGGACAAAAGAGCTACACTGAAAGAACGAAATTGCAAAATGAAAACAAAAAATATAGTTATATTTAGTGTAACATTAAACCCTTTTTTAAGTGTGTGCATAGGAAGCCAAATTTATTGAAGTTAAATTTGATTTCTTTCTCCCTCCTCTGCAAACACGACTCTTAGCTGCTATTGTCTGTATCAAAGATGAGAGATCCAGAAAGTACTATACATAATGAAGAAATATTTTATTGCAGATCATAACTACTAGATGGGCATTTGTTACTTTGTCAGCGTGGATGGTGAATTAGAACAATTAAAAACATGTTTTTCCATTGCGATATCTTGTTTTTGTGTGTTTTTCAGAGATAAGGAATGAATGAATTTGTATTTAGTTGCTTTATATAGGAATAAAGTGCTTTGAGATACAAGTGAATTAACATACAAGAACAAACTGTTGAATGTTGATGTTGAAGTATGACAGTATTGTATATAAAGAGTACATGTAAATAATTTAGAAAAGAGTAGACTGATGGTTAGAAATGTGTGTGATGTAAGCAAGTGTGTGACGTAAGTGAGTGTATGACATAAGCGAGTGTATGATGTAATCAAGTGTATGACGTAAGCAAGTGTATGATGTAATCAAGTGTATGAAGTGAGCAAGTGTATGATGTAATCAAGTGTATGAAGTGAGCAAGTGTATGATGTAATCAAGTGTATGAAGTAAGCAAGTGTATGATGTAATCAAGTGTATGACGTAAGCAAGTGTATGATGTAATCAAGTGTATGACGTAAGCAAGTGTATGATGTAATCAAGTGTATGAATTAAGCAAGTGTATGATGTAATCAAGTGTATGACGTAAGCAAGTGTATGATGTAATCAAGTGTATGACGTAAGCAAGTGTATGACGAAGTGAGTGTGTGACGTAAGCGAGTGTCTGAACAAGCTAATAGGAAACAGAGATAATGAGTAAGTTAGCTGACATCAGTGTGAAAGTAGAAGACAAACTGTTACATAGAAAGTTGGTAATTACAGGGCGACATACTAAGTCAGTGGTTCTTAACCTGGGTTCGATCGAACCCTACGGGTTCAGCAGAGCCTCTGTCGTGGAGGTCTTGACACACCGACTCATGTCAACACGTGATGCCCCGCTTGGCCATCACTGGCTGCAGATGTTCACGTTACATTGTTTAACCAATCAGTGCTGCGAGAACATTAGCATACTCAGGAGTGGTCAACGTGTGACTGTCATCGTAGTACGTAGTGCAACTTATTTCTTTATATTTTAATCCATACTAACTGCTGAGCAAAAAAGGAAAGTGGTCGGACGAATCTGTACAATATGGATTCTCATGTATCCTGGAACAGGATGAGAGTCAGCGCCCTGCCTGCATGATTTGCACTGCCAAGTTGAGCAACTCTAGCCTCACACTGGCAAAACTAAAGGAACACTTTATGAAGCTGCATGGAGACGGATAATACAAGAACAGAACGCTTGCTGAATTCAAGCTAAAGAGAGCCAGATTCGATGATAAGGCCACTCTGCCTGCTTATGGATTTGTACCCGTTAACAAACCGGTCGTCACAGCATCGTACGAAGTTGCGTACCTGATCGCAAAGCAGGGGAAGCCACACATCATTGGTGAAACACTTGTAAAACCAGCGGCGTTAAAGATGGCGAATGTGATACTCAGAACAACGGCCGAAACTAAATTGTTATGCATTGCATTCTGGACAGGCATGCGTTGGCAACAAAAAGCTTGCCTCCAAAATTGCAGAAGTATTAAAAACTGTAGTGGAATGTGTGAACTGTTTGCAAACTAGTGCTCTGAGGCACTGCATCTCCAGTGAGCTATGCAAAGTAATAAGCGCTGAATTCGAGGTACTTCTATACCATTCTAATGTTCGGTGGTTATACCGATTTTTACTTTGCGTGTGAAATTAGCCATGTTTTTGCACGAGCACCAACATTTCCATGCAAATTGCTTCAAAAATTCCGAGTTCATTTTCATTTCAGTGTACACGGCTGATATATTTCCAGCTCTCAATCACCTTAATCAGCAAATGTAGGGATAAGTCAACATCATGGATGCAGAATAAGACCTGAAGGCTTTTCAAAAAAGCTACCGTTATGAAAATAACGAATAGAGAACAAGAACTTCGCAAACCTTCCCCTTCTGGACAACTGTATAAGTAAGATCGAAGATGTGTCTGGAATTGGTGACATTTCTGTACCCATGGAACTGGAGCAAGCAACTGCCACACACTTGGATGAGTTTGCAAAGTCTCTCAACAGATACTTCCCTATACGAGAGTCATATCCAGCATGGGTGAGACAGCAAAGGTCAATGATGAATACCTCGACGAGATCATTGAAATTCAGCAGAGCCAGGTTCAACAGCAACTCTTCAGAACAACAACGCTCTCAACGTTTTGGTGTCAACAAATAGAAAAGTATCCAGTTATTGCTAAGAAAGCCTTGAAGTTTTTTGTGCCATTTGTTACAACATATCTTTGTGAGCAATCCTTTTCAAGGATGCTGGACATAAAAACGAAGAAAAGGAACAAACTTTGCTGTGAAAATGCCATGAGATTGACACTTGCCAAGGTGAAGCCACGCATATCTGAACTGGTCTCTCAAAGGCAACAACAGAAGTCATATTGATCTGCATGTAATTTGTTGTGAATTCGTGCACTATGTTGGTTTTGTCCTTTGAACAAGGTGATGTTCATGCACGGTTCATTTTGTGCACCAGTAGAAAACATGTATGTTTTGAATTTGAACAACATCATATTTTATTTTACACTAAAGTAGAATTCGGTTGCATTGTGAACTAAGCTGCGGATCCATGGAATGCTGCCCTGTGACTCGGACAGACAAAGCAGGAGAAAAAAAGTAGGGTTCGGTGAATGCTCATATGAAACTGATGGGGTTCGGTAGCTCCAATAAGGTTAAGAACCACTGTACTAAGTGATTAGTTACATTAGTAATTAGTGAATAGCACGGGTAAATGCTTGCCACGAAAAAGGGGAACATTTTTAACGCTATAATGATGCATAACTGGTAAAAAAATATTACTCAAGTCAAAAAACTGTATTACACAACAAGAACTTAACCTTATTTCATAACAAAAGCTTAACCTACTTATATACCATGAAACCTCTAATTGAACGCCATGGCGCTCTATTTTTCAACCCTTGCTCTATAGTGGTGGTCAAATAGCGGTGGCATTCAAATAGAGGCCGGCGTTGTATTTTTCAAATGGCTTATAAAAATTTAGGAAGATAAACTTAGCATGTTTACGGGCGTAGTGAATGCTGCCTATATTTTGCCCTCTCCTTCCGGTAGAGCGATATCAACCCTTTTGGATGCAATAAATTTACTAACTTACATCCAACTTGTCAACCCTTTTGGATGCAACAAATATACTAAATTTACTAAGTTGCCTCCAACTTGTCAAAGATCTCTCAAAAAATATGCATTAAGAAACCAAGAAATATCTCCGCCAGTTGATATCTATTGCTTACAATTTATCTGTGATGATATTATAGCCTGTGCCCTGCTTTGCAATTTGTTGAAGCTTTCAATTTTTATTGCATAAATTTGAAGACATATTTTTATTTTATATCTATATTTAAAAATGTTGCATAAATGGTCATTGCAGTCATTGATATGTTCGCTGCAGTTCGCAGCCACAACTATCTTTTTATGTGTAATAGAAGAGGAGTTATGAATATCAATCTGTCAGACATTATGCTACAAATCTGCAAATTTATAAGCTATATAAGAATAATCTATCAAATGCCACAGATATATATTCATGAACAAGTGACATAAATGAACCATACTTATATTACATGCAGAAACAAACACTAATGCTTTTGAAACAAATATTTGTATCGTATGCTTTGCTCTGCATTCTGATCGTTGCTTTCGATGGAACAAACATCTTCTGGTTGTCTAATACCTTTCACAAGATCTTCTGGCCTCAACTCTTCTTCTGCCCTGCTGAACTAGTCGATGTTAGCGTCAAAACATTTTTTTAGCAAAGCAAAACTTTTACACGTCCCATTCGCACAAATACACGTAATGATAAACTTTTAGCTTCATTTGCGTTAAGCACAACTTTTAGCCTAAAGCCAGTCATTCATATACCACCGTAAATGTCAACCAATTTTATATACTTGGATGTATCAAAACCGCATTAAACAAGGAAATACTATTAGCCTGATATATTTATTAATTATTTATCTGGTGTTGCTTTGAAAGTTTCAACGAAAAAAAGCGTACAGAGTGGGAGTTAGACAACGAGAAAATTAATTGGTATTGATGTAAACAATTAATTATTAATACCATTTTGTGGACACTTTTCTACTGATCACTTGATATTATGGGTTCGTAAAGATCAAACAATGGTAAAGTGGTGGTCAAATATAGGTGACGTTCAAATAGAGGGTGGCGCTCAATTTTTGAACCTTTTTCTCATAGTCTCGGTCAAATAGAGATGGTGGTCAAATATAGGTGGCAGTCAAATAGAGGTGACGTTCAATTAGAGGTTTCAAGAAAACAAAAATTTAACAGAATTACATAACAAGAACTTGACCGTATTACACAACAAAATCTTAGCCTTATTAAATAACAAAAACCTAACCTTAATACATTACATTACTAAATAATAACTTGACCTTATTATATAACAAAAACATAAACTTATTTTATGAGAAAGACATTATTATGACATATTACGATATTATGACAAAGATACTATGACAAACACTAGCCCATATTTTATAACAAGAACTTAACCTTATTACCTTTTATTAGCATGTTTCAACCTTATTATACAACAAGAAATTAACCTTACTACAAAAGAACTTACGTGTTGGCATTTGGCCACTGCTTTTCATCCTTGAACATGGCATATAGGGATATCATGACGGGGGTCTGAAAAAAAAACAAAACACTATAACTGTACAATATAGGTCTGGAACAGATAACAATAGGCCCAAATTGCACGTATGAAAATATTTGATACAAATATTCACACAAAATCAACAACAAATCCAGTTTAACTGTTAAGCTGCAACTTATAAAAAGACTAACAGAAGTAAGATAAAACAGGACAAAAAACTGAAAGTGATATAATAAACTAGTAGAGATATAATAAACTAGTAGTGATATAATAAACTAGTAGAGATATAATAAACTAGTAGTGATATAATAAACTAGTAGTGATATAATAAACTAGTAGTGATATAATAAACTAGTAGTGATATAACAAACTAGTAGAGATATAATAAACTAGTAGTGATATAATAAACTAGTACAGATATAATAAACTAGTAGAGATATAATAAACTAGTAGTGATATAATAAACTAGTAGTGATATAATAAACTAGTAGAGATATAATAAACTGGTAGTGATATAATAAACTAGTAGTGATATAATAAACTAGTAGTGATATAATAAACTAGTAGTGATATAATAAACTAGTAGAGATATAATAAACTGGTAGTGATATAATAAACTAGTAGTGATATAATAAACTAGTAGTGATATAATAAACTAGTAGTGATATAATAAACTAGTAGTGATATAATAAACTAGTAGAGATATAATAAACTGGTAGTGATATAATAAACTAGTAGTGATATAATAAACTAGTAGTGATATAATAAACTAGTAGTGATATAATAAACTAGTAGAGATATAATAAACTAGTAGTGATACAATAAACTAGTAGTGATATAATAAACTAGTAGTGATATAATAGACTAGTAGTGATATAATAAACTAGTAGAGATATAATAAACTAGTAGAGATATAATAAACTAGTAGTGATATAATAAACTAGTAGAGATATAATAAACTAGTAGAGATATAATAAACTGGTAGTGATATAATAAACTAGCAGAAATGCCGAAGTTAGACTGTACATTACAGGCGTAACCAGTACTCACATTGGCTGGCACCAGATAGCCTCCAACAGTCATGTCAACCGCCGACTGGCGAGCAGCAAATGGCGCAAGGTTGGTAAATCTGTGGGTCTCTGACATGACACACTCTAAGTACCTGAGCATCAATACAAATAATTGATGATGCTTTCACTGGACACACTGATGTTTTATAAAAGTCAATGAATACTTGCAATACTTGAATTGAAACTTGCAGTGAATACTTTTTAGAAATAGGAAGCTCACATAATTTTTTATTTAGACAACTGGCGACATGAACGAGCTTTCATGATTGCATCGACTGTGGAATCGGGTTGAAGGTTTACTTGCAACAAAATTTACTTTACAGTTATTTGGTATGAAAAGATTCACCATGTCTTACTCTGCTGTGTTGTAGGTTCAGAATATATGGAAATGTGATTACAAGCTCTAAAAGCTCAAAAAAGAACAGTTAAAAAAGCGGCCGAACGTTGCAATCCCTTATTTTGATGATGTTTTCAACTAGGCATGATTATTGTTTTGACACGTGATGTTATTATGTTAAATGAAAGGCCAATAAAGGGCACAATGTAAAACGTCTCCTAGCACTAGTTTATGACAAACACTTCGGGTTCTACCGGAAGCCCTAATCAAATATAGATGCTCGCTACTTTACAGTTTTGTTTCAGCTTGGTCTAATCATCTAGTCACCATCTGATCATGTGATCCAAATTTCCCGCCAAATGGCGCGAACAATTTTTGCAGCATTTTTCGACCAGCACAGGTAACCAACAGACTCATCATGTTTATCAGGAGATGATATGCACCCCCTCGAACTAATGCTAAAAAATTAAACGGATTTTTAGGCTATGTTTTGAAATATCAGCGCTCAAAGTGACAGCATTACAATGATAATGAATTAAATGCGTAAGGACAATAGACATGGTTTTATTGAATGCGTGAAGTATATTGGAAAGTGTAAACGGAAGCACATCGCGCTCAACTACGTCACATTTGAGCCATTTTGAGAGGGATTCCAACCTACGACCGCATTGACTGAGATTGACTGTTTATTTTTTAGCTTTTAAGAGCTTGTAATCACATTTCCACATATTTGGCACCTACAACACAACAGAGTAAGACATGGTGAACTTTTTGATACCAAATAACTGTAATGTGAATTTTGTTGCAAGTCAACCTTTCAAGCAAACATACTTCAATTTTTGGATGACATCCACACTGAGAGGCCCACCAGAGTATGCCTGACATATTTCATCATAGCACTTGTCTTGCATCTTAGGGTTGCTAGCCAGATGGTAAAGCATCCAAAAGATGACTACAATATAAGAATTGTGTAAAAAGTTGACACTTCATTGAATTACACTGAGCTCACATGCGTTTGAATGTCTTACAAAACCTAAGTATTCATATAGTTCCTCATGTAATAAGGAATGTAATAAGTATTCATATAGTTCATCGTGTAATAAGGAATATAATAAGAATTCATATAGTTCCTCATGTAATAAGGAATATGATAAGTATTCATATAGTTCCTCATGTAATAAGGAATATGATAAGTGTTCATATAGTTCCTCATGTAATAAGGAATATGATAAGCATTCATCTAGCTCATCATGTAATAAGGAATGTGATAAGTGTTCATATAGTTCCTCGTGTAATAAGGAATGTAATAAGTGTTCATATAGTCCATCATATAATAAGGGATGTAATAAATATTCATATAGTTCATCGTGTAATAAGAAATATGATTAGCATTCATATAGTTAATTGTGTGTTCATAAACCTCTAAGTGATAAGTGACTAAGTGACACAGTAATTACTCTATCTAATGCTAAAAATGAATCCAATAAAAACATTTTTAGAACTCGTTTGTCATATGATATGCATTCAGTACATGGCCTCTGCTGATGCAAAACCACACATGCAGTTATCCGGTACCAACAGACCCTAACCACCTCAGTAGTTCTACGTCAATTTAGTCAAAAATGTAAGGATCAAGCGATTGGATATCGAGCTACACATGAGCACTCAATCATGTATTGCCTCCCCTATGCATAAGAATTAGACAGCACCCTTACACAGCAAAACTAATAATTTACACAAATCAGTTTAATAAAAGCCGCTAATGAGGTAGGTAAGTACATCCGTAAAAGAAATTGGTTACTTACAGAAGCCGGTTGTGTGAGAACCACCTATAAGGTAGCTGAGTACATCACTGAAGAGCATATCTTCATTATCATAATTGTCAAGAAGACTGTCTGTAAGCATAGAGAACCAATATCCTTGCAAAGGTCTACATGGGTAAATAAATACGTGAGTATGAGCCCATAAAAGCAGGCCAAGTACATGTGAGTAGGAGATGTTGTCATTTATGTATATAAAAGTGCTTTATAAATTTGCTGATGGTAAAATGCAGAGAATACCTAAAGATGCTATCTCATATATTTTAGGTCAGGATGGTATACTACTGTAATATCAAAGACGCCATTTCAGCTAATTTCTTGAGTAACCAGTAATGAACTGAACTAACCTTGCCTAAACATGACTAGAGCACAGGACACTTGCCTACACATGACTAGAGCATAGAGCACTTGCCTACATATGAATAGAGCATAGAGCACTTGCCTACACATGACTAGAGCATAGAGCACTTGCCTACACATGACTAGAGCATAGAGCACTTGCGTACATATGACTAGAGCAATTCAATTTTTAGATTAGAATTTTTTAAAGTATAAAAATATCCAGGGGTTACAACGATGCAGAAAGACCATGAAAACCATAGTGAATGGGCTGGTAAATGTTGAGCACTCGCACAGGTCTGTCTGTAATGATTTTGTTTATAGAGTCAAATTATCCCACGACCAAACATGAGCAAAGCGATTGTTTGGGAGATTTATAATGAATGCACATGTGCAAACAACTCCCAAAAAATTATCCGTTACAAACCGTGACCAAACCCTTGTACCGAAATCTCTTCAACAAATTTAACCATTTTTGTGTAGAGTCGTTCAAGTATACTAATTATACAAAACATATAAACCTATTTAAATATGTTACCAAGTCTTTGAAAGGTTACCGCAATATCCTAAAACTAACCCATCTGATCGGATGATACATAAATAGACAGATTAATTCGTTCTAAAATCGAAATAGAAACTTGAGAAGCCTTTTTTAATCAAAATTAAGACCGGCCAACGAAACGCCAATAAGGCCGTGCAACAGATAGTATAACCATTAAGTCTTCCAAATTTTACAAGAAAAACGTGCTCATTTCACCAGTCTATGGAATTGTTCAATTGCCGAAGGTTTCTGTAATTAACTTAGAAGTACTGAAAAGGATCGTTTCTTTTTTGCCGATTTTATTATTCGAATTAATTAATTGATTTTATAAAAAAAATTATCCCACGACCAAACAAGAGTGAAACGATTGATTGGGAGTCTTATGATAAATGCACATGTGCACACAACTCCCGAAAAATTATCCGTTAACGGCCGTCACCAAACCCTTGCAACGAAATCCTATCAACAAATTTAACTATTTTTCAGTAAAGTCGTTTAAGTAAAATAATGATACAAAACGCATATAAACCTGTTTAAATATGTTACCAAGCCTTTGAAAGGTTACCGCAAATTCCTAAAACCAACCCATCTGATCGGATTCTACACAAATAGACAGCTTTTTTGGGACAAAAGTCGCCACAAAACGCTTGAAAAGCTTGGATTAATAAAAGTTAAGACAGGAAATTGAAACGCCGGGCGACAGAGAATAGAACGATGAAGTCTTGCGCTTTTCACGAAAAAAAACCGTGCACTTTTCACCAGTCTATAGCATTGTCGAATTGCCGAAGGTTGAGGCAATTAACATAGGAGTACAGAAATCGTTTCATTCTTGCCGATTTCAATTTTTTCATTTTCAATTTCATTTGCCGACATAAGTGAATACTTTCGCATTCTAACTGATGTCCAACGCAGTGTCAGTAAAGCAAATGACGATGATATTTTTTAGCAGTTCTTATGAGATTATTACAATAATTAATTATAAGTTTGGATGACTACAAAACAATGACTACGTAGTACAGATTTTCTAAAAATCTAACGCAGTGTAAGTGAAGGGCAAGACGATGATATTTTTTCTAACGGTTGTAATGAGATTATTACAATAATTAAATATAGGTTTGGATGACTACAGAACAATGGCTACGTAGTATAGATTTTCTAAAAATCTTTATCAGTGCATTTTACTTCTAATATTGGCCGATATTGCATTTCTCTTTTTGCAGGAGGAGAGATATAAACATATAATCTTTACCTTTCATTATTGCTATTTGTTGTATATAATAACACCCACACCCAGTACATTACAGCTACCATTGCAGTTATCCTATTTGACTGCTAATATTGCATTTTTCAACCATCAGTACCCTTTCTTTTTTTCCAATATCACTTTGGTCGTGGGCTGTATGACAGTGGAATTTCTAGTTATAATATTTAATTATAAGAAAAATCATTAAAATTTACAACATCGAAGTATATGATTGCATTGTCTAATTGCCGAAGGTTCCTTTAATTAACGTAGACCGTTTGAGGCATAGACCAACTTACAGGTACAAAAATGTGGTACACAGTTTATCAGCCTGTTTTTTGTCCAATTACCGAAGGTTTCATTAAATTATCTAGAACATTAGCCAGATTTTGTTACATCTTATCTACAAGCTAGGGCCGAACTACAATGCCCGTTTGTGACAAGAATATTTCTTTATTTTAGTCCAGTTTGCCGAAAACTTCCAGACGCGTTAATGCTAATGCTTGCTTTCTGTTACATATCGCTGTCAAAACCATTCTACATCCAACACGACCAACTTTCAACTTTCCAACACAACTTTCAAACTGTGTATATTACACGGCAGCTTGCCATTTTACTTTTAATATTGCATTTCAGAGATATAATAAACATATTTCATTATTGCTGTTGTTAGTTAAATTACGTACAGTAGGCTAGGCCTACAGCTTGAATTAATATTTATTTTGTTTTTAAGCATAGGTTTGAGATAGTAGTAGATTAGGTCTGATTTTTATACAACCTTTTGTTTTGCATAATTGACCTTTTGAATTTCATTTCAAAACAACTTGACAACTACCATGGACATACAACCTCCCAGAACACCACGTCGTCGCAGTGGCCGTCCACGTGTCTCCCAATTATTACGGAGGAGGAGAAATAGAAGGTCCTCACAGCAACCATCAACATCATATGCTAATGTTCAACACGCTACTCAAAATAATAACAACAACTCATCTGATTCAAAGAATTCTTTAGTAGATGTTGTAGGCGAAGCCTACAACATCTAACTAAAGAGTTCTACTTTTGTAGAATTCTGACCTTTTGTAACTACTTTTTCCACAACCAGCAGTACCCTTTCTTTTTTCCATTATCATTTTGGTCGTGGGCTATATGACAGGGGAATTTCTAGTATATATATAATATATATATAATATATATATATATGGCAGCAAGGCATGGCAGGAAATCAACTCTCATTGGTAATGGGATTTGTCTCTCTTGCCTGCTCTGAGCTGCACTGATGAGGCTTCAATAGCCGAAACAGTACTGTTTGTAGCGAATATATATATATATATATAAAAAAAATTGTTTCCTCACCCCGGATACCCCGTATGGGTGGTAAATTCTGCTCTAACTCGGGTCTTCTACCAGAGACCTGGGAGTTTGAGCACTCGCCTCAAGATCTTAGCTGTTCCCAATAGCGCACTTTTCTGCAACTCACCTGAGTTGATTGTTGTTGGTATTAGGGCAAGCCACATTTTATGCGCTGGTGTTATTGCGCCCAGTGCCCCAATGACTACTGGGATTACAGTTGTTCTTACATTCCAGCATTTTTCAATCTCTTCTCCAAGAGGGAGATATTTCTCTACCTTTTCTTTTTCTTTGCTGGCTATATTGTAGTCATTGGGTACTGCTATATCTATTATAGTAGCCCTCTTGTTCTCCTGGTCTACCACCACTATATCTGGTTGGTTTGCTAGGACATGCTTGTCAGTTTGGATGTAGAAGTCCCAGAGGATCTTAGCGCGGTCATTTTCATTGACCTTACCAGGAGCTTTCCACCAGTGTTGTGGTTCATTAAGGCCATACTCATCACATAGACTTCTATACATAACACCTGCGACATGATTATGCCGCTCAGTGTATGCGTTTCCTGCTAGCTGCTTGCATCCACTGATGATGTGTTGGATGGTCTAAGGTGCATCTTTGCACAGTCTGCATCTAGGATCGTCTCTAGTGTGATAGATTTTCGTTTGGAGTTGCCTTGTTGGGAGCACTTGCTCCTGGGCTGCCATGATTAGCGACTCTGTATTGGCCGTTAGGTTTCCTTTGTTCAGCCACATATATGTCTGGTGAAGATCGCCAACCTTAGATATTTGTTGGTGGTAAGCACCATGAAGAGGTTTCGTGTGCCAGTCAATTTCCTCGTCATCAGGGCGTAGGTCCGTTGTAAGAGCAGCCGATTGAAATTCAGCTAGCAACTTATCTGAAATGGCCATGGAGGCTGCATATGCTTTGATGCTTTGCTCCTCTTTCACTGTCTGCCGTACACTTTTGAGTCCCCTACCACCATCTTTCCTATCAAGATACAATCTAGTAGTATCAGATTTTGGGTGGAGTGCTCCATGCATGGTCCAGCAGTTTACGAGTTGCTATATCTGTTTCTTTGATGGCTTCCTCAGTCCACTTTATTATGCCTGCTGGATATCTTATTACTGGCAGTGCATAGGTATTTATTGCCATGACTTGGTTCTTGGCATTGAGCTGGCTCCGTAAGACCTGCCGAAGGCGTTTCTTGTATCCGGTAATGGCTTTGTGACGTCCCTCGGGTTCGTGGTTGATGTTGCTTTGCATAATCCCTAAGTACTTGTACCCTTCTTCTATATCTTTGATGGTACCATTTGGCATTCTTAGGCCATCTGTGAGCATAGAATGGCCTTTCTTAAGAATTAGCCTTCCACATTTCTCAATACCGAAGGTCATTCCGATGTCCTTGCTGTATACCTGAGTGAAGTGTATTAGCGAATCAATGTCCCTTTCTTTGTTAGCGTACAGCTTGATGTCATCCATGTAGAAGAGGTGGTTTATCTTAGTGCCACTCTTCAACTGGTACCCATATTGAGTCTCCTCCAGCATATTGCTTAGAGGGTTTAGGCATATGCAGAAGAGCAGTGGTGATAAGGAGTCACCTTGATAGATGCCTCGCTTAATTTTTACATTCACCAGCTTTTTGCCATTAGCCTCCAGTTCCGTCTTCCATTTGGTCATTGACATCTTGATGAATGCCACAAGAGCAGGGTGAACATTGTACATACTGAGACACTCAAGTATCCAACTATGGGGAATTGAGTCATAGGCCTTTTTGTAGTCAATCCAAGCCATGGCAAGATTGGTTTGCCTTCTCCTGCTGTCTTGATAGACCGTCCGATCCACCAGTAACTGATGTTTGGCTCCTCGGGTGTTGCGCCCAATTCCTTTCTGAGCACTGGTCATATAGTGACTCATGTGCTCTTCCAGTTTGTCTGTAACTACTCCTGAGAGCAGTTTCCAAGTGGTCGGCAAGCACGTTATTGGTCGATAGTTTTTGGGAATCGGCCCCTGCTTTGGATCTTTTATCAGAAGTACAGTTCGTCCTTTGGTCAGCCATTCTGGATGGTCACCTTGTTCTATTAGGCATTCCATCTGCTTAGCCATTCTAGTGTGAAGTGATGTCAATTTCTTTAACCAGAAGGTTTGAATCATGTCATGGCCAGGTGCTGCCCAGTTCTTCATACGCTGCACTCTGCACTTGAAGTCCTCTTTGCTGATGGTGAGTCCTTGCTGAGCCACAGTGTGTTGATGGCTCTCTTTAAGCCTCTTCAGCCAATTTGCAGTGGTGTTATGAGTAGTCTCTTTCTCCCAGAACTTTGAAGTGCTAGATCGGGGAGGCTCAAACATTGGCCCCTGCAGTTCACCTTTGAACTGGGAATACACTCTAGATGGATTATTGATGAACAGTTTGTTCATTCTCTTGTTATCCCGCTCTTTGGTGTACCACTTCAGTCGTGCCGAGAGTGCTACTAGCTGCTGTTTGGCAGATTCTAGAGCTTCTATTGTGGTTTCCCTTTTTGGACGCTCCAAACTGTGGTTAGATCTCTCACTGAGCCTACTAACTTTCTTGCGCAAGTCCTTGATCTTATTTTGTAGCCTCAGCTGCCAGGATGGAATGGCTTGAAGCCTTGTTGGCAGTGGCTTAATCTCCTCCAAGATGACGGTTGCTGTACTGTAGATTAAGGCATTAGTCTCACTGATTGATCCAGTTGAGATCGACTCCAGTGCCAAGTTAATGTCTTCTAACAGCTTCTTAGGTATGGCCTTGCTAACTCTTCGTAGTGGTACCCTGCTTCCATAATCATTAGCAGCTGACATCTTGTTGATGATATTTTCCGCAAGCTCTCTCACCCTTGGGTCAAGGACCAAGTCCAAGGTCCATGTCTTCTTCAACCCATGAGTCAACACATGATCGTGTATGCGTGACAGTGTGTGTTGATATGCACTCCTCATTGGGTGAACTGTACACTAATTTCATCTACCTCAAGTTCCGATATGAGGAACCGCTTGATTATGTTACTCCTCTGAGCTACAAGTTGCTTAGCGGTTAGTGGCTATTCAGGGCACATGTTTATCCACAGTTGACGCATCCTTCCCATGTACCCCACTTTTGAGGTTCACTTATAAAGTAGCACTGCATGAGGTCTGTGTTATCAGTCCGAGTCCATTTCATCCGTTTTGAACCAGTAGCCCATTTTTCACTGCCTTGTCCTGGTTCAGCTACAGGCGGCGCGGACCTTGTTTGACCGGGCGACATCCGAGCCGGCATGGCTTTGGTTATTGCACTCATCATAGAGGTTGTAGACGTTATACATGCAAGGTCTTGTCTAAAGACCACCAGAAAAGTGCAGTTGTTGGGGTTTGAACCGAGGACCTAATGATCACGGTCCCGATACCTTACCAACTGCGCTATCTGTCCTGTATATATATATATATATAATGTGACTCTATAAGCAAAATCGTTATAGACAAACCTGTGCGAGTGCTCAACATTTATCAGTCCATTTACTTTGGTTTTCATAAATGATTAAGTGCCTAATTTTACTAAAGCCTGGTTTCCATATCGATTGCGAGACTTCGACAGTAATATTGCGCGGCAAAGCGCTTGCGACGCTAGGCTCGGCGGCTTATGTTCACATAAAGCTGCATCGCTAATAACAGCATAAAAATCTTTGCTCGCCATGCCATTTCTATAATGCTGACTTTCATCTGTACAGTGCATTTCGGGAAGGTTTTGTCTGCGGCTCTTCGCGAAATTTGAACAGCGCTAAACTCTTGCGTTGCCGCCGGCAACTACCGGCGGTCCTTGGCAGTACCCGGCGCGTAGGTTCCCATTTCACCGCTAATAGCCTGCGGTGCTGTCGCCGGTGCTTTGCAACGTATATGGGAACCAGACTTAAGTGACGAGATGAGCTTACTGGTGATCAAATGGCAATCAACTGGTGCTCAACTGGCGATCAAGTTCTAACAGTTTATATACACCGATTCTTAAAATTGACTTGTTTATAATGAATTCTATTTGTGAGTTCTAAAAGAAAACATAGAGTTGATTGTGAATTGCCGATCTTCAGAAAAAAACACAAAGCAACTTCAGTCATGACTCTATAATTTGTATATCACACAATTTAAACTCTGATTAAATTCTGGTGAAGTTTGATTTACCTCGCAAACTGGTTGCAAACAATTTGTAATGTATATTACTAAAGACACTCGCTAAGATGATCAGCGACAGCGAGCACTCCGATCTCGACCACAAGTAGGTCTAGTATATCCACTAACCTATGAATATCTTCTGCTCCGGCTCAACCTCAGCCTCTTCACGTTGTTGAATGATCCCTTTGACAACCTTTCTCATCCTAGCTAGTCCTACCAAAATTTATCAAAAAATATTGCAGACTTTCAATCCTTAAAGGTTGACTTGCAACAGAATTCACATTACAGTTATTTGGTATCAAAAGATTCACCATGTTTTACTCTGCTGTGCTGTAGGTGCAAAATATGTGGAAATGTAATTACCAGCTCTTAAAAGCTCAAAAACGAACAGTTAATCGGAGCCATCACATTTCGCTGTAGATAGGAATCAGTTTATTTCTTTGACGTAGTCATTACATTTGGTTATTGTTTTGTCACGTGATGTTCTCACGTAAATTGAAAGGCCAATAAAAGGCTCGATATAAAACTTCTCGTAGCACTAGTTTATGACTAACACTTCGGGTTTTGCCGAAGATCCTGTATCAAATATAGATGCTCGTTACTTGACAGTTTTGTTTCGGCTTGGTCTAATCATCTAGTCGTAATCTGATCATGTGACCCATACTTCCTGCCAAACAGCGTGAATGATTTCTGCAGCATTTTTCGATTATCACAGGTGACCAACAGGCTCATCATGTTTATCAGACAATGATTTGTATCCTTCGAGCTGAGGTTAAAAAATTAAACGAATTTTTACGGTAAGTTATAAGATATCAGTGCTGAAAGTGACAGCATTACAATGACGATGAAATAGACGCGTAAGAACAATAGATATGGTTTTATTGAATGCGTGAAGTATATTTGTGAAAATATTTCGACGAATGAGGTTGGATGAAAGTGTAAACAGAAGCCATCTCCTACAACTACGTCACATTTGAGCCGTTTTAAAAAGATAATCCAAACTACGGCGGTCTCGTGTGGCTGCGATTAACTGTTCGTTTTTGAGCTTTTAAGAGCTTGTAATCACATTTCCACATATTTTGCACCTACAACACAGCAGAGTAAGACATAGTGAATCTTTTGACATCAAATAACTGTAATGTGAATTTTGTTGCAAGTCAACCTTTAAGCGGCCAGAATGTGGTAAAAATGGTCAGAAATGATTAGTTGCAGGTAGAATAAAGCCTTGTCCCATCAAGCGAGAGTGTAAACATGTTTAACCCTATCAGAGAGGACTATCAATTTTCTACCTAACATAAAGGCCATTCCAGTCATTGAAGAATATTCCAGTGACAACTGACAACCTGTACAATGTAGTAAACTGAACAGCTTCATCATGTGACCAAACCTTCGTTATACTCTTTCTCTTTGTCACTTCCTGGCTCCAGAGGTCCACTTACGATCACATTCTCAAGTGTCCAGAATACCTGTGAATATATTGTAACATACACACGCAATATTCTCAACATTTTTCTGGTCAGAATATAGAAACACCTGAAAACAGGTACGTATGACGAAGCAGAACACCACAAAGGTCCTGATAAAAAGGCAAGTTGTAACGAGGCAATTTTTAACCGCCTATGGACAAAATAAACTCAGCAAATCAGCTGCACTTATGATAGTTACTGCGAATTGAGCACAAGTAGACCAAGTCAGTATTTCAATGATTAAACTGCTAAATTTGTTAGTGTTACTAAGTGATGAGCTGCACTTACTGGCGCTCAACTGGCCATCAACTGGCGCTCAACTGGCCATCAACTGGCGATCAACTGGCGATCAACTGGCGCTCAACTGGCACTCAACTGGCGATCAAGTTCTAACAGTTTATGTACACCGATTCTTAAAATTGACTTGTTTACGGTATAATGAATTCTATCTGTGAGTTCGAAAAGAAAACATACAGTTGACTGTGAATTGCCGATCTTCAGATAAAATTCACAAAGCGACTTCAGGCATGATTTCCTCATAGAATGAGACACTCTGATCAGCCGCAACAAAGCCAAGTCAAATAGTTTTGAGGGCACTCAGAAACAACACTTATTCAATCCTAAGAATATAATAATTTCATAATCAGATGAAGAATCTTTGAAGCAAATTTTTTGTTTCTCTTCATTAATTGGCAACTCAAATTCATTAATTGCCAATTAATGTTGCTACCATCTATCGATAGTTGAAAAGAATCTGTGTTTTTGCCATGATTTTTTGGCAAGATATATATATATATATATATCTTGCCAAAAAATCTATCTAAAGTTTTTTCTAAAGTTTTATCTAAAGTTATAGTTAATAAAGTGTTTTATCTAAAGTTATAGTCTGTTTTATTGATTTTAATTTGCTCTGATTTTATCATTGCTCTGATCTTACGCTTTTACTTATATATATATATATATATATATATATATAAGTAAAAGCGTAAGATGCGAGGAGAGTGCTCAATGATAAAATCAGAGCAAATTAAAATCAATAAAACAGACTATAACTTTAGATAAAACACTTTATTAACTATAACTTTAGATAAAACACTTTATTACTATTAATAGTAATAAAGTGTTTTATCTAAAGTTATAGTCTGTTTTATTGATTATATATATATATATATATATATATACACATGTAGATACATCGTATTGCAATTGAACTTGGATCCCCTATTCTGCATACAGGCATGCTAATCCACTACACCGAACGTAAAATTTGGCTATTTGTGTACTTATTGTATACAGTGGAACTTCGGCTCTTGGACGCTTCGGTTCTCAACCAACTCGGTTTTCAACCAAAGATTTTGAGATTTGTTCGTCTCAGATCTCGAACATAAATTCGAGAGCATGCGTATTGAAATTGGAACAGCTCCGGAAACAGCATGGAAACATTCGTTAACAAACGGAGAAATAATTTACGCTTAATAAATTCTTTACAAAAAGAGAGGAACCATCTGGGACGACGATTTCTTTACTGAAGAGATTTGCTAGAGAGATAACCCCTTCAGTCGAGTTACCCTAAATTGTTTTGGAGGAGGATTCTCCTTCAAAGATGTAAAGTAAACGTGCCATTGCTGTTTATATTTTCCTTTTCCTACGATTTTTACAGTTTATGGTAAAATGTAAAATACTTTACTGAAGTTGATTTCTCGCCTTGGAATGGATTAAATTTCACTTACATTCATTTTAATGAGAAAAATTGTTTCGGATCTCAAACAACTCGATTTTCGAACCGAGGTTCCACTGTACGTTGTTAAAAGATATACATCGCTGAAAGTTATTAAATTTTAAATTTGCAGTGGTTTGAAAACCTTTACAGTTGTTTTTATTTTCTCTTTTAATTTATTTCAACTACACAAAACACTTTTCTCATGATATGTAGTTTGAAAGTTAGAATGGCCAATGTTGTTATATGTTAAATACAAATCACTTTTCTGTCCAAAGAATCTTTATTACACGGGCAACGCCGGGTAGCACAGCTAGTATATATACATTTTAGCTTATATATATACTAGCTGACTGCCCGACATTGCCCGAGTAATAAAGTCTTTGGACAAAAAATTTATTTTTACGTAACATATAAAACATATACCAATATAACTTGAGGAGTTTAAATGTGAAATAATTGGCAAGTAATTGGCATGATAGTACGTATGTTTTGCTACAATGAAAACTGATTAGGCAACTGATACAATTATTATGAATTGAGAAAACAAAATAAAAATCATGAATATGTTGAATTAATAATACCAATGATTACATAAAAGTGTGTATAAAAAGGTCACTGTTGTAACCAACGCTATCTATCCATCCTTTGAATACGACGATACTGGTAGTTCTCACTACTGGTACGAACGTAAAAAATGAGATATCGGACTGTTTTTGACAGATGCGTTGTCTAACTGAACGAAGAGAGAATGTAGATGCAATTCTTACTCGAGATAATTAAACAGCCCACATATAAGTTTTAAATTTAATAGTTCTTAGCGATGGCCACGAAGAAGAACTGGAAATTGGAGCTGGTACATTTACAATGTCACATTTGAACACTAAAAATTAAAAAAATGGGTCATGAATTTGGAAATAGCTTTTAAAATATTTTAAAAATCAAAACAAACGCAAAAGGTAATAATAATTAATAATAAAAAGCGCATCCCCATTTAGTGATACCGTTGATAGTATAGCGAAAAACGATAAGAATGGCTCAGCCTTGTGGTTGTGGGTTGGTTGTAATTGGCAAACTTGCAGTTGCAATCTTTGTGAGTTCAAATCCAGTAATCCAGCACGCAGCGCATTTTGAGTCCCTAAAACTTCATCACTATAACTGGACAGACTGACAAACATTTAGATTTATATACTGTACATACTTTGGCGAAAATCATCTTGGCATCCTGACGAAAACCAGTATCACCAGTTGAGACTGAAGACTGCTAGTTATGTATATTACATATCTGAGATTACGAAATCAGCTGGTTGTACTATGGAATAATTGTGCACATCATACTTATAACACCTGCCAATCTTTAATGACGATTGGTCTAAACAGCACACTTCGCGCTTCAGCCAGAACGCTTGAAGATCATGATTGTGTGAGAGATCATGATGCAAGCTTTTTCCCAATGCTGGCTTCAGAAGGAGGGAGATGGCTATTATTATATGTAGTTACGATTTAGATTAGCTTGAAGGTTGACTTGCAACAAAATTCACATTACAGTTATTTGGTATCAAAAGATTCACCATGTTTTACTCTGTGGTGTTGTAGGTGCAAAATGTGGAAATGTGATTACAAGCTCTTAAAAGCTCAAAAACAAAAAGCCGCTGTAGATTGGAATCTCTTTATTTCGATGACGTAGTCATTAAATTTGGTTATTGTCTTGTCACGCGATGTTCTCACGTGAATTGAAAGGCCAATAAAAAGCTCAACATAAAACTTATCGTAGCACTAGTTTATGACAAACACTTCGGGTTTTACTGAAGACCCCGTAACAAATATAGATGCTCGCTACTTTACAGTTTTGTTTCGGCTTGATCTAATCGTCTAGTCATAATCTGATCATGTGACCCAATACTTTGCAAATAATTTCTGCAGCACTTTTCGATTATTACAGGTGACCAACAGGCTCGTCGTGATTATCAGACAATGATATGTACTCCGTCGAGCTAAGGTTAAAAAATTTAACGAATTTTTACGGTAAGTTATAAGATATCACTGCTAAAAGTGACAGCATTACAATGACGATAAAACAGACGCGTAAGAACAATAGACATGGTTTTATTGAATGCGTTAAGTATATTTGTGAAAATATTTCGATGAATGAGGTTGCATGAAAGTGTAAACAGAAACCATATTGTAACAACTACGTCCAATTTGAGCCATTTTGGAAGGAGAATCCAAACTACGGCGGTCTCGTGTGGCTGCGATTAACAATTCGTTTTTTTAGCTTTTAAGAGCTTGTAATCGTATTCCCTCCTATTTTGCATCTAAAACACAACAGAGTAAGACATGGTGAATCTTTTGGTCCCAAATAACTGTAATGTGAATTTTGCTGCAAGTCAATCTTTAAGTTACTCAAAGCCATTGGGTAAAGAAATTTAGTCAATTAAAAACACATTTTCTATGCAAAACCTGTTTTATCAGCCATGCAAAAATTACCCGTGCAATGCTGATCATTCAGTAGTTCTTGATAAAATAAGAAAATTATGTTTGAACATTTTTTCTCACATGAAGTTGCCTCATGCTTGCAAGAGGATTTAGCTAGTAGATGGCAGGAGCTACTTGACTTACCAAATCATAGTCTTTGCGGAAGTTGTTGAGCGCTGTTTCATTCTTAAAATAGTCGCCAAAGGCAAAGCGAGTCAAAGCTTTCATCACAATGGCAGAGCAGTTGAGACTAAGGGGAATGTGCTCTTCTGATTTTGCACATTTAGCCCACTGGTCACATAATTCCTCTCCAATCTACAGACATGTGCTGTAGTTGAAGAGTATAAAGCAGTGTCACCCTAATCACTATACAGTAGTGTCACCCTAACAACTATACAGTGGTGTCACCCTAACAGCTATACAGTGGAGTCACCCTAATCACTATACAGTAGTGTCACCCTAACAACTATACAGTGGTGTCACCCTAACAACTATACAGTGGAGTCACCCTAATCACTATACAGTAGTGTCACCCTAACAACTATACAGTGGTGTCACCCTAACAACTATACAGTGGAGTCACCCTAATCACTATACAGTAGTGTCACCCTAACCACTATACAGTATTGTAACCCTAACCACTATGCAGTGGTGTCACAGCGGACAAAAGACTGACCAGCTACCGAGTGGTCAGATGAAAGACTGACCTGCTACCGAGTGGTCAGATGAAAGACTGACCTGCTACCGAGTGGTCAGATGAAAGACTAACCAGCTACCGAGAGGTCAGATGAAAGACTGACCTGCTACAGAGCCAGCCTCTGGAAGTACTGACCTCCACTAAGTCAGCCTTCCCGACAAAGGGGCGAAGCCTGACAACGTTTACGATATAAAAAGAGCCCGTCAAGCAGAGGTTGGCAGAGCGTAGAAAAGACTTAATTCATACAGTTGTCTGCTGAGCATACATATACCGTACATATCGTAAAACCTCTAATTGAACACCAACTGTATTTGACCGCCACTTTGGCTATTTTTGATCTTCATGAATCCATAATATAAAACAAATCAATAGAAAAGTGGCCACAAAATCGTATTAATAATGAATCGTTTACATTATTACCAATCAATTCTCTAGTTGTCCAACTCCAAAGCTTTCACTTTTTTTCATTAAAACATTGAAATCAACCCCATAGAAATAATCAATAACGGTCTCAGGCTAATAGTAGTTCCTTGTTTAATGCAGCCTTGTTACTTCAAAGTACATGTACCTATATATAACAAAATGGTTTAAATTTACGTTGGTAGATGAACTTTGAAAGCAACATCATAGAAGTGATTAATCACTGTCTCAGGCTAATAGTAGTTCCTTGTTTAACACAGTCTAATACTCCGAAGAACATGCATATAAAAACGGTTTGCACGTTTTGGGCCAAAGGTTACGTTTAGCGAGCAAACTTTTATGCATTGCATTTTTGCTAAATACACAGCGCGTAAAAGTTTGGCTCAGCCAAAAACTGTTTGGACGCTAATATCGACTAGTTCAGCAGTACAGAAAAGAGTTTAGGCCAGAAGATATTGTAAAAAGTATTGAACAACTAGAAGATGTTCATTTCGTTCCATCGAAGGCATCAATCAGAACACAGCTATCCGAGCAAACGATGAAAATATTTTTGTTTTAAAAACATTAATTTTTGTTTCTGCATGTAATATAAGTATGATTCGTTTATGTCACTTGTCATGAATATATACTTGTATCATTTGATAGATTATTATTGTATAACTTATAAATATGCAGATTTATAGCATGTTATTTAATAGCATCATTGCAGCTATCTTAACATGGCTTACAATTGATTGATGCTCATAACTCCACTTCTATTCTACATAAAAAGCTAGTCTTTGCTGCAAACTGTAACAAACATATCAATGAGTGTAATGAGCTTTTATGCAACATTGTTAAATATAGATATAAAATAAAAATATGTGTTCAAATTTATAATGAAATAAAAATTGAAGATGCTAACAAACTGCAATGAAGGACACAAGCTAAATCATCGTGGACCAAGCAATAGATATCAATTGATAAAGATATTTCTTGGTTTTTCGATGCATATCTATTAAGAAATCTTTGACAAGTTGGAGATAAGTTAGCAGATTTATTGCATCAAAAAGGTTTAATATCGCTCCACCGGAAGAGAGCAAAATATAGGCGATTGTCGCTTTGCCTGTAAAAGGGCTAAATTTATCTTCCGAAAATTCTGACGAGCCATTTGAAAAATACACCGCCAGCTTTTATTTGAACGATTATTATTTTTGCAGATCAACCATTTAGCAGAAAACTGTGTTTTAGCCTGCTATACTAATAAAAAAAATCATCAGCTGTAAGCTTCTTACTTTTACTTAATGAATCTCAGGCCTGCCACACAATTTATTTCATGTCTATAGCCTGATCAACACAGCGAAGGAAACTTTTTAGCCAGAACGTAAACAAAAAGTGTGGTGTTTCCCAATTACAGCGATAGGATTTATTGCAGGCAATCACGAACAAGATAACAAAAATGGGAGACAAGAACACAGTGTAATATTTCTATTTACTAGCATTACGAAAGTAATTTAAACAGTCGAAGCATAAAGTTATTTATCACTCTCTTGATCCTGACGATACAATGGATCGTTTGTATTGTACAAAAAACGGTAACCCCAGTGTCGTATCGGTATGTAGCCTGTCCTCCAACATCTGTGGCAAGTGAGTCCCCCCTTCAGTACGCTTGGCTACATTGATAATGATGGAAGAAAGAGACGTCTTACTGAGATAATTGAATCACTAACGGTAATTGAAAGAAACATTGATTTGTTCTAAACTTGTACAGACATAGCAGTTCATCCAGCAATAGAAGAGGGACTTCGTTATTAAAGAGAGAACTGTACCACTAACAGTAATTACCTTTATTTACAAATTACAAGAAACATGGACTGTTTTGTAACTACATGCACAGTATGTCAGTATGTGAATATGTATATATATTTTTTCCATAAATGCAAACAAATAAATACAATAATATTCATGTTTTCTTTGCATTATGTTTGTATTTGCATAATAAAATGAACAACTATCTATGCAACGCAAAATATCTGAATCGGTATCTGAATCGGATTATTTTTCAATAGGATCGGTATATCGGATCGGTATCTGAATTGGCTGGTGAATTTAGAATCGGGGCATCTCTAGTAATAAAGGGTCTCAGTGGATCCTTTAGAGAGGTCATTTTGTTGGCGAAACATACATATTCATACATAAACATACATATATATATAGATATACATACTGTATATAAACATACATATATATACATACATATATACATACATACATATACAATGTATATATAGATATACGAACTGAGATGTCAATACCGACAATTGGCCAATGAACGAACGCGAGACAAAAGCATTTCTGTTGGCCATCACTCTTATACAATTTCTATCTAGTCGCCACACGAAGTCATTACAGTTACCCAACTTGTCAGATGGTTATAACGCAAAGTCAAAACAGGTTTAGCTAATACTAAAAAGTCTGCATCATATCTAAGAATGTTATAGAATTACACTAATCGGCTTGTGTGTACATCTTGCGGAGTGAGCTAGCAAAAGGTTCTTTATTTACACAAATTGGCCATTGACAAAATTATATATATATACATATCAACGAGCAATGTAGCGTTTAACCCGCTTTATCGCTTGAACAAGGTGATACGAAGTATATTATAGTCACACCTCTTGAAACAATGGAAGTTGCGCATCGAGCTTTCGCTGAGCAAATGACCTGTCATGCAGCTTCCTCCTTTTCTGTCCAGCTTCTCCATTGGCATACTGAATGCTGCCCTTGCCAATCAAGGGTAAGAAATCGGCAAAGAGAACAGCTACAAAGATCATTTAGTTAGCTCCATTCGATCTACACCTCGACTATTGAAGATCTACACCTCGACTATTGAAGATCTACCAAAAGCTTTTAAATATGCCAGACGTGGAGGTATGACTGAAAGAATAATTCCGAAGCTATGAATTTTAAAAATAGTCCTTCAAAACATATACGAAAGGCATATTTTGCAATTATTAATTAGGGTTGTATTGCATTAAAACTGCACTGTATCATTACAGTAATTTTACAGTGTATTACAACTTTCTAATGCTCAGTAGACATTTAACGCTACTGCAACTCCTACACCAACTGTATTCCTACTGCAACTGTATTCCTACTGCAACTCCTACTGCAACTGTGCTCCTACTGCAACTGTACTCCTACAGCAACTGTACTCCTACTGCAACTGTACTCCTACTGCAATTGTGCTCCTGCTGGAACTGTGCTCCTACTGCAACTGTGCTTCTACAGCAACTGTATTCCTACTGCAACTGTACTCCTACTGCAACTGTGCTCCTACAGCAACTGTATTTCTACTGCAACTGTACTCCTACAGCAACTGTACTCCTACTGCAACTGTACTCCTACTGCAATTGTGCTCCTGCTGGAACTGTGCTCCTACTGCATAATACCCACTGTGATCAACTGTGCATTTACTTATGTGCAACAAAACCTGAATTCCATCAGTTTATGCATACTGCAAATGTGCATTCTTCAAAACTTGAAACTGCATGTATACTGCAACTTCGCATTAGTATAAAGTCGATACTGTATAAAGTTCATACATTAGTATAAAGTTGATAGGATGGATAAACTGAGACCGCTGGCATTCCAAGTGGCTGTACTCGATTGTAAAGAAAATAGTCAGATGCTATGACTGTGACACTCTGAGTACTTCTACTGAACTAATAATGCAACTAAATAAATATACAGGCAGAGATTTGTTGCAACTGTAATGCATTTTTCATCTGGGCATCAGTGAATACTTATCAATTTTTTAATAATGGTCACAACCCTGTTATCAACACTCTTTATGTTTGTATGAGCAAAAGTATTAAACAAATGATTCTGAGGTAAGTAGGCTACATGCAAGTCAGAGACTAAGTAACAGGAATATGATAAAGCAGGTTTTAATGTCTCTGGGTTACATTAAATCATGTCACTATTTGATAGGTCACATTCAATTAGTCACAAATTGTGGATAAACAAGTGGTACTAGCTAAGATTCCTGGTGGCTCCATTTCAATTTACATTGTCAAATAACTGCAAGGATCTTGCAACATGTTTCCTCAAGAAAATGACAGACATGGTCTAACAGATGATTAGATTGTTACTATCGTGTATTGCTTAACCGCTGAGTAAGGTTGAAGGTGAAATCACGTCCAACTAGAGGTTAAATTTATGTTTTTAACTCGCCTTCCTACCAGGGTTGTCAAAGCATTATATAAGCTTGGCCTCTTACCAAGGTTGTCAAAGCAATATATAGCTTGGCCTCTTACCAAGGTTGTCAAAGCCATATATAGCTTGGGCTCTTACCAGGGCGATCAAAGAGATGGATTACTTTTCCAAAGAGCTCAGAAGATGCAATGCTGACTATGAAGGTTTCTTTCAACCAGAAACCAGCGATAGCACCCAACTGCTTGTGAAGTGCCGTTATAAACTGGGTGAGGCTACCAGCTGCAGTGATGTCAGGCACATTGCCCTCGCTATCATGGAAGGAAAAAAATGAAAACCTTTAAAAAATTCTACATACTTGGTAAAGTTTTGTAGAATTGCTGTTTAACTGGAAACAAAATCAGAATGATAAACACACGAAACATCGGAAACCGAATCTCATGCTCGATGAGTCAATGGTAGTGATCTACAATGCGTGTAATCGTAGAGGCGCACAGGCTAAAGGTGTTGCAAGCTCATGCCGAAAAAAAGGTTTTCTCTGCCAATTAATCTATAGGTCTATGTATGATAGCCAATAATCTGCTAATACATCTCCGTCTACTCATGTGCCAACCAATTTACAATGAATACCTTAAAAGCAATAAATTCAACTGATAACGAGTGCAATACGCTTCAAGCACATTATTTTTCATGCTTATAATAAAATAAGGCTTGAAACAATACTTTTTGTCCATACGAACAAGGTAAACAACGCAAAGCCTCCCTCAAATGCTGCCCAAAAACACTTGTTATTGTAATACAGCACCTCCCATTTAGACAGATAGTTGTTGCTATGAAGTATATACTTCTTGTAAATATTTGTTCAATTTGTCAAGCCTAATAATGGAAACTTATAGGTAATTCATGAATTTTCAGAGTTGCATAATCAAAAGCCATTAAAAAGTGGCTTATTCTATAGTGCCAGCGATTTTTCTCAAAACTAATATAAAATTATTCTGAGACATTGTAATTACATGTGCTCGGTACTTAGTACAACACAAAGAAATGGTCAATAAAGAGCCAATAAAGAGAAATAATGACTATTAGCTACATGTATATCGCTAATTGGCTACAAAGCTTAAACAACTTCCCGTAGCATTTAGCATATCAACTCGCCTCCGCTCTGTATAAAGGTTTAAGATTGTGAGTAACTGAATTATCGTTTTTTTTAGACATTTTGTAAACAAAACTTAGCCATAAAAGATTAATGTCAAAACTTTTTCAAAGTGAAACTATCACTATAGACAGATATTTCTATTCCAAGTATTATTTTATTCATTGCTGATTGTTAATGATTTAGAAGGGTTATACAAGCGTATTTTATTCAATGAAATCCTGCATACCAGACGTAAGCATTATACCTAGAAATTTCATCCATCATCCTTCGCAACATTCAAACAGCCTTCACAACATTCATATAGCCTACCATGTAGCCCAAGTGATTTTGAGACAAATATTGATAGAATAATACTAACAAGGAACAAACTTAATCACAACAAACATTACCTTAATGATTTGGGGTGGATTTCAGGAATCTTTTTTGGTGAAATCTAAAAGACATAACCAGGTAGGTAAATTGCTGTCTGTCTGTAATTGCCGCTATCTGTAATTTTGGCGAACTCTCATTTTGTTTAACAATTTGAAGCCTAGGCCCGAAATAATGCAGGAAGGTATTTTTCCATCCCATCCCATGCCTGTGAAACCTCGGCTGCGTAGTTTCAGTTTGTTTTTGCTTAGATATGATTATGAAACTTTGATTTCTCAGAATAATTCCATATTTTCAGAGTCAATGGAACTACTAGTACCATTACCGAATATTGAGGACATTTCAAACATGAATAGAAATGAATACTGACTGCTGACAAAATAGGAGTTTTTGATAAGACCCCGGTTGAAATTCTTGGTAATGAAAACTCAAAAATAAATTCGGAGAGTGATCCAGGTCGGTGCTTATAGTCCTACGATTCACACTAGGTTAAAGCCTACTGCTGTTGTTATGGCAAGCCATAAAAATCAATTCAATAATAAACAAATAAAAACTAAAAATAAATTATGCAATGAGGCTTTATTAAATTAAATTATGCCTAGATTAAATTATTAAATTAGGCCTAAATTATTGTGTGACTGCAGTCAGGCTTTATTAAAAAAGAGTATAGGTACGCACGTCAATGGTCGAACATTTACCTTTTTCCATTTACATACATGTACATGTATAAAACAACTAAATATACCTGAGGGAGATCAGGCCTTGGCTCATGATAACAAAATTGTGAAAAGCTATGTCACAATATGCATTCACTAAATACATTGTGGTGACTTACTCGAAGTTGAAAGCGTACTTGGAACCCACCAATAATAATGAAGGTGATGTATTAATATTTTCTGTTACATTTAAAACATCACTTTTTTGAGTGTGTGGAATAAAAATTATTTACTCTATTTGGTTTCTGTTTTTCTTTGTATTCTACAATTTTAGAGCTTCGAAATGACACTTAGTTCAAAAGCTAATAGCACCTAGATCAAGGTCTAAGATCAGGGGTCCTGACTGCTCCTACCCAACTGTGTACCTACTAATAGCACCAAGATCAAGGTCTACGATCAGGGGTTCTGATTGTATACAAAACTAACCTTCTAAGTCTTATAGACACAAGTCAAAGCTTACAGTAGCTGTGAGACTTGATTGCAGATAGCAGCTATACCATTGAATTTAATGCAGATAATAGCTCTGCGTTGAGGTGTGATGCAACAACTGCATACAACAGCTATGTCGCAATTTAGACAAATACGGAGGATGCAGATGCCATAGCAGAAGAGCCTGAGTATTGGCCAAAATTTTAAGCCAAATTTGTAAATCAAACGTCAATAGAGATGACAAGCAAGTCTGATAAATTACAACCATGAGCCAACTCACAGAGCCAGAAATCTTAGCGAGCTGGCTACTAAGGCAAAAACAAGTTTTGCCAACCCCTTTCATTCTTCAACATACAACTGTGAACTCGAGAATTCAGACTTACCAAATTATAGCAGATTCTAGGAATAAACATATTGTCATTAGTAGCTTTGGTACTAGCGCAAAATATGACAAGATGCAATCAAACTGGCATACGAATTGCTTGACATGTTATAAAACGTGAGCAAATATTTGTCACTCTATGAAATAACTTTTAACATGGCATGTGGAATTTCTCAAAACTTTGCCATTTAGTAAATCTGTACATATCTATTATCTGTACATTTCTACTACGTTCTCTTTAAATTAGTTTGGTTTCAAATAACATTAAACAGCGCTTTATACCTTCCTTATGTAATTATTATGTGAAAACTAATACAAGTGAGCAGCAATGGTAAAATAAAGGAAATGGCCAAATTTTTTCATAGAATTGCTATAATTCTATAACAATATATAATGAAGTAAACATGAGCAAACTATTTAGATGAATTCATTAAAATATTTAAAAAACTAATCAGCAGTTAACATGAAAAAAGTACAATGAAAAGAAATAAAAGCCTATAACAGAGTAAAATTGCAACAACAATCAACAACAAAGTTAAAAAATAGCAAAAATGTAAACAAAAAATATAAATAATATATAGCTATTTGGCTTAATTTTAGATAATTCCTTAGTCTCAATGCTACATATAATTACTTGAGATAGTTATCATTCATGTTAAGGCTCAGGGAATGAATGAAAAAAGGCAATATATTCTTATAATGATAGTTTTAAAACATGATGATTTTGAAATATATAAACCAAACACCTAAACGGACTAGCTTTGTATGTCGAAGCTTGACTATCAAAATATGGTGAATTAATCATGAGCTGAGAGTTGATTATCGAATTGCATTGATTTCGTATGAGTTTTCGCTATCGGAACAGATCAACTTCAAATGTCCAGAGTTTATTATTCAGAGTTGAGACATAAAAACGGATTAACGTCGTATTTAGAGAGAAAACTATTCCTTTTTCTAGTTAGCTGGTTTTGCCACCTACTCTAAGATTGCCAACAAAAAGTGCTAAAGTATATACCAATAGAACAGGTAGTCACAATCATGCACTTGCACCCTATGAACGCTAAATCCTACTTCCAAATAGATAAATGTACACCTATCTTAAAACTGTTTCTACCCAAACTTAAAAAGTGTTTTTACAGAAAGTTTACTTTTAATCAACAGAAACATTCACCATGCTACCTTTTTTTTTAAATGAAGCCGTTTGTCTATTTCTGTGTACTGTGTTTTTTTCTGTTTACTGTGTTTATTTCTGTGTAATTCATACTGTACAGGCTGCAGTGCCTACTACCGATCTATACCGATTGCAATCGTCTTGTTCACTATATGAGTTTAAGCATTTTTCTTGAAGTATTGGCATGCATTTTTCTTCTGGTAAGGCTTTACGCATAACGCAAGCTGCAGTGTTTAACATGGATCCATGAAAGATTTGCATGTGATCCAAGTTTGTGCCCAATTTATTCCAGGGTATAGCCAGTTGGACAGTGCAGTGCATTGGATAAATGGATGATCGCAGAACTGGAGGTTGTGGGTTCAAATCCAGTTCGCAGCGGATTTCTCATTCTTACAACTTTATCGCTATAGCTGAACAGACGGATGTACAGATGGACAAACATTGAAATATATATATATATATATATATATAGATATATATATATCTTTTACAATGCTTCATTTGACCTATGCAAAAAACCTTCTAGAACTACCAGCTATTGATTTTTTCATTTCTTTTCAATTCTCTTATTCAAATGATTAGAGCAGTCCACTAGAGCAGTCCACGAGAACAGTCCACAAGAGCAGTCCACTAGAGCAGTCCACTAAAGCAGTCCACTAAAGCAGTCCATTAGAGTAGTCCACTAGAGCGGTCCACTAGAGCAGTCCAGTAAAGCAGTTGACTAGATCAGTCCACTAGAGCAGTCCACGAGAGCAGTCCATTAGAGCACCCATGCGTTACATCAAGTTTTTGTATCTAATTGTTTTCACTTATTTTCCCTAGTATTAGTTTTAAAACTTGATAAGTTTTTCGCGATCACAAATTTAGTAGTCGTCCTTTAAAAAGTTGGAAGACGGAAAGTCGAACACTGGCCAGTTAAACCGCAAACTACTTCACCAATTTAGCTAGCTACTGCTTGTATGGACTTTGGGTACAGATTAGGTGCTAAGGTAGAATAAATGGCATGAAAGAACAAAAACCTAAAAACTGAGCAGTTAACAGATTATATGTTGGTTTCAACATCCTGCGAAGTAAATTCGTAGAAGGGAAGAAAAATTAGGAGACTACTTCTTTTATATTGCAATTCAATTAATTCGCTCCACTGAAGCCAACAGAGTGTGCTCAACCTGACAGTATTTTAAATACAACCTGCCGAAGCCAGCAGGAGGCCGAAACAAACTCGTTATCCTCTGCTGAAGCCAACGATGCATAGCACCCAATGTTATCTAAAATGAAACCTACTGAACACAACATGGTAGAGCTGAAATCAACAAAGGGCTCCATACTCAACTCTTCCTGTGATGTAACCAGCTGGACACAAAAGGAGGAGGAAACTACACTCTTTATTAGGATAATACATTCATCCTAATCCATGTCCTTCTAACCTTTGTAATCTTTCCCATTCTAACCTTGCAGTAATGCGCCAATGTGATATGATGTACTAATGTGATATTACTCATTAGAAATTGCTAAACCAATAAACTGGTTTTTTCAGTAGATAAAATTACTTACTTAAGTTTGTAAAATGTCTCTTATGAGAGCAAAACAACAAAAATACCATAACAATTTTGACAGTATTTATCATACATAAGTGGGCATAAATTAGTTTGGCAGCAAATCTTTGAATTATCCAATCACAATGCATTGCTGGCAGCAAACTAAGTAAAAGTTTTCATTACATAACTCTAGAAAAATTTATAGGTAAGGAGCAACCAAAATTATACAACAAAATAAGCACCATTGAAAAGACCATAAAAAACTAAATATGATTAGCAATTCACTGCAAGTTTTGATAACCACAGGCCATATTTATAGCCAATAAGTAAAAAATATGAATTTACTTTACTAGAAAAAGCATGAACAAACTAGTGAAAATGCTACTTATATAAATTTCCAACCACCAATAACTAATGGAATTAAAGCCTCCAATATTCTGGCAAGCGCACAAGATATCAATTAAAATTCAACAACGCACTCACATGATCAAATAATTTGAAATAAATTGTCAGATGTGTGCTAGCTTGTCTAAAACACAGTAAATGGTTTTTTTTTGCTGCAATTTTCAAAGTCAACTTCATCTAGATAAAATTTAGATTTTAAATAGCAGCTCTTCCTCTGTATCTGATCTCTTCTCTTCCTCTGTGTCTGATCATTATTCATTTGCAAAAAATGTACAAAGAGCTTCTCAACTTTGCAAAAAAGCCATGAATAGTGCAATGAAGGGAACTGCATTGCATTAGGTGGTGGCTAGGAATCGTAGATCAATAATTACATAGAAATCACCTGATAAATCCCAGAAGGTACCAAAATGCTCGACCCTCTCAATCCCAAAAAACAAAAAGGTCTCCAAGACACCCCAGTGACATTCCTCGACTCCATCTGAACCCGTGGCACTAACTCCAGTGAGGGAGGAACCTCACAGATTGTACCAATTGAGCCCTTTGGTCCTTGAGTTGGACACTGGGCACAAATGGCTTCCAAGTTGAATAGGTATCCAGTGTTTTCTACTCCACAGTCCTTTTCGATGCTCCCACAATTTTCAGTCTGTTCTACAGATTTCAAGTTTTACAACATATTGCGTCTTTACAACAAAAACTTTAGAACAACAATGCAGATTTGAAAGAGCAGCTGTTTCACTTGTGACAAGGTTCTCCAGTTTGTAGTGCTTAGCAAATGCAGAATGTTAAAAGAGAATGACGAGTAGCTAAACTACTTACAGTGAACTTTACAGCCAGTTTGCTAAGTTTTGCAGTAAACTGATAAAAGTTTTTTGTGATTTATAACCATTTCATGGTTGATGAAAAATAACCCTTCTTTCCATTAACATGCATACATAACTAGTGGTTCTTGTACACAACTTGTCAGATAGCGCAAAGTAGGCCTATGTATAACTAGATAGCCAACATGTTAAATAAAATCTGTCAATTTTGTCTTGCATAAATTTTCTTTGCAAAACTTCTCTTTGATAACATCCCAACGATGCCATATCTATCAATCTGGGTTCTCTCCTGTTGGCTTCAGCAGGTTGTATCATAAGAAGCGTTTGTTAAGCACACTCCGTTGGTTTCAGCAGAGCACAAGCGAGTTGGTTTTACCAGGCTGTGTCATTGGAAGCATGGGGTTCAGCGAACTCAGTTGTTTTCAGACGAACCCAAGAGATGTAGTTTCAGTGTTCTCCTGTTGGTTCCAGCAGGTTGTACCATGGGGAGCGTTGGGTTCTGTTGGTTTCAGCAGAGCTTTAGCAGCCGGTCTCAAGAACGTAACTTAGAGTTGCCGAAATGGAAAAGTTGTCCCCCACCCCACTCCAAACAATTTTGCTTCATTACGTCTGAAAAAACTCGCAATGTTGAGATAAATCTGCCACATCCTAGGGAGGAGACGTCGGTGATTTTTAGTTGTGTTGCAGAATCAAGCGAAAAGAGAATTAGGAAATTTCGCATCATGTATATGACAGTGTTGTATAGAAGTATTAGCAAAAGCAGATAGCATAATGGAGAAACGCCTAAACACCGGAGGCATTGACAATATCACAATGAACATGATACCTAATACATTAGAGGACCAGCAATAAAGACAGTCATCATATACTCATCTACAAACAGCTTAAAAACGTCCTGTGGAAGTAGCTCATGAGGAAAGAGACATCAATTGACATGCCAGAAAACCATTAAAAGATATCAGACCTGTACCAGACACGTCCAAGACAATTGGAGTTAGTCATCATTTCCAATCATTATACTCTCATGACGTACTTAAGACAAGTTCACTGAATTGCTAACCCTCTGCAACATAAAGAACAGAACTTGAGCGTCTAAACACCTTATCACAGGCTAACAGAGACATAAATAAAAGAGAACAGCTCCAACGACTCAGCCTCTATCTGCGGTTGATCTATCTCTCTTTCCTGAAGGACCTGCTGAGGCTCCCTCTGCCTGCTGAGGCACGTTCCTCTGCCTTTGGAGCCTCCCTCGTGCTTCCCTCTGCTTTTGTAGTCTCTACATTTTCCTTACCTATGAAGCCTTCTTCTCCATCATCAGCTGATCCTCTTCTACTTCACTATCTCGCCTTTATATATAAGGACTGCCATGATTTTCATCTGACTATCGAAACTCGCAGCCCTATGGCTATTTTATGCTTTTGTCATTAATATTATTGTTTAGAATTTTGTTAGCTGTGCATTTTAATTGTTGTAAGGGAGATGTAGGTTACGACAGACGGGGTAGCAGCAGGTGGTCAAGAGGTAGCCGTGATAATAGCTATGAGCGGTACGGTAGCCGGGATAGTAGTAGGGAGAGGTACAGGGGCCGAGAAAACCTCCGCGAGGCGAGAGACGAGTTGAGTAGGTACAGGGACAATAGTATGGATAGGCTTGAGGGAGAGAGGTATAAGGAGAGGCGCGGGACGAGTCGGTATGATGAAAGGTACCAGGATAGTAGTAAGGCCAAAAGCGTTAGATTCTCTGGTTCTAGGGATAAATATGATGATGACACTTGACTAGGACGGAGAATTGTACAAGTTTTAAAAATCAATGGGGAGAATGTCGAGTTTACATTCGATACTGGGGCAGAGGTGTCGACTGTAACTGAGGGGATGGCCGAAAGGTTGAACCTACGGCTAGAGGAGCCATCCACTGTCTTAGCGGGAGTAGATGGTCGTAAATTAAGAGTGGTTGGTAAAGCAAGAGTTCAGTTGGAAAGTAAATGTAGATTTATGGAAACAGAAGTGTACGTGATGGAGGGATCTAAGGCAAACTTGTTGGGAATAACCTAGTGGAGGCAGCTGAATTTGTTGGCTGTAGTCAACGCGGTGAGCAACAGCGAGTTTGACCCAGTAAAAGAGTTTGAGGAAGTTTTTAAAGGTCTAGGCACTATGCTAGGTCTTTTTAAGATTAGGTTAAGGGAAGGTGAGGTTATAGTCAGTGAGGTTATAGTCAGTGAGGTTATACTCGCCTCGACCTATAACAACAGGTTTAAGAGAGCAGGCTAAGCAGGAGTTAGATAATATGTTGGCGAATAAAGCGATTGAGCAGGTCGAAAAACCCACTGAGTGGTGCTCAAGGCTAACTATAGCGCTTAAGGCAGGGGGGGGGGAAGATAAGGATGTGTGTAGATTTAACAGGACTGAACAGATCTGTCAAGCGAGAGGTTTACCCTTTGCCTAAGATTTCAGATCTGCTCAGTGAATTGTCTAAGGAAACAATTTTTTCAAAGTTAGAAGCGAACTCATGGTTTTAGCAAGATCAGGTGGAGGAGGGGTCAAGGTCATTGACAACCTTTATCACCCCTTGGGGCAGATATAGGTTCAATCGTATGCCATTTGGTATCTCCTCGACTCCTGAATTTTTCCAGAGAGCGATGGAAAATTATTGGGGACATGAAAGGAGTAGTATGCTTAATGGACAATGTCCTAGTATATGGAAGGGACGCAAGTGAACATTGGTCGATATTGAGGGAGGTACTGGGGAGAATCAGGTGTTCAGGCATGACGTTAAGGAAGGATAAGTGCGAGTTTGAAAAAGTGAAATCAAGTTTCTGGGCCATTTGGTTAGCGCGGTTGGCGTTAAGCCAGACCCATGTAAAGTAGAGGCAGTTTTAGGCTTGAAGCCACCGGTTAATAAAACAGAGGCTAGAAGGTTTACAGGGATGGTAAACTGTTTGAGTAAGTTCAGTAGAGAGCTAGCAGAGCTATGCATGCCAATTTAAAAAGTGTCAGGGAGCAGATCAGAGTGGTATTGGGGTCCAGATCAGGAACAGGCTTTCGAGAAAGTGAAGATAGCTTCATCTAAAGCACCAGTATTGTGTGCCTATGACTTGAATAAGAGGCATAGGGTGTCTGCAGATGCCAGCAGAAATGTAGTAGGGGCAGTATTGTTACAATTGAATGAGGGTAATGTGTGGCAGCCAGTGGAATATGGGTCAAGGAAAATGTCCGAGACAGAGGAAAGGTATGCGATAATAGAGAAGGAGGTATTAGCAATTACATGGGCGTGTGAGAAGTTTGACTACTATTTAGTAGGCAGAAAGTTTGAGGTTGAGACTGACCATAAGCCGCTTATTTCACTATTAGGTGAAAAGGACTTGTCAGCCCTACCAGTCAGGGTTCAGAGGTTTAAAATGAGGTTAATGTGGTATGACTACACAATATATTTTATGCCACCAACCCACATGGTTGGTGGCGTAGTATCAACCCCATCAATTACTTACATTGATTTATACAACACTTATAGAATAAAGAAGTACTTTTTACTGGTAAATATCAGTACTGTTTACAATAGCTTAACACCTTCACTTGTACCTGAACCAGTAATAATCAAATTAGTTCCCACGTGACAAAGTAAAAGTATACAAACTGAACTTAGTCAATATAGAATGAAATGACAAAGCAAATTCAATACTGATGTTGTGTGAGGGTTTGGATTAGTGATGCGTAACATAGTTTCTCTATATCCACCCATAACAACAGCATTTCCATATACTGCATTTGTCAGCTTACCACATTCTGAACACTAGTGGTTTCAGGAAATTGACCGATAGGCGAGGTTTGTTTTACGCTATCACGAGTGTTATCTCTATTGTAGCTCATATACCAAAATACAGCAAGAACAACGAATACGGTGGACAAAATAATTTCTAGCAGCATTTTGCTCCTATGTTTCCGCAATAGATTGTTGAAGTAGTCAAAGTTGTTGCGCAACGCATCAAATGATGTCGTGCGTAACCTGGTACATTATGTCGACTTATGATATAAAAAACACTTCCCGTTTGTTAGAATTGATTGGTGCTTTTATGCCTAAAATTGATGAAAATGGATGCGGTAGATTAGCGATGAAGACAAAAGCGAACGCACTATTACGAACAAAAGTAGCGCACATCATGCTTTGCGCTTTCCGTTCTCGTGAGACATGTCCAACGTGAATTATCGATAGGCGACTAACCAATTTTAAAAGGCGAGATGGTTCGCCAAACAAGAAGCGATATAAATACAGTTACTGCGCTTGTACATGTATGTACTGTACATACATGTACAAGCACGTACACGTACCCACTGGCAATGGTATACGTATGGTATGGTATTACATTGTGGAATTATTATTCTGCTCCGCCGGCTGGTAGCGAACTCCAAGCACACCCAACAGTTCTCTCTGTGGGCTATTACTCACCGACAATCATACATTACAATGCATCTACCGGTCCATATATATATATATATCTCAAAGTTTGTGTCTGTCTGTACTTCGGTGTGTCCACTTATAGCTATTAAAATGCTGGAATGAAATATCCACTTCATGGTGGATTTGATCTTGGAACCTCCCGCTCATCAGGCAAATACCTTAGTTATAATCTTACCAATTAAGCTACGTGAGATGCATTGAATGTCGTTATGTCGATTAAAATAAACATAGCGTTCTGCGCTACAGAACGCGACATGACTAAAGCTTGTTCTCACAGCTCATATTAGTAAGTTTAGCAATACGATTAATAGCGAACACGCATTAGTCATTGGCAATGTGCCAGGCTAATGGAAAGTGACAGGCAGCTACATTACCTGCCACGGTTTATAAGCTGTTTTTTAATACTTGTGCAGCGCCGGGTATCCACCGAGTGTACCAATAAAATGAGACAAGAAAAGGCAAGAGACAGAGATAGGTGGCAGCCTCTTGCATGTTGTTCTGTTGTTATGTATGAACACTGATTAAATGTATTTATATATATGTTCAGGAAATATATATAAATAAATACATAGTGTATATATTTGTCAAATATATATATTTAAAATATATACATGTATATATTATATATAATTTATATTTAAATATATATTTGTCTTATTGCTTGATTATCGTCTTTAATCTTGTGGAGCAGTAAAGGGAACCGGCAGTTTCCTTTGCAATTAGAGTAATAGCTTATACTTGGTGCACCACTTTTGATTTTTGAGACTGCTGATCCGCTACAATCGCTTTATTCATTAACAAAACAAATTAAAAAATGTAAATTGACTGATCTGAACTGATTCCCAGGATGACTGAGTGGGATTTCAGCAACTAAAAACTCATACATGCTTTTTTGATTGGTATCTGTAACTGTCAGGGATTTCACTGATAGTTATGAGACCCTCTGTGTCTACTATGTTTGGGTGGTACCGTTAGATTTTAAATGGAGTAGAAGTGCAGAAATATCTATAATAGTTTTTCACATAAATGCAATTTTGAGTAGGCCTACCTAATTTTGTTAGGGTCCTTTTTTAACACAACTTTCAATGAATTACCAGCGCACCACTATCTACTGAGGCAGTGGCCAGTCTGGTTACTCCTCTGGTAGCCATATGAATGAAACACCAAAATAACAGCAGATCGATGCAATGGTTTTAAACATGGCAATACAGCTTGGAAAGATTTGTCGGTAAGTAATTGTCGGTAAGTAATTGCTAGTATTTTGCTGAAATATTGAAACAAACTTTTGAATTATCTTATGGCATAAGCGACATCAGGCTATCTATCTCTTTTGTATGCACCTATAGTAATGTTAACAATTAACAAAATGTATGTTTTAGTATGTTGTCTATATCCATCTCTAAAAACTAAAACTTGCACCTTGTGCATTTCAACTCAACTACAAGTTTGGCTCACTTACTGATCTTGGAAACAAATTTTACAAATTGGAGGTCTTAAAGTATTGATTGAGCATAAACACTCTTAGGCTGGTAAGCAGTCTCTATTTTTTAGAAAAAAACAGTCATTTGATAATAGGACCTAACAGAGTATTAGCTCTAGCAAGTTATGAAAGCTCCATCGACAAACCTTGTTGGCTTATCCACTGGGTTTTAGCAATGATATACCCCCACAGAGGGCTGTATATCATTGGTTTTAGTGGGTAATGCAACAGATTGTTCAGAAGTAAAAGTTTACCTCAAATGCATATTTAAAGAGATGATTCTAATTTTTTAGCGTTTATCAGAGTGTAAAAAGTTAAAAAGTGTCAACAGTGAATATCTAACAGTTGTGTACTGACCATTTTTTATAATACGCAAGTAGTACAGTCATTAACAAAAGTTTGAGACCACGCTTGTTTTACCTGGGTTATACAATGTAAGGGCTACCCCTTTTCCCTATGCTGCTGAGAAGTGATGCTATGGTTTGCACTAAGTGAACTTTGAATTATACAACATTGTGTCATGCTTTATGGCCCGGAAGCCATAGTGGAGGCCACAAGGGGTAGGGACCAGTGGAAGCCACAAGGAGCCACAGAGCTCGAGTGGCCCGGCAACAGCCCGGACCTCAATCCGATTGAAAATCTCTAGACAGTGCTAAAGGACAAGGTAGCAGAAAAACAGCCATCAAGTATTGCAGAACCTGTACAGGTTATAAAGAGTGTTTGATGCACTGAGATCATCGCAGAATACTGCAGAAAGCTGATAGAAAGTATGCCAAAGCGACTTGAGGCGATAATCCCCAATAATGATGGACACACCAAATACTGACAGTAAAGACTCAAAAGTATTGTGCTACGTTTTTAATGAACTTTAAAACTGCATTAGTAGAAGTGTTTCAGTATGTAACTATATTGTTTAATCACAAGTTTAAATAAAACCACATATACTGCTATAAAACCAATAATATGCATTGATTTACTGAGTGGTCTCAAACTTTTGTTTATGACTGTATACATTCTAATAATAGGCAAATCGTAGGACAATAATGGAATTGCCTTCACTTACTTCATTAGAACGCGACCTCCTCAAAGTAGACGAGTTATTTGTAGACGGCTTCGTTTGATGAGCGGGTTCACGGGCTAGTGGGTACACGAGTTAGTTTCATTCACCCAGCTCCACCCAGTAGCAAGTTTTCTACAAGCCTTAGCGTTAAAATGGTGCAAAATAAGACTTACTTCTGTTCATTCGATGGATGTAGCAAGACCTTCGACAGACCTAGTCGGTTGCAATGGCACATCCGAAACCATACCGGAGAAGTACATATATATAGATTATACGTTTTATTGCACAGCAGTAAATTATCTTTTGAAATAGTACAATTTATACAACCAATAGTAACTGAGCAAGAGAATTACCTTGTTTACTATGTCAACTATTTGATATTCAACATGATAATTTGTTAACACTAGAATTATACTGTCAAAATGACTGGTGCGCTTCTGTACAAAGCATGTTCTAAGTTTTTCTGGCTTTGTGGAACCGGCCTATGCGTAGGTTACCTAGTTTACCTAGTTTGTGCATGACTCACCTATCAAGATTTATTTTGTTACGTTATAACTTAACATCCATGGATTAGCAAAGCCTGATATAATGAGAAATCACGCTGCTGGTTTTAGTTCACATGCTTCCCTACCCTTGTTTCCTAATTTTTGTTACGTTTGTTAAAATTATGACGAACTTTGGATTTAAAGCTTGTCGTGATTTCCTATACTTTGTAACGTTTTTCATATTTGAGATAATATGGTGCGAAGTGACTGATTTTAATGAACAAGTGTTGCTAGACTACTTACAACTAACTGCTCAAGTTAGCTGTGAATCATAACAGTTTCTTACCCAAAACCGTTAGCGACTCAAGACTTCAATCTCAGACTGAAACATGACTCAGCTTGATGCTGGAATTTAGGTGAACCAAAAGCTTAACCAAAGTCTTACTTCTGAGGCACTTTCTGAAGGCCCCTGAGGCTCATTAGAGGAGAGCGGGGTAAGATGGGACAATTTTTGGTTTGCCACCTCTAGTTCATAAACCATTCCAAAGAAACAACTGAATTTATAGAAATCCATGTGGATATATATTACCCACCAGTTTGTTGAAATTAAAGGTTGTAGACCTCTTTGAATTTTGTATACGTCTGATAATCTAATGGGATGTCTACTGTCGCAACATACCCCGCGTACGGGGTATGTTGCGACAGGGCAGGGGTAAGTTGGGACACACACATTTTAATAGCTTTTAAAGGCATTTGATACAATATAAAACAAGTATGAATAAAATGAAATGTTTGATTTATAAAAGAAGTATGAAGATGGTATATATGACAGTATCATTACAATTTCAACGACATATACCCATCTATGTTCCAAGTATACTCAATGTTAACACCTGATGGCAGTCCTGCGAATGTAACATTTCCAAGTGTTCAAGCAGTGATTCCAGTAGTAGATGGAGGTAGAAGCAGAAAAATGATTTGCTGCTCTTTAATCAAACTGACATCCTGCTGAGCTGGCTTGATGAAGGTACCCTGGGTGGTTTTTCGGTAAAAAAAATCAACCGTCCATTCGAGCTCACATCTTTCCACAAACTCACCCATATAATAGCGTTCCCTCGTCTTTCTCTGAAATAGGACGAGAGCAAACTTTCCAATAGCAATCGGCATGTCTTCATGTTCGGTTTGCTCTTCAATACCTTGATTTCTCTCTTCTTCTGAAGAGAAAAATCAAGGTATAAGAGAAATGCTTTCCAACTGCTGCTCAGCACCACTTCATCTTCTTTACTTTCACTCTCATGTAAATTTACAACTTTTCGCTTTTTAACTTTGCTGACAAGTTTGGGAGCCTTTTTACTGTGCAAGGCAGCGAAACGGTCTTTCTCAGGGGTGTTGGTAATGATGGCTGACTTGAGTTTAAGGCTTTTTCGGGTATTCTTGGGTTTGGATGCTTTTTGCAGGGGTATGATGTGATGTAACAGCACTGCTTGTGATTGGCTCTGATGGGCCTGCCTGTGATGGTGTTGCAGTATGATCTTTTCTGCTGACTTCAACTTCTGAGAAACATTCTCTAGAGGTTTCGTTAGCTTCTAAGGGAATTGGGCGGTCTGTAACATCTGACGGCGTAAAATCAGCATCAGAAAATATGTCTTTGTTGGGCGGATAGATCCCGCGGGCACGAGATCCTGAGATAATACTTACATCCGACTATTATTTGAGGACAGTGGGGTAAGATGGAACGTCCCATCTTACCCCACACTTTTTGTTGTCCCATCTTACCCCATCCGCCATTTTGTCACTATTTGTCACAATTTTATTTGAAATCAGACAAGCAGGCCAAAATACTGTGATCAAGGTAAATTAGACATCCTCTTGCTCAAAACCTACTAAAACTTATGCTAATCAAACAATGCTTTCAAGAACAAAATTCACCATACGTATAAAAATAAAAATTTACAAAAGTAGTGCAAAATTATAAATTTTACTATAGCTTATTTACCGGTAGAGCAGGAACAAAGAGAATGATTTATGGACCATGCTTGTAGTAACCTTTGACCCCTAGGCAATTAAAGTCACATGATTATCAATTCCTAGATGGTAAAACAGGCCTGTCCCTTCTTACCCCGCGTCCCATTTCACTCCCATTTCACCCCGCTCTCCCCTACAAGTGTACTATTACTATCGAGTAAATATCAAGTGCGTCAGCAACACTGTCAGATTATCTTAGATACGTTTATGATCATAAGGGATTTGATACTAACAATACAATTATTCTTGTTGTTCTTGACAGTGTTGTAGGCAGCAGCAGGTGTTCTCAATCCAAACAGCATGATCATGAGGTTTTTGGAAGGTTAAACCGTACACTTTACTTACAGAAGCCATATAAGTGTCGTATGGGAGATTGCAGCAAAGCCTACGCTACTTCAACTAAGTTGAGGAGGCATTGCAAGACTTTTCACAAAATGACACTTGATGAAAAGTTTATCAGCTTCTTAATTTCCGATACAGCCAGCCAGGAGTGTATTGTTTCATCTGGTGTCGATCCTCTCAATTCTAGCAATGATAGACTAAAAGGTAAAGCAAAGTCTTAGACTATCTTACACATATGCTCAGTTGTATATGCCAGGTTAAGAGTTGAAGTTGTAAGTCTTGTTTACGTTTGTCTGATTACGGTATGTGAAATGGTCAAGATCAGTAAAGCTCGTACTTGATTTAAGAGGTTGATCGTACTTGATTACTCCTAGGTTGATCGTACTTCATTACTCCTAGGTTGATCGTACTTCATTACTCCTAGGTTGATCGTACTTGATTTAAGAGGTTGATCGTACCTGATTACTCCTAGGTTGATCGTACTTGATTACTCCAAGGTTGATCGTACTTGATTTAAGAGGTTGATCGTACTTGATTACTCCTAGGTTGATTTAAAACTGTAATTAAAGATGTTAAAGAAATTACAAGAGAACCAGATTCTTTCAGTTTTTTTTTGAGAGACCTTCCCTAATTCTCCTGGATACTATACTAAATGCTATACTAAATGAGGGATTATGTGAAATTTTGATTCTACGCAGGGAATTTTTTAACTTAAATGTTGGTCTATCTGTGGTAGACGCATGACCAATGACCGGCATAAAAATTTGTTCATCATTTCATGACAAAAAGATCTGTCGCTAATTAAAAATTTTTGTTCCTCGAATCTGTAACAATTTACGTAAGTTCTAATTGGGTTCCTATATAGAGTGCAGGGAGAGCAATTCCTTTGATTCTTATAAAATATCAGTAAGATTGTCCTGATGTTGATAGGAAGATTTAAAATACAATTGCTCTACATATCCTCTTATTATAAACTTCTCGGGCTTGCATTACACGGTCATTTTGTTTTGGTATCGCAGTTGTTTTTTCTTTGATTTCTCAGATGAAAGGCAGCCGGTTGATGAACCCAATGAACTGGTGGATGGGACAGAGCAGGATTGTGTGGTAGAAGGAATGACATTAAACAGTATGTCCTACAAATATAAGGTACCCACTAGAAGGCTGCAATCCTTGAGCATAACCACACTTTTCAGTTTTGTGAGGTATCAACCTAAAGTCATAAATTTGATTAGATTGTTGTAATAGGCCTGAAAGTTCTTTGAGATATAGTCATACCTTAACATACGAGTTTAATGTGTTCTGGGACTGAGCTCGTATGACAATTTATTCGTTTATCAAGACACTATTTCCTATATAAAATAACTAAATAAAAATTAATCCGCCAACATACTATGAAAACACACATAAACTAGGATATCACAATGGAATAACGTGTTTTTAATTGTTTTAATTCAGTACTAACACTAGCAAAGTAACAATTACCCATTTAATTGTTAAAATATACAATAAAATATTACATTACTATTTACACACCACTGCTAGTTTTTACCATTGAGACAGATGTAGTGGTTAACAGCGGTCTGATAGAGACTTGACAGCAACGTGTTTGGTACACTAAACTTATGTGAGGCTACGGTAACATAAACTTTGAGTTTAACTTATATTAATTTTGCTTTCTAAACAAACACTTAAAGTTTTAATTTTTTACTAAACTCAGTTTAATTTTATCGTTTTAATTCATTATTTTCCATTTTTGGTTTGGCACTTTTTGCCTCGCGCTCAGCCAATCTGTTAAAAATATTTTCTAACTGATTCAATGAGAAAGACCGAGTGATGATGGCATGTCGATGTATGACTGTAGTAGTACATGATGTACTGTACCCCTGGTATGTCGAGGTATGACTGTAGTACTATGGTACGTACTGTACCCCTGGTATGTCGAGGTATGACTGTTGTAGCACATGATGTACTGTACCCCTGGTATGTCGAGGTATGACTGTTGTAGCACATGATGTACTGTACCCCTGGTATGTCGAGGTCTGACTGTAGTAGCACATGATGTACTGTACCCCTGGTATGTCGAGGTATGACTGTTGTAGCACATGATGTACTGTACCCCTGGTATGTCGAGGTATGACTGTTGTAGCACATGATGTACTGTACCCCTGGTATGTCGAGGTATGACTGTTGTAGCACATGATGTACTGTACCCCTGGTATGTCGAGGTCTGACTGTAGTAGCACATGATGTACTGTACCCCTGGTACCTAGGTGCCCTTGATTAGAAACTATGTTTTGAAGGATTCGTAAGACGAAACAAAATTACCGATTTTTTTTGATCTTCAAAGAAAACCCCAACTTATGTGTACAATTAACTTACAAATGTACCTTTACATACAGTGACCAAGGCCAAGCATAGTGTCACACACATTGGCAAATTTTTTTCTACCTTTTGTGATCATAATTTTTCGTCAATTAGTGAGTAAACATGTTCAGACACACAGAAATATACAACCTTTTATAAAGAGATTTTCTCTCATTTTAATATGGGGCATGCAAGTAGATTTTTGTGGTACAGTGCGTGACACCTGGGACAATTGGTCATCTTCTCTTACACTTTGCTATTTGTAGCGAATCCCCTGGTTCGTAGTTATATTGTCACATACGGGTGATGAGGCATAGTGTATATTCTATTAAAAGTTTATTATGTATGCTTGTCAACACCGTGAAACTACAATAAAACAATAACTCGATTGTCGATAAAGGTTATTGAAAGTATGCTAATTATACAGGTAGTCATCTGCAAAGCCATTTAGAAACATATAAAATAAAACACATAAAATGAAAGATATAATATTTACCTTAATAACACATCCAGGAGATTGCTAAATAGTATGTGATTTCCCTTCTGTTTAATTCTTGATTATATGTGTATGCGATAGATATTGGTGTAATGATGAAACTTAATATAGATAAAAGAAAGTATCAGCATCAAAAATGAGGCTTAAAAACTACGTGTTGTTGGCTCAAAGGCTGACAAAACAAGGACACCTAATCAAACGTATGGCACTGTGGCAAGTCAGACAGACCACACAAGACCATTAGACCACCCAAGATTAACAGGTCAACTGGCATTCACTCTGGGCAGGAGCAGTGAATCACACAGGGTGACTAGACATTGCAGTGCACTATCAAATTAGGAAATTTAACAGATAGCAGAACTTTACACTATTCATTCTGAAATAAATTTTGCTTTGCTTTTATAATCAATACAAGAGTAGATTTTTTAGCCCAGGTGTTTTTTCTTAGCAAATGCAATTTATTCTTACCATTCAGGCGAGCAAAGAATAGTTTGTCCCGTGAGTCACAATTTTAGTGCATTTGGTTGCAACCTGTTCTCCTTAAGCTATCTGAGGTAAAAAATTTATATCTATAATTCAATTTTGGGCTGCTATGCCTTAGCCAAATTTGCCAATTTGCTGAAAATATGGCAAGTGTTTGTTTTATAGGCACGTAGAAGTATTCGTGATGCACCAGACATTTTTAATAATATGACGTCTGCCTTTGTTTGTGATTTTACTTTGATACCCTGGCATGTGAAAGTAATGCTGAATATTCCAACTCAGAAAAGCCAGTTTTTTTTAGAAACATGATGAATTGGAATTATTTTACAATTTTTTGTGTATCAAAATATGGAGCTTGTCAACATTACCCTTTTGATACACATACCTAGTGCCATGCCTTCAAATTATTGGGTCATCTTTGAACCAAATGCGTGTTTTAAAGTATGGTTACGAAACTCACATCACGTGGCAAAGGTGCAGTAGATGGTGTTGGGGAAAACATCAAACAACAGGTTCTAATGGCAGTGCATCGGGGAAGGTTTGTCATAAACTCGGCAGTCATTTTTGTAAGTTGCAACAACGATAACTTCCAAATCAGCAAGGAAGATGTTCTACGTATCAGAAGATATGATCACTGAAATAGCGTGGCTCTGTTGAGAACGCTGATCCATCATGCTTCTAATTCATAGCATTCCATCTTACCATCACCCAGCAATTAAAGAAAATGGTAAAGTTGTTCCGATGAAATGGTGTACTTTCACTTGGCCGCCAATTCCATCCAGACAGAGCAGCGAACCTAATCAAGAGGTAATGAAAAGAAACAATTTTACAAAGATTTCCTCAGGTTTCACCATGGAGTCAGCATACAGTTTTTAATCAGCATTGAAAGAGTTTGCACAACGGTTACTAATGAAGGTATTTACACTATAAAGTGCACCATGTAAGCAGTTCATGTGGCCGAACCCTAATGACACAGGAACTGCCCACAGGAACATTCTTTTTAAAGCATCTCCAGTTGTTGCACCAGCAGTAATTATCGGGTCATTCAGATCCTTTGTGTTAGAAAATAATAGTGGCAGAATATGATGATCATTAGACAAAGTTGGTTTACTGCATGAAAGTCTGACAATCTTTTAGTTGTATGCGCTTTTATGTGTCGTGTTTGAAAGAACAATGTGCACCCTAATATAAACGGATATTCAGTTGAGAGTGTCGCATGTGTTTTATGTTTAAATAAAATGTATTGCGTTTCCGTAAGGTCCTGGAGTTCCTTACAGGAATGCAAATATCAAGCCTCCAGGATGAAGCAGGTAATCTCAGTAATTGGTGCGCTGTCAATGCTAAACTTTAAAAAAGATGAAAGAGTTAATATTTAGCAGCTGTCGTGATAACCCTGCCGTCCACAATCTAGTCATTAACAACTCGACTATTGAGCATGTTTCAGAATTCACCTATCTTGGCACAGTTCTGAACCAGAAACTAGACTTTAAAGCCAACACTGAAAAGTGTGAATCCAAAGCTTTCAAAAGACTACATATTATGAGTAAACTGCGGCATCTGGGTATCGATCAGTCTCATCACATGCTATAAATGCTACATCATGCTGCAAGTCTTTTATCAAGTGTTCTGACTTACCGTCTGGTAGTTGTCTTCTCCCATCGCACCAATGACTCCAAGAAGTTATTACAAAGAGTACTAGAATCAGCTATAAGATGTAGTGGCGTTTCAGAGTTGCAGTCTGTCCAACAACTATATCACTGCTGCCTAGCCACCAAAAGCATCATAGCATCAGAAGCCATACCATATTTAGTTTTGACAAAACTACCCTCAGAACGTCTGTCTGGGATAAAATATAGAGTGAACCTACGCAAACACTGTTTTAGATCCAAGTGTATATCGTATCTTAATCACATTCTACCAACAAATATGAATTTTTATGGTTTTTAATTTTTCTTTTGTTTATGTAGTTTTCAGTCAGCATCAGTTTTTTATAAGCATATGTACACACATTTTATTTCTCTTACTGAGGCAAAATGTACACACTCAAAAAAAATAATATAATAAATACTAATTGTAAATTATTGATTGGTTTAGCATATTTTTGGATGTTGTAACTCCACATCATGACAACTCGTGGATAGAACAAATAGAAAACATAGAAAAGTGCAGAGTAGATGTAGAAAAGGCATCCATAGATGTAGTGCTGTTTTGGCGAATTGATAATTTATGATCTTTTTTGTCAGTGCAAAGAACCGGGCTGTGAAAAATCGTTCAAGAGAAGAACAAGCTTATACAATCACAAAGTCATACAACATGAGCGTCCCTCCAATCACAGGTAGTATTCAATCATATAACGTTATGAATGTATGTAACATATAACATCTATAAATATTATAAATGTTTGTAACATATATAACATCTATGAATATTATAAATGTATGTAACATATATAACATCTATGAATATTATAAATGTTTGTAACATATATAACATCTATGAATATTATAAATGTATGTAACATATATAACATCTATAAATATTATAAATGTATTTAACATATATAACATCTATAAATATTATAAATGTATGTTACATATATAACATCTATAAATATTATAAATGTATGTAACATATATAACATCTATGAATATTATAAATGTATGTAACATATATAACATTTATAAATATTACTAGAAATTCCCCTGTCATACAGCCCACGACCTGATAATGGAATAAGTGATAATGGAAAAAAAAGGGTAGTGCTGGTTGTTGAAATAGTAGTTGTCAGCAGGAATTGACAGAGTATAGTCCCACGACCAAACAAGAGTGAAACGATTGATTGAGAGAATTATGATAAATGCACATGTGCACACAACTCCCGAAAAATTATCCGTTAACGGCCGTCACCAAACCCTTGCAACGAAATCCTATCAACAAATTTAACTATTTTTCAGTAAAGTCGTTTAAGTATAATAATGATACAAAACGCATATAAACCTATTTAAATATGTTACCAAGCCTTTGAAAGGTTACCGCAAATTCCTAAAACTAACCCATCTGATCGGATTATACATAAATAGACAGATTTATTAGGACGAATATCGTCACAAAACGCTTGAAAAGCTTCGTTTAATAAAAGTTAAGACCGGAAATTGAAACGCCGAGCGACAGAGAATAGAACGATAAAGTCTTGCCACAAATCGCCACAAAACGCTTGAACAGCTTGGTTTATTAATAGTTTTGACCGACCTACGAAACGCCAATAAAGCCGTGCGACAGATAGTAGAACTGTTTACTGTGTACTGTTTGAGGCGTAGACCGATTTACAGGTATGAAAATGTGGTACACAGTTTATCAGCCTACGTTTTTGTCCAATTACCGAAGGTTTTTCAAATTATCTAGAACATCAGCCAGATTTCTTTGCATCTTATCTACAAGGTAGGGCGTTACTACAACACCCTTTTATGACAAGAATATTTCTTTATTTCACTCCAGTTTGCATAAAACTTCCAGACGTGTAAATGCCAACGCTTGCTCTCTGTTACATATCGCTGTCAAAACCATTCTACATTCATCACAACACAACCAACTTTCAAACTGTATATTACACATCAGTTTGCCGTTTAACTTTTAATATTGCATTTCAGAGATATAATAAATATATTTCTTTATTGTTGGCATTGTTGTTGTTAGTTAAATTACGTACAGTAGGTTAGGTCTACAGCTTGAATTAATATTTATTTTATTATTGTAAAACATAAGTTTGAGATAGTTAAATATTTATTTTATTAATATTTATTTCTGTTACATAGGCCTATCGTTGTCAAAACTGTTCTGCATTCAACACAACCAACTTTCAAACTGTATATTACAATATATTTTACTTGTAATATTGCATTTCAGAGCTATAATAAACATATTTCATTATTGCTGTTGTTAGTTAAATTACGTACAGTAGTTTAGGTCTACAGCTTGAATTAATATTTATTTTAACCAACAACCAACTTTCAAATTGTGTATTACACGGCAGCTTGCCATTTTACTTTTAACATTGCATTTCAATATAATAAGAGATTTAATAAACATATTACATTATTGCTGTTGTTAGTTAAATTACGTACAGTAGGCTAGATCTACAGCTTGAATTAATATTTATTTTGTTATTGTAAAACATAAGTTTGAGATAGTTAAATATTTATTTTATTAATATTTATTTCTGTTACATTTCTGTTATTTCTGTTGCGCTTTTTTTAGAGTCGTGCTCCCTCAAATTTATTTTATATCATCTCAAACAATTCTCATTTACATTAAACTCTGTCAATTCCTTAATTTTCTGTTCTTAATTTTGATTTTCCTTAATTAATTTTCTTAATAATTCTGTCAATTTTTAAACTTCGTGGTATGAAAAAACGGTGCAGTTGAAAGAAATTAATAGAAAAATAAAACAACTGTAAAGGTTCTTAAATGTAAATGTGAAATAATTAGCAAGCAATTGCTAAATAAAGTCTGTTTTGCTATGATTGCAATGAAAATGATCCCATGACCAAACACGAGCAAAGCGATTGTTCGGGAGATTTATGATAAATGCATATGTGCACACAACTCACGAAAATTGTTCATCAACGGCCGTCGCCAACTTTTTTACCGAAATCTCATCAACAAATTTAATCATTTTTCAATGTAGTCGTTTAAGTATAATAACGATACAAAAAACATATAAACCTATTTAAATATGTTTCCAAGTTTTTGAAATTTGTAGACAATATCCTAAACCTTACCCATCTGATTATATTATACATAAATAGACAGATTAATTTGGCCTAAAATCACTATTAAAACTTTGACAAGCTTTCTTTAACCAAAATGAAGACCGGCCAATTGAATGCAGAAAAGGCCGTAGAAACAGAGAGTAGATCGATTAAGTTGTGCACATTTCACCAGTCTATAGCATTGTCGAATTGCCAAAGGTTTCTGTAACTAATGTAGAAGTAATGAAAAGTAATCGTTTATTTTTTGCCGATTTCAAAGTAACTGACATTTTAGACACTTATAATGAGTACTTTGGTATTCCAACTGATGTCTAAAGCAGTGGAAGTAAAGGAAATGACGATGATATTTTTCTAATGATTCTTATAAGATTATTAAGATGTTTAATTATGAGAATAATTATTCGATTTTATAAAATTTAATTATAAGAATAGTCATTCGAATTTACAAAATCGAAGTATATAGTGACCGATGTTGGGCAACATGTTACTGTTATTATCTTTTATAAATAAGTTTGTTAAATAGATTTTCTAAAAATCTATATAAATATCACAGCTTCTTGATATTGTTAGCTATGACGTTTTGAAATGTAAACAAAATTGCGCATTGGTTTTCTATTATTACTGTATTACTATATTAATAATATTGGTTATTCTAATAATATCAGTGCATTTTACTTCTAATATTGCATTTCTCCTATTGCAGGAGGAAAATATAAACATATAATCTTTTCCTTTGATTATTGCTGTTTGTTGTACATAATAACACCCAATACATTACAGCTACCATTGCAGCTACCATTGCAGTTATCCTATTGCACTGCAGTGCCATTTGACTGCTAATATTGCATTTCTCAACCATCAGTACTTTTCTTTTTTTCAATATCATTTTGGTCGTGGGCTGTATGACAGTGGAATTTCTAGTGTAAATGTTTCTCATTACATCCAGTACTTGTGAGCGGTGATATGTTGTTGTCAAGTCTGCCTAGAGAGTTGTTACGCAGTTCTTGAAAATCAGGACAATCTAAAGATTGAAAATGAGGAATGTGATGAAGGGGGCAGCATTGGAAGGAGCAATATTGTTTTGTGCAATATTTTCATGGTCAATGATGTCCATAAAATCATGATCATAATCTGGAAACAAAGGGGCTGCCAAGTCCATGTCATTTACATCGCCTACAACATCTACTAAAGAATTATCTGAATCAGATGAGTTGTTAGTATTAATTTGAGTAGCGTGTTGTTGAACATTTGCATTTGATGTTGATGGTTGCTGTGAGGACCTTTTATTTATCCTCCTATTGAGCTGTAATAATTGAGAGACACCGTGGACGGCCACTGTGTCGGCCACGACATGGTGTTCTAGGAAGTCGTATGTCCATGGTAGTTGTCAAATTGTTTTGAAATTAAATTCAAAAAGTCAATTATGCAAAACAAAAGGTTGTAAAAAATCACACCTAATCTACTACTATGTCAAACTTATGTTTTACCACAATAAAATAAATATTAATTAAAGCTGTAGGCCTAACCTACTGTAATGTATGTAATTTAACAACAGCAATAATGAAATATGTTTATTATATCTCTGAAATGCAATATTAGAAGTAAAATGGCAAGCTGCTGTATAATATACACAGTTTGAAAGTTGGTTGTGTTGAATGTAGAATGGTTTTGATAGCGATCTTTAACAGAAAGCAAGAATGAGCGTTCACGCGTCCGGAAGTTTTCTGCAAACTGGAGCAAAATATACAAATGTTCTCGTCATAAAGGGGCATTGTAGTTTGGCCCTAGCTTGTACGTAAGATGTAAAGAATTTTGGCTAACGTTTTAAATAGTTTAATGAAACCTTCGGTAATTGGACAAAAAAAACATAGGCTGATAAACTGTGTACCACAATTTCGTACCTGTAAATCGGTCTACGCCTCAAACGGTCTACGTTTATTCCAGAAACCTTCAGATAAATTTGAATAATTATTCTTATAATTAAATCTTATAATAATTTTATAAAATCGAATAATTATTCTTATAATTAATATTTGTGCAAGATATTAAAAACGGAAAAATATTAGAAACCTTCGGCAATTAAACAATGCCATAGACTGGTGAAATGAGCACGTTTTTCTCGTGAAATGCGCACTGCTTAATAGTTCTACTATTTTTCGCACGGCTTTATTGGCTTATCGTTGGCCGGTCTTAGTTATCATTTAAAAGAGCTTTTCAAGTGTTTTATTGCGATTTAAGGCCAAATTAATCTGTCTATTTGTGTATAATCCGATCAGATAGGTAAGGTTTAAGATATTGTTTACAAATAATAAAGACTTGGTAACATATTTAAATAGGTTTATATGTGTTTTGTATCGTTATTATACTCAAACAACTCCATTGAAAAATGGTTAAATTTGTTGATGAGATTTCGGTACAAGGGTTTGCGACGGTGTTGATGAATAATTTTCATGAGTTGTGTGTACATATGCATTTATCATAACTCTCCCAAACAATCGCTTCGCTCGTGTTTGATCGTGGAATAAATGTATTTAACATATATAACATCTATAGATATTATAAATGTATGTAACATATATAACATATATAAGCATTATTAACAGCATATTATATATACACGTAATAACATTTTAGTCGTATTAAGATCACCGTCACTTTCTCAGTATAAAGGCTCTGCCTATCATAATGTAATGACATAATGTAATCAATAATATACATGTAGCTTTGTGCTAGCAATATGTACACTGACAACCGCTGCCTCTCTTTCTCATAGATGCACAGTGGAAGGGTGTGACAAAGTATTTGTATTTCCCAACTTGTTGAAGAGGCATCTAAAATCACATGAGGGATATAGCTGTAAGCAGTGTTCTCAAGTATTTAGCAAGTGGAGCCACCTCCGCAAGCATGTCAGCAATGAGCATAAAAAAGGTAGGAAAAAAGCTGTCAATTTCTCATTATTTGCAATGTATATAAATCTCAAAGTTTGTTATTCGCTGTCTGCCCAGCTACAGCGATTAAAATCTGGAATAAAATATCCGCCTTGGACTGAATTTGAACTCATGGAGATAGTAACCACAAGTGTGTAGATGAGTGCACCTAACCACAAGGCTATCCCATCCTTATCATTTCCATTGCTCTTACTATACCATTTTCACAATTGCGCACATTAAATTGTTAATTAATTTATCACTAATAATAGTTATAAATTAGTAATAACAGTAATTAGTTATAACAGGGACATCGTAATCCGCCCACGGATTACGATGTCCCTGTTATAAGATTTTTTTGCCTTACTCTATAAAACACGATGCCTTTTTCATTATATGAAATTTAAAAAACAACAGTTGTTTGAAAAAGTTTAAAAACCTTTATAGTTGTTTTATTTTTTCTCTTAATTTATTTGAACTGCACAAAACACTTTTCTCATGGTATGAAGTTTGGAAGTTAGAATTTTAACTATTGTTAAATTGCTCTAACATATTGCCTGTGATTAGTAAGTGTAGCGTTCATTAGAGGTCAGCTTGCCTTTAACTAGGTCAATTCATAAGTTGTTAAATTTCATGGAAACTAATTTCATGGTTGCAGAAAGAATATCATTAAGTTTTTCAAAATTACATGAAGGTGGTTGTGTAATAATTGAAAATACGTTCACGCTATTATGGTCACTAATTCACTATGTTTCCATGGTGTGCAGTACTGCGATGCAGCCCCCTCCGAAGTCGAGGGGATTGTACGTTTCCATGCTGCGCTGTGGTTTTCAGCAAATTAGCCAGAGAAGAGAAATTGTATAAATCGAATCGCCTGATGGAGAAATTGAATTGATCATGGATACCGAACGTCAGAAACGGTCTTTTTATGCTTTTGTCATCATACTTTTATTTACAATACACATTCACAAGGTTTTACAAACCTTAACACAATTTTTACAAAGTAATATATTTTTAATAAGTGTTTTTTCAGTAATATATTATTTAAACGTTAATTTAGGACTTGCTACCTATTTTTCGAAAGGTGTTGGCATCGATAACAATGTCTAGGAAAGTAATCACCTCATCATCCTCGTGGGTGCAGACCATAATTAAATTTAGGTGAAAGAAGATCGGAAGAATAGAAAAAAAACAAGATTAGCGGGATAACATTTGTACTAGTTTATGGTCCTCGAAGAATCCGCCATAACAGCATGAGAGCTATGCGCAGCCACTGCGCAATTGCTGTTTCCTTGCTGCGAATTTGCACTGGCTTTGCACTGATCAATGCGCAGGGATTTCAGTGCGAAGACGCCGTTTCCATGATTCGGAGAGGGCGCAACTCCGAAGCACTGCGCATCATGGAAACAGTGATTAACACCTTCGGAAATCTCAAAATACCTCTTATTGGGTTTAGCATTGCTAAAAGTGCTGAATAGTTAATATGAAATCAGTAGTGTGTTATTAAAAAGTATAGAAGCTGGTGTAATAAGTGACTGATTACAGAGATACTGTGAGTTTACTAACCAGTGTAATAAGTGGCTGACTACAGAGTTACTGTGAGTCCAGTAACCAGTGTAATAAGTGACTGATTACAGGGATACTGTGACTCTAGTAACCAGTGTAATAAGTGGCTGACTACAGAGTTACTGTGAGTCTACTAACCAGTGTAATAAGTGACTGATTACAGAGATACTGTGAGTCTATTAAGCAGTATAATAAGTGACTGATTACAGGGATACTGTGAGTCTACTAACCAGTGTAATAAGTGACTGATTACAGAGATACTGTGAGTCTATTAAGCAGTATAATAAGTGACTGATTACAGGGATACTGTGAGTCTACTAACCAGTGTAATAAGTGACTGATTACAGAGATACTGTGAGTCTACTAACCAGTGTAATAAGTGACTGAGAACTCACTATATCCCAGCAATGATTATGTTTGCAGTGCTTCACTGTTCCCATTGCTCCAAGACCTTCCAACGACCTTGTGACTTACGAAGGCATGAACTCTCCCACTCAGGAACTAAGCAGATATACAAATGCATGTCAAGTGGTTGCGAAAAGCAATATGATCGAGTCGCAACACTGCGTAAGCACATCAAAGCACAACACCATGGAGTGCTGCCATATAAATGTGATGATTGTGTTGCTGCATTCCCTCACCTTGTAAGTTTACTAATCACAATGTTATTCTCCGCTCACATCCTTCACAGCATTGTTTTTATTCTATAGTTCTATTATTTGTCTTTTTAATGAAACATGGTGTCGCCATAGTTTCTTCTCTTATATCTAATTCTCTAAACATCCTACCTCTTTTACGCACATTTCAACTCTTTTGTTTTTCATCTCCAACCTTCTTTCCGTTTTTTCGTTAGACTTCAGAAGTTTTTGTATTTTTGTACTTTGGGTCTTTTCTGAATTGTTACTCATGTTCCTCTTCATTGTTAGTCATTGTACTTTATCTAAGCCATACCATTTTTATAGGCTGATTTGAAGAGGCATACAAATTATCATGAAAAGAAAAAAACCGGGGTGAGTTACTGATATCTTTTGGTCTTCATTTCCCTCATATCTGACAAGTATCTTTTCTTTGACAAGTCTTTCTCTCAGAGCCGACTCTCTTTCCTGATCTGTCTTTCATTTTGACCCATACTCCATGACCCGTATCTCGTCCCTGGTGAATCTCTCATTCCTGGTGAGTCTCTTATTCCTGGTGAGTCTTTCATTCCTGGTGAGGCTCTCATCCTGGATGAGTCTCTCATTCCCGGTGAGTCTCTCATTCCTGGTGAATTTCTCATCCTGGATGAGTCTCTCATTCCTGGTAAATCTCTCATTTTGGGTAAGTCTCTCATTCCTGGTGACTCTCATCCCAGGTGAGTCTCTCATCCCTGGTGAGTCTCTCATTCCTGGTGAGTCTCTCATACCTGGTGAGTCTCCAATCCTGACGAGTCTCTCATTCCTGGTGAGTCTCTCATTCCTGGTGAGTCTCTCATTCCTGGTGAGTCTCTCATTTTGGGTAAGTCTCTCATTCCTGGGGAGCCTCTTATTCCTGGTGGGTCTCTCATTCTGGATGAGTCTCTCATTCCCGACGAGTCTCTCATTCCCAGCGAGTCTCTCATTCCCGGCGAGTCTCTCATTCCTGGCGAGTCTCTCATTCCCGGCGAGTCTCTCATTCCCGGTGAGGCTTTCATTTTGGGTTAGTCTCTGATTTTGGGTAAGTCTCTCATTCCTGGTGAGTCTCATCTCGGGTGAGTCTTTCATCCCGGGTGAGTCTCTCATTCCTGGTGAGTCTCTCATTTTGGGTAAGACTCTCATTCCTGGTGAGTCTCTCATTCCTGGTGAGTCTCTCATACTGGGTGAATCTTTCATTCTTGGCGAGTCTCTCATATTTGAATCTGTCTTTGCCCTGACGATTCTTTTCTTCCTTGTTTTCAGCCCAATCTACCTCTTAGTGTAGAATTTTGTGTCCCAGCTAACCGGTCAACTGCTATGTAGGTAAAATTCATATCTCCAACCTTTCCAGGTTCCATTTTACTTACCAGTTTTCAAAGTAGATTATTAATTTTACAATGCAGCTTACAAAGCATTATGATAATAATAGTAACACGACTTCTAAAATCGCTAGACCTATGACTCAGCAAATCAAAAGAGTTACAAGTGAGTTAAAAACTTAATCCGTAAAACTATTGCTGGCACAAATGCAAGACTGCTTTATTATGACTGCGCAAAATGAGCAATTTCTATAGCTTGATAGCCCGTTCGGCTAGTAATTATATTGAATGTCAAGGTCATAATGATAACCTGAGTTAATATGTACTGAATGTTAATACTTCTACTATCAATGTCATCGTAAACTTTTACATGCTATGGGAAACATGTAAGATGTCACACACATTCTCCTTTTAGTCCAAGCCTTCTCGCGTGTTATGTGATATGTCTGCCAGAAGTTTCTTTGATGTCGTGTTGATAAAGTGCATAATGCAAGGATTCTATGCAGGATTAGCTTTGATCCTGCAACTTGATTTCTCTTAATTATGGCCAGACGATGTTTCGGATCAACTTTTAGAAACACCAGCTTTACCAGGCGCCCTGAATTAGCGGAGTCGTTATTCTGTTGTGTCATCTTCATTTCAGTTGAGCTCACTCTAGAATTTTCCAGTTAATCATGCTCCCTTGTTGTAGACACAAACTGATATTTTATATTAAATATAACTATAAGCAGTCATGGGTTTATTGAGTGCATTTTATATTAAATATAACTATAAGCAGTCATGGGTTTATTGAGTGCATTTTATATTAAATATAACTATAAGCAGTCATGGGTTTATTGAGTGCATTTTATATTAAATATAACTATAAGTAGTCATGGGTTTATTGAGTGCATTTTATATTTTCATGTAAGTTTTAACTTATGAAAATCTATTTTATTAAATCCTAAATCTGTAATATAATTAACTATTAATAATGATGTATTTAAATAATAACTAGCACTACACTCTTCTTTTTAACATTCCCATATTTTACCATGTTTTTGTATCTATTTATCATGTGTTCATACCTGTCTACTATGTGTTCATATCTATCTATCATGTGTTCATATCCATCTATCATGTGTTCATATCTGTATATGATGTGTTCATATATGTCTACGATGTGTTCATATCTATCTACCATGTGTTCATATCCATCTATCATGTGTTCATATCTGTATATGATGTATTCATATCTGTCTACTATGTGTTCATATCAATCTACCATGTGTTCATATCTATTTATCATGTGTTCATATCTGTCTACGATGTGTTCATATCAATCTGCCATGTGTTTATATCTATCTATCATGTGTTCATATCTGTATATGATGTGTTCATATCTGTCTACGATGTGTTCATATCTATCTACCATGTGTTCATATCTATCATGTGTTCATATCTATCTACCATGTGTTCATATCTAATGTATCTACCGTGTGTTCATAGATGTCTGCGATGCGATGTTCATATCTGTCTGCGACATGTTCATGTCTGCCTACCATGTGTTCATATCTGCCTACCATGTGTTCATATCTGTTTACCATGTGTTCATGTCTGTCTACCATGCATTCACATCTGTCAACAGCATGTTCATACCTGTCATTATGATCTCTTACCTGTCTAACCATGTGTCCCTATCCGTCTTACCATGCGTCCATATATGTCTACCATTTATTCATATATCATTCTGCCATATGTTAATACCTGTCCACCTTGTACTTATATCTGTCTGCCATGTGCAAGTATCTGTTTTCGTGCACTTGATGCTCAGGTCACTGTATTAATGCAGTGTCGCCACACCTTTAATTGTCCTGTTAAAATATGTGATCGCTTGAGATTGTCGCGTGCTTTATTGGATGCCTTGCCCACAACACTCGTATAAAACATTTTTTAATCGCGCTCACTTTTTCAGCTTTTTATCATTTTTTAAGCTATACAGCCATACGTCGACGTACGATTGTCTCAAAATTCAAGAAAATCGTGATAAAGCAGAATTTCGAGCAAGTTTCCTTTGCGATACACGTAATCTTTGAAAGACGAGCATAAGAGTCGATTCTTGACGGCCACAGTATGTCCAAGTATGGGAAAGAAAGGCTGTTTTCAAGAACAACATCGCTCGGTCTTTCTCCTCAAATTCGTTTTGAAATGGTTTTTAAAAGGTTGGCTGAAGGTTATAATGAACACGAGGCAAGAAACGCGAAATCAGAAACGGCTGATAAAAAATTAAGATAACAAAGTTGAAGTAACTTTAGTAAAAGATTAAAACATAGCTTTAAGTGTGTGTTTAGTAGGTTGAATCAATTCAAATTAAATTTAAAGTTTCTGTTAAATAGCGTCACAAACGTCTAGTGTGCTGTCAGTAGTGTTCATAGTAATGGAACATTCTATTGCATTTTTTAACAACTAAATCGGTATTTGTTACTTTGTTACCGTAGGTACTGCATTACAATTATTAAAAACCTGTTTTTCCACTGTAATATCCTGTTTTTTTTCATAGTATGTAACAGATTAATTTGTATTAAGTTATTTTATATAGGAAATAAGTGCTTTGAGACATGAGTAAATCGACATACGAGCTCAGTCTTAGAACGCATTACACTCGTATGTCGAGGTGTGACTGCACTGGAGTTCTGTACTATTTTATAGGTAAAAAAGTCGTATCCGGCTAAAGGTCATCGCAAGGTTCCTCTTCTTGACCGTCTTCTCGGCCCACTCCCTCGTACTGCATCTCTTCCGATGAAAGAACTGCCTTCAGTTGTTATGTCTAGCGCTGCCAGCCCAGCTGACCCTCCATCTGCTTGCAGCTCTTGAAAGGAAAGTTTACCAGCATTGATTGATTGCAGACAACTCTACCAGGATTTTCTAATCGTATAAAAATAGAGCTAATTTGACACAGAGATTAGCATCACCGGGTTCATATTTGATTTCTGTCCTGTTTTTTGTCCGTATATTCATCAGTACCGCTCTTTGGTTTCACAAGTAAAAAATATATTTTGCCTAAAATCTTTTTTTATGCTATTAATAATAAAATGTGCGACATATTTCACTCATGACTCCTCTAAATGACAAGATGTTCTTAGCATATTTCTAGCATACAAGATGCTTGAACTGCAATATGATATTCATCGATTACAGCTAACTCAGCTCACACCTGCCTCAGAATCACTAAGTTTAACTTTTACTTGTTCATCTTACTGTCAATAGGAATGAGCAGGAACTCTTATATCACCAGTGTCAGAATAGTATAGGCTTTCTCTTAGTGCTAGCTGCACATTTCCTATTCGTCATATAGATGGAGCTTGTCAGATAGGAGCCTATCAGAATGGGAGAGACAAGATACTGTTAGCTCATTTACCGATTAACTCATTCTGTAGTGCTTGTGGAAATTTGATCATGTGGCCTTTAGCAGATGTCGTGCCCTTGAACTGAAAAATCAAATCAGAGGTGATGGTCCTATTAGGCCATGTTTAGGGGACACCGTGCTGTCACGTATGGTCTTTAGTGTAAGTCATCAAATTTTAGTTATTTGAAGCATCAGTTCACTTTGTAGTTGGCTAAACAGTAAATGCCTTTTCGCGATGGCTTGTAAAACAACCAATCAAACCAAAAACAATTGCAATCCTGACCAGTGATTGGATGATGTATAAGGAGGTTGTGCATTATTGTTTATGCAATGCTAGTTGGAGTTTAACCAATCACATTCTATTTTCAAAGTAAAGGAATTTTGCTCTCCCAACATGGGCAGAATATTTCAGTGGAACATTTTTTTACAGGTACGAATAATATTCAATGGAATCCTCGCAATATTAAAAGACAGGCTCTATCCATTCATCACAAGAATATTTTTGTTACCGAAGTCTACAAGCTATTTGAAAAAGTATTAATATTAAAAATGATTAAAGGAGATGCAAATGAAGGCAGGATTTTATCAGCCACAGCACTGATTTGCTTTTATTCTATAGAATAACCGAGAATTTCAGCTGTCCATATTTGCGCGATAGTTCAATATGTAAGGTTCAATATGTAAGGTTTGACCGGTACATCAGCTGCTCTAAGTAATCACAAACAATTATTTTTGTATGTTATCAAATGACTGCTCAATCAACCTCATTCCAAAATCTTAGAATTATTGCGTATATATATACAATAATTCTAAGATTATGGATTCCAAGAGAAATAGTATGTATACTACTTCTCTGTGTTTTATTGGCGCACGTGCCTATCACTCATGGCACACAAGATTGCCAGGGTAGTAGTCTACAACAATGACTGCTTCACAAAACAGTGCTAACTGATTATTTCACCTGAACATTTCCTAAAGGACCTTCAGAGTGAATGGATGACGCTTTATGATTCACACAACTTGGCAGACGTGATCAAGTGAAATGTTGGTTTGCTCTAGAGAAGGTGGAATAGACTTTGTCAAATGTTGGATGCTCGGCAGTACAAACATTACAATTGTACTGCTGCAATCAAGCAATGGCAGGCTTCATATCTATCCTCTCTGGATGGCATCACCTGAGAGTATATGCCAACACTATTCTTATTTGCTGAGACTGTTTTTATTCAACAGGGTTAACCAATCAACAGCTTAGCGATCAACGGGTAATTCACATTGAAGACAAGAAAAGCGCAAATCTATAAGCAAGACTTTTGTAAAACTGAAATATGTTACAAAAAGGTTGAAGTATAGAATTCTTGCGAATGTCTATTTTAGATTGCTGAAGGTTGCTTGTTTCACAGTTAGAAACCTACATCAATGGAAGAGCTAGCCCAAGAGTATCTATGCTTAATAAAAGCTCACTGCTTAAATCTCGGCTTTCCGAAAGAGCACGGTATAATTCAAGGCTTTCTAAAAGCAAACCGTATAAATTCCAGCTTTTTAAAAGCCTAGCTCATAAATCCCTGCTTTCAAAAATCCCACCATATAAATATCTGCATCTCCAACGGGGTGGTTGTCAGAGAGTATTTTGTCATTCATTCTCTTCGGTTTGCAACCTTTCTAACTGCGCCGTAATGGATATCGGTGAAGTGACTCGACCAAAAGTGAGAAACGTGCTCAAAAAAGATTGCAAGTTGGAACTCATTAGCAAAGCTACGCAGCGCTGCCAGTCTTGGAGTTGTGATGATGTCACAAAGTGGATGGTGAATAATGGATTGGTACATTATGCGGCCAGGTAATGCTTTGAAATATTTCAAACTTTGCAGTTTCCAACCGGTTTGTTCGATTATTTATAGTGCCTCTGGATGATTTTGTAGCTGGAGAGAGATGAATGGTGATGGGCTATGCGACCTAATACGGCTGCACTATGCATCTCCGCATGATTACTATAGCAGGCTAATAGGTGAAGGAATGCACATGGCCGAACTGTTACGGCTGAGCACTGCAATCGAGTGCCTAGCTGCTGCTGACAATTGAATGCTTCGCCATAATCCATCTTGTTAGATGATAGGAGAAGAAAACATAGCTTTAATCTATTTCTTTCAATATTGAACCAATTGACGTCAGGAAAATATCAACAATGCTTAAACAACACGTAATATCCAATATTATCTTTCGGAAGGGTTTATTTAACGCAATCCAATAACATCGGTCTATTGCTTGATTTTTTATTTTATACTAAATTTTATACAACATTTTAAGATAAAAACTATTAACAAAAGAAAGGTCGCATTATTTGTGTTCCGGAGTGAGTTTCCACATCTGCAAATTGTTGACCACACTTAAGCATAAATGTATAGTGGGGAACATGTATGGTCAGATGCATTTAGAAAAGTTGAGGGCACACTACTAGTAGGGAACATGTATGATCAGATGCATCCAGCAGAGTTGAGAGCACACTACCAGTAGGGAACATGTATGATCAGATGCGTCTAGCAGAGTTGAGAGCGCACTACTAGTAGGGAACGTGTATGATCAGATGCATCTAGCAGAGATGAGAGCGCACTACTAGTAGGGAACGTGTATGATCAGATGCATCTAGCAGAGTTGAGAACACACTACTAGTAGGGTACATGTATGGCCAGATGCATCTAGAAGAGATGAGAGCACTCTACTAGTAGGGAACATGTATGATCAGATGCATCTAACACAGTTTAGAGAACACTACTAGTAGGGAACATGTATGGCCAGATGCATCTAGCAGAGTTGAGAGCACTCTACTAGTAGGGAACATATATGATCAGATGCATCTAGCAGAGTTGGGAGCACACTACTAGTAGGGAACATGTATGATCAGATGCATCTAACAGAGTTTAGAGAACACTACTAGTAGGGAACATGTATGATCAGATGCCTCTAGCAGAGTTGAGAGCACATTACTAGTAGGGAACATATATGATCAGATGCATCTAACAGAGTTGAGAGCACATTACTAGTAGGGAACATATATGATCAGATGCCTCTAACAGAGTTGAGAACACACTACTAGTAGGGAACATGTATGGCCAAATGCATCTAGCAGAGTTGAGAGCACTCTACTAGTAGGGAACGTGTATGATCAGATGCATCTAGCAGAGTTGAGAGCACACTACTAGTAGGGAACATATATAATCACATGCATCTAACAGAGTTAAGAGCACATTACTAGTAGGGAACATATATGATCAGATGCCTCTAACAGAGTTGAGAACACACTACTAGTAGGGAACATGTATGGCCAAATGCATCTAGCAGAGTTGAGAGCACTCTACTAGTAGGGAACATGTATGATCAGATGCATCTAGCAGAGTTGAGAGCACACTACCAGTAGGGAACATGTATGATCAGATGCGTCTAGCAGAGTTGAGAGCGCACTACTAGTAGGGAACGTGTATGATCAGATGCATCTAGCAGAGTTGAGAACACACTACTAGTAGGGAACATGTATGATCAGATGCATCTAGCAGAGTTGAGAGCACACTACCAGTAGGGAACATGTATGATCAGATGCGTCTAGCAGAGATGAGAGCGCACTACTAGTAGGGAACGTGTATGATCAGATGCATCTAGCAGAGTTGAGAACACACTACTAGTAGGGAACATGTATGATCAGATGCATCTAGCAGAGTTGAGAGCACACTACCAGTAGGGAACATGTATGATCAGATGCGTCTAGCAGAGATGAGAGCGCACTACTAGTAGGGAACGTGTATGATCAGATGCGTCTAGCAGAGTTGAAAGCACTCCACTAGTAGGGAACATGTATGATCAGATGCATTTAACAGAGTTGAGAGCACACTACTAGTAGGGAACATGTATGATCAGATGCATCTAGCAGAGTTGAGAGCACACTACTAGTAGGGAACATATATAATCACATGCATCTAACAGAGTTAAGAGCACACTACTAGTAGGGAACATATATGATCACATGCATCTAACAGAGTTAAGAGCACACTAATAGTAGGGAACATATATGGTCAGATGCATCTAACAGAGTTAAGAGCACACTACTTGTAGGGAACATATATGGTCAGATGCATCTAACAGAGTTGAGAGCACTACTAGTAGGGAACATACATTATATGGTCAGATGGGTCTAGAAAAAGGTCCTCACTAACAATATTACAGTCAGTCACATGATAAATATCGTAACTAACACCACTTGACAATAACCTGACAGATCTTAAGAATAACATAGGAGGTGTTGGTTGGATTAAAACTACCCAAACCTTTGAAAAGTCATGCAATGAGGATGGCTTTTAAAAAGCCACAAGACGTGCCACACTGACTTAACCAAGCATAATAATAAGGCATGATTTTTGTCGCAGATTAGAGTGTAAAGAACTCTGACACTTCTTTGTGAAGTCATATCTAGCGACAAATCTGTATTTACTAATGGATAGCAAAGATGGGAAACTTCAGTACAATTGAAAGTTATAGTTCACGGATGCCCGACTTCTTCAAGTTTAGGTAGCAGAATATTTATATGAATGTCCTCGCTGCTAAATGTGGGGTGCTGCAAATGGACTGGCACAGAAACTATGCTGAAATGCTCTGCAACCTCCTACAATAATAATCGGACAGATATCACCGAATGATGGAAATCAATAATATACATGTACATGCGTGTATAGTGCATGATAAAGTTATATAAAAGGTACAGAGCAGAGGCCATTACCTTCTATAAACTCACTTTAAAAAACTGTTTTTGTAGAGCAGGCTTATTGTCAGTTGTCCTCTCTTCATGACAGCATAATATAATAGTATCAGGCTTGGATAGGTCGACCATAGAATTTACGAGTGGAGTCAGTGCCTATTACAATAATAGCTACATCAATATGAATGGAGCTTATTCTTCCGCGATTGCTTGAAGAAATATTTCTTTCAAAGCAATGTTTTTGCGAACAGACAACGAATATACTACATGCAAAAATTGCAAAACTGGCTAACTTATTCAATTTGTAGTCAATATCTTAGCAACAACACAGTGAAATGATTTGTAACAAAACCCTTTGGTGAAACTTTTTAAATAGACAAGTGAACGTTATCCCACCAAGTACCTGTTCATAATATATGCAGTCAGAAAGTAAAATAAGATCTGTTTTCATCTTAGCCTGTGTACCCCAAACCAGAGCAGAGACATCACATCTACCATTTCTTTCCAAAATCAATGCATTGTTCTTTCTCACATTGTGTTTCATAAGTTCCACAAATTCTGGGAGGTCAGTTACAGTTACTTGGGCTCTACAAATAGCAGTGAACATATACGCTAATGGAACAAATTAGCCAATAGGAATCGTTTCCTTATGACTGATTATGATTATTATTATTAACCAAGTCACATGACCAATATGATTAATACATGCAGTAAAGTCAGTCATATGATGAATATCCTTACTAACAACAGTAAAGTCAGTCACATGATTAATATCCTCACTAACAACAGTATAGTCAGTAACATGATTAATATCCTCACTAACAACAGTATAGTCAGTGACATGATTAATATCCTTACTAACAACAGTATAGTCAGTAACATGATGAATATCCTTACTAACAACAGTATAGTCAGTCACATGATTAATATCCTTACTAACAACAGTATAGTCAGTCACATGATGAATATCCTTACTAACAACAGTATAGTCAGTCACATGATGAATATCCTTACTAACAACAGGATAGTCAGTCACATGATGAATATCCTTACTAACAACAGTATAGTCGGTCACATGATTAATATCCTTACTAACAACAGTATAGTCAGTCACATGATGAATATCCTTACTAACAACAGGATAGTCAGTCACATGATGAATATCCTTACTAACAACAGTATAGTCGGTCACATGATTAATATCCTTACTAACAACAGTATAGTCAGTAACGTGATGAATATCCTTGCTAACAACAGTATAGTCAGTAACGTGATGAATATCCTTACTAACAACAGTATAATCAGTCACATGATTAATATCCTTACTAACAACAGTATAGTCAGTCACATGATTAATATTCTCACTAACAACAGTATAGTCAGTCACATGATTAATATCCTCACTAACAACAGTATAGTCAGTGACATGATTAATATCCTTACTAACAACAGTATAGTCAGTCACATGATTAATATCCTTACTAACAACAGTATAGTCAGTCACATGATGAATATCCTTACTAACAACAGAATAGTCAGTCACATGATTAATATCCTCACTAACAATGGTATAGTCAGTCACATGATGAATATCCTTACTAACAACAGTATAGTCAGTAACGTGATGAATATCCTTACTAACAACAGTATAGTCAGTCACATGATGAATATCCTTACTAACAACAGTATAGTCAGTAACATGATTACATGAAAGCCAGTAACAAAGCAATCACCACCTTCAAAGTGCTAAATAGAGTTGTCTGTGAGCTTGTAGGTTTTTTCACTTACCGGCATAAACAAAGTAAGAGACAGGAAGACTAGCTTTGAAGAGAGAATTGCATTAGAACCTCACCAAGTAGTATTAGACCCCATATTATAAAATATTTCACCATAACACTTCCGGTTACTGCCGCATAAATTGATCTTGTTATAATTATTATATACCTATAGTTATTTAACTTGTTAATTATTATATAACTATAACAAGTTTTGTCATAAACAAGGGTCACACTTAAGAATCTCCGTCACTATGAAATGAAGAATAGCAGGAATCTCACAGATTAACTCGGGAGCATTTTTGCTAATCTTACACTGACAGGCATGAACTAGGGCTATTGATGAGTACTGGGAAAGGCTGGTCTGTGAACTAGGGCTACTCATGAGTACTGGGAAAGGCTGGTCTGTGAACTAGGGCTACTGATGAGTACTGGGAAAGGCTGGTCTGTGAACTAGGGCTACTGATGAGTACTGGGAAAGGCTGGTTTGTGAACTGGTAAACACAAGAGAGTAATAGAACCTACCCAAGAGCAGCTGCAATAATACCAACATATCCAGTGCCTGATCCCAACTCAATGGCCTGGATTGCACGATTACTCTGTATTTTCTCATATAACAATTCAACAGCTTGTATGGCCTTCACATCGGCGGAGTTCACGGACTGGTCAGAAGTCTTAGCCTGTCTCGAGCCATAAGATATTATATGCTCATAGAACTTGGCCAAGACTATTGCCGCATCCCAAACTACGCATCCAACATCCCCGACTTCGGATTGGTAGATGGAAATACTTCGGCCATCATCTAGTTGAGTCACTCGAGTGTATAATCTATCAACCTGAAAGCTAGGCTCCTTGACCTCAACACTTTCCTTTGACATCTGCCAGCAACGTACCTATATGATAACAGATTTTAAAACTTTCATTAAATTGAAATTCATGCATTGAAAAACTATTAATACCGAAAATGAAGGAGAGGCATAGGCCTTGTTGAACAGTTGAAATCGCCAAAATTCCTTTATTGTATTGAGCCACAACAAAAAGGTTATTTCAACTCTCAATCAGTTGGTTTTCCATAATTGGGCCATTATTACCTTCAAAAAAGCATAACGGCCAGGTCCTAAAATTCAACATGGCAGAACCAACAAGAAACTAAATGCAAGAAACAACCATGCTTGCTGTATAATGCAGGCTAAACCCTTTTGAAAGTGTACAACCTAAAATACATAATAAATCAAATAAAGAGTAAAAGGTAAAAAACCCTAAAAAAGTCAAATATACAATATTTTAATAGTAGAGCTATTGAACTAAGGAATAGGTATGACATTAAAGGATATACATGTACCTTATTAAGAAGAATTTACCTTAATAGGAACAATATACCTAATTGGGAAAAATATACTTTATTAGAAAGGATATATGTTATTAGAAACGATATACCTTATTAGGAAAGATATACCTTATTAGCAAGGATATACATTACTAAGCAAGACATACCTTATTACGAAGCATATACCTTATTAAAAATCATATACCTTATTAGAAAGGATATATCTTATTAGGGAGAATATACCTTATAAGGAAGCATACACCTTATTAAAAATCATACACCTTATTAAAAAGGATATAGGCCTACCATATTAGGGAAGATATACATTATTAGGAAGCCTATACCTTTTTAAAAAGAATATAGGCCTACGTTGTCAGGTGTGTTTTTGATGAGCTACAGAAATAAAATGAACTCAAAACTGATATAGACATGTTGAACCGTTTATTTTTCAAGACTTACATTCACATAATAGCACAATCTGAATAAACTTAGTAAAATTCTCCTGTCCATCTTGCTGAGAAACAAACAAGGCTGAATCTAGCACATTTTAACTAAATATGGTATCTAAAACCTTAACAAAAGAATTTGCTAGACCAGTAATAACACTGCACGATCATCCACAAACTAAATTTAAAAGGCTGTAATCCCAGCTGTCAGAACAAGAATTATGTACTTTTTTGACAGAAAACTGACTAATGGAGGATGTACTTTGATGACTAAATTGTGGTCTAATGTTACATTGCATATTGTAGGGTAATGGTACACTGTATATTGTGGTCTAATAATACATTGCGTATTGTAGTCTAATGGTACATTGTATATTGTGGACTAATGTTACATTGCATATTGCGATCTAATGTTAAATTGCATATTGTGACCTAATGTTACATTGTATATTGTGGTCTAATGCTACATTGCATATTGTGGTCTAATGTTACATTGTATATTGGGGTCTAATTTTACATTGCATATTGTGGTCTAATGTTAAATTGCATATTGTGGACTAATGTTACATTGCATACAGTGATCTAATGTTACATTGCATATTGTAGTCTAATGTTACATTGTATATTTTGGTCTAATGTTACATTGCACATTGTGGATTAATGTTACATTGTGGCCTAATGTTACACTGCATACAGTGATCTATTGTTACATTGCATATTGTGATCTAATGTTACATTGCATATTGTGATCTAATGTTAAATTGCATATTGTGATCTAATGTTACATTGTATATTGTGGTCTAATGTTACATTGTATATTGTGGTCTAATGTTACATTGCATATTGTAGTCTAATGTTACATTGTATATTTTGGTCTAATGTTACATTGCACATTGTGGATTAATGTTACATTGTGGCCTAATGTTACACTGCATACAGTGATCTATTGTTACATTGCATATTGTGATCTAATGTTACATTGCATATTGTGATCTAATGTTAAATTGCATATTGTGATCTAATGTTACATTGTATATTGTGGTCTAATGTTACATTGTATATTGTGGTCTAATGTTACATTGCATATTGTGGTCTAATGTTACATTGCATATTGTGGTCTAATGTTAAATTGCATATTGTGGACTAATGTTACATTACATACAGTGATCTAATGTTACATTGTATATTGTAGTCTAATGTTACATTGCGTATTGTGGACTAATGTTACATTGCATACTGTGGACTAATGCTACATTGTATATTGTGGACTAATGTCACATTGTACATTGTGGTCTAATGTTACATTGCGTATTGTGGTCTAATGTTACATTGCATATTGTGGTCTAATGTTACATTGCCTATTGTGGACTAATGTTACAATGTACATCGTTGTCTAATGTTACATTGCGTATTGTGGACTAATGTTACATTGTATATTGTGGACTAATGTTACATTGCGTATTGTGATCTAATCATACATTGCATAGTGTGGTCTAAAAATTTGCTGCCAAGATATGTATCGTATGTATTCTGAATATTAAACCTTAATAACTTTATACTGAGAAGTAGTATAAAATATGACAAATTTTTTATTGCTATTCAGCAAACTGCAAACACAAATAAAGAGAGAACTAAAATTAGCATGTTTATAAAAGTTCTAGACCTGCCAGAAATCGACTTCTTTTTAATACTTTTTCTTTAATTTGACAATAATAAAGTTGTAGTCCGTTGAGCTTAATGCGTGTCACTGACAACGGTTTGTATGATGAACCAAATCTTTTGAAAAGTGTTGATCAAGAAGCGATTACAGTCAAAGCAACAATTACATAATATATTTTATGAAACATACCTTTTGAAAGCAGTCACAATAAACTTTGCAAACTGTTTAAGAATATTTATGAAAATTTACGAAACGAGCTTTGCAAAAGGTCCATTTGCTTTCATAAAGAAAAGATTCAGGTGCATGGATAGGCTTCCAGTGGAAGATTTCAACAGCAAAATAGAAAAAAATTACCCGAAAAGTCCTAGAAATTCATTACTTTGATGATTTGCCAAATTTTTTTCTCAAAGATCCTTAAGCTAAACTGTTAAATAACATTTCACTGAACCAATTACTGTAAAGCCTCTATTTGAATGCCATGGAGCTCTATTTTTTAACCCTTCGTCTATAGTGGCAGTTAATGTTCAAATAGAGGCTTGCGGTGTATTTTTCAAATGGCTTGTCAGAATTTTGGGGAAGATAAAGTTGGCCCTATTACGGGCGAAGCGAATGTCGCCGATATTTTGCCTTTATTTCCGGAGGAGCAATATTAAACTTTTTGGATGCAATAAATCTGCTAACTTCTCTCCAACTTGTCAAATATCTTTTAATAAATATGCATTGTAAAACTGAGAAATATCTCTACCAGCTGATATCTATTGCTTGCAATTGACCTGCGTTGATATTATAGCCTGTGTCCTTCTTTGCAATTTATTGGCACTTTTAATTTTTAATTCATTCTAAATTTGAAGACATAGTTCTATTTTATATTTCTATTTAACAATGTTGCATAAAAGCTCATTGCACTCACTGATATGTTTGCTACAGTTTACAGCCAAAACTAGTTTTTCAAATAAAGGCTGTGCAATAGAAGAGGAGTTACAAGCGTTGATCAATTGTAAGATCAGATAACCGCAATGATGCTCTCAAATAATATGATATAAATCTGCAAATTTATAAATTATATAATGATAATCTACCGAATTCTACAAATATATATTCATAAACAAGTGACACTTATATGACATGCAAAAACAAAAATTAACGTTTTTAAAACAAACATATTTGCATCGTTTGCTCAGATAGCTGCATTCTGATTGTTGCTTTCGATGGAACGAGCTTTTTGTGGTTGTCCAATACTTTCCAATATGTTTTCAGACCTCAACTCTTTTTCTGCACTGCTGAAGTAGTCGATATTAGCGTCCAAACAGTTTTTGTGACAAAGCAATACTTGTGCATTTAGCACAAATGCAACGCGTAAAAGTTTTGCTCCCTAAACATAGCCCTCGGCTCAAAAATTGCAAACCATTTTTTATATATGTACATTGAAGCATTAAGACCGCGTTAAACAGGGAACTACTATTTGCCTGAGACCATTCATGATTATTCTATGGTGTTGCTTTCAAAGTTTTAATGACAAAAAAAGAAAATCACTTAATATTATGGGTTCATAAAGATCATAAATAGTTAAAGTGGCAATCAAATGGAGGTGGAATTTTAATAGAGGATGGTGTTCAATCAAAGGTTTTAAAGTGAGTAACGTTCAGCTGTAATCTCTTGCATGAGTGCTAATGCTGGGCACAGTAAACCAGTCTACTTCATGGGCGTTAGGTTTTAGATCCACCGGTAAGATAGAAATGCTCAAAAATAGAAAACGTAATTTTTGAAAAATCTATAATATAAATACTTCATATCACTTGAACTGCTTTCTAAATTCTCGCAATTATTATACATCTACATCTAAGTAATGCTGGAAAAATAACTTTTTCTGTGCATATCTCAGAGTGTTTGTTTGTACATTTTTTACTAGCTTTATTATTTCACAATCAGCTTGTAGGACCGCTTGGTAACTATCTAGCAGCAACCTGTGCGTCATATTGCAAGTCAGTGTAAGGAAAAAGCTGAATAGAGCAAAGTGTGTTAAACCACCAGGATACATGACCAAACATGGACGCGGCAGGAGCAATAACATGACAAATGCGGCTAATGAAGACTAACCGTAAGATGTCATTGATCAAGGAAAAACTGTAGGATGTAGTAAGTGTACAAGAGGTGAGCCCTAGTGTGACAGGCAAAAATAAACAGGTAAAGAGAAGCAGGAATAGCTTCTCCGAATTTGCCCTTAAATGAAAGAAGACAATTATCTGCGTGCATTGAGCTAGTAGCAAATATGTTTACAACCCATCTTGAAAAAAGCTTTGCTTTGTAAAAGCTCTATTTCTTACCAATATTTCTTCTCAGCAATGACCAATAATGTGAGAGACAACGCAGCTACAGAGGTTTGAATAATCTGCAATCAATGAACTTTGGGTGATTTTTTATTGAGTTACTATAATACTACTGACAGAGATTATTTTTATTTTAGCAGTAATAATAATAATAATGCCATAAGCTGTAATAATGTTGATGATTTGTCAGACTTGGACATGCTTGCAGACATAATAAAAATAGCCAAAAAATTTTTGAGCTCATTCTGTAACATATTTGCAACAGTGTTTATGGCATCAAGTGATGTAGTTTTATGCTGATTGTTTTGGTATCAAAATTTTCTATAGACCATTTCATTCAAAAGTTATGACAGTTATGGAGAAAATGAGTCTGTGTGGGAGTAGAGTCGAGCAAAGCAATGTGTGCAAAACCAACCAGCACATGTATATGTCTTTCCTTACACATCGTGCATACTTGTACAGTAGATTGTATATACAACACTGAAATCCACAAAAGATTAATGAAAACTGAATGACAAAGCATAACCAGGGTGAGAATAAAAGAGGTAAAATCAAAGCTAAATATTATTGAGCCAACCAGTTTTAGGATGCAAAATGTTGGTAAGCGTTTAGTGGTGATTATCTGTTGATGAAACATAAGAACTAGTCAAATTTTCATATCAATAGACTGTGCACTCTGCATTCATGCTTTAGCGACGAGAATGACAGTGTACATCTATACGGATACTTATGAACAGCTAAAAGTGGTAACATGTCATATGGATGATCTGTCGCATTCTCTGCCAAGAGAGGGACGAGACCAAATCCTAGTACCAATGGTTCTGCAAACCTTTGAATAAAAAAAGGTTTCAGTTCTAAAAACTAAACTTAAGCCTCTCTTGTAATTAATAAATAAGGCATACAGGCAGACTCTGAAAAGACAGCAGCTATCAGAACTTTTCGGAGCTAGAAAATCGAACTGAGCCCTACCGATCAAATGCTATGGTCAAACAGTTGGTAATTTTGCTTCCAAATATGGCATCTATAAATGCTCCTTTAAATGAGCTATAGTCAAGTGGGGTAAGTGCACCATTGGGGCAAGTGCACCAGCTGTTGATATTTTATCAGCCAATCACTGCATAGCTGTCTCTGAGTTGCAGGACTATTACCCATGATCCACCACAGGAAGCTATAGTCCCTGCATGCTTGATTTCAAATTTTTTGTGAAGTGAGCAACAAAAACGTAAATGCACTATTTAAGTAGTTGGCTTTAAATTCAGAGATGTGTACTGATAATTTTATAACTTTCATTTTAGTGGATATTTGTTTTGGCTAACTATTGAGTGTAACTGGTGTATATCCATAGAATACTTTTTTATTGTTTTAATCCACACAAATAATTTTGTCTTATTTTAACTGGGGTGGTGCACTTGCCCCTGATAATTTTAGAGACAGGGGCAAGTGCACCTATGTAGTGCACATTAGCATTAACCTATGTGCACCTTAACATATAACAGGGGCAGGGCAAGTGCACCACCCAGCACACATGTAGTTCCCCATCAAAAGAGACAGTTCAATCTCATTTCAAGTTCTCCCAATCTCTATAGTCTTTCTTGTTATACTTTTGCATTAGTCTATGTCAAATTTGTGGTTCACTTGATTGAAACTGGTCACTTGAATTGCAATGGTATAGAATTGCTAATTTTTAAAATTTTAATGTTCAATACGATCAATATTTCAGTGGTGCGGTACAAACTCAAAAAAACTTTTTTTTTCCATTTCCATTGAATTTTATATAATTTCAATATCAGCAATTTGGTGCATTTGCCTCTGCTTATCAACCAATGCATAACAATGGCAAAGAAGGCTAGGTGGTGCACTTACCCCTGTATATGGGGTAACTGCACCACCTAGACATACATTTTTTAGCGCTTCATATAAAGCAATGATATTTAATTAACAGTCTTCTAGTGCTAATATTCTTGCTCAGAACATTCTGGAGTTTCACAATGACCAATATTAGACTCAAATGTTCAGTTAAAGCAAAGCAGTAAAACTGCGAAACTGAATTACCCTTTTTTGATGGTGTACTTACCCCACTTGACCCTACTCAAAAAGACATGAATAAATATGGGATGCACTTCATAAATAAGCTCTTCTAAAAAAAAAGATTTATTTCACCTGAGACAATGGCTTATCACGAAGCTAGTAAATCTACTATTGCCACCAACGATGTCAGCTACATTGGCTTTGGAGCAACACTTTTTTTAGACAGGCGAGGATGGCACTTGAACACCTCTTATGTATGCTGCATAGACATTGTTGCTGCATAGACGTTTTAGACAATAAGATGCAATGAATGAGAAAGAGGCATTCAAAGCTGCTTGGGCTAGAAAAAGGTTCAAGCTTTTCATTAGTGGTGCTCAGTTCGTGATTGAGGCTGATCACAAGCTATTGGTAACTCAGCTGACTGAACGATCTTAATTAAGTGCTCGACAGAATCTTGATTGATCGACAGAATCTTGTGCAGGCAGAGACTGATGAGGCTTGAATTGTAAATGAAATATGTTCCAAGCTCTTAAAACGGCATCGCAGATGCTTTTGCAAAATAGTCAGCTAGTGAGGTGACAAGTAATGATATGGAATATATTGAGTCAAAATTTTTAACAATTTTTCTAATTGATTCAGTCCTTACACAGTTGGAGCGGGCTCATAGACGAGATTCGGTCTGCCAGCAGGTGCAGACTATTTTAATAATGGTAAGAACTAAGTAGGTAAGTAACTATGGTAAGTAACTACGGTGCTGGCTGATTATTGTAATAATTAGTTATGGTAATAATTGATGGTCTGCCTTTCGGTGTGAGGCTAATACAGCCATACTTTACTTACTGTACTGAGATGAGTATTACCACTGTCAGTGAAGGACTGCATATGTATGACTCAATGGTAGTGCCAGCTGTCTATTATACATTCGGTCTGCCAGCAGGTGCAGTCTATTTTAATAATGGTATGAACTAAGTAGGTAAGTAACTATGGTAAGTAACTACGGCGCTGGCTGATTGTATTGTACCCTGTATTGTGGTACCGAAGAAAAGTGGAAAGTTACGTTTATGTATAGACTTTACAAGATTAAATAAAGCAGTAAAACGTGAATTCCATCCGTTGCCTAATGCCCAAGAAATATTTAGTGAATTGGGAAATTCTAAAATATTCAGCAAATTAGAGGCAAATTGCGGATACTGGCAGATGAAACTACATCATGATTCTCAAAGATTAACATCTTTCATTACTCCCTTTGGAAGATTCATATGTAAAAGACTACCGTTTGGTATCAGTTCCGCACCCGAAATATTCCAGCGCGAAATGCAAAAGATATTAGAGGGTGTTAGAAGGAATCGTTTGTGCCATTACTGTAACTGTACTGTGATCTGTTGGAATCATATTATTAACATTGCTGTATAGTAATATTATATTTGTAATTTGGCTTGTTGGAGCCTGTGAGTTTATTGCAGCCATATTGCTGCCATTTGTGTGTTTTCGGAGTTTTGTTGGAACCAGTAAAAACCAGAATTTATTATACATTTAATTTAAATAAATAAAAACATGGCAGATGCAAAAGATGATAGATTTGTGCAGCGATTGGATTTCAAAGATAGCAACAGGCTGTCAGCTAGCTGGAAAACTTTCAAATCACAGTTTGCAATAGTGAAAATTGCAAAACAATGCTCTAAAATTTCTGAGGAAGAAAAAGTGGCAAATCTACTCGTATTGATGGGATCAGATAGCGTCAAAATATATGACCAGTTTACATTCGACGAGTCAAAGAATGAAACTAAAAAGACATTAGATAATGTAGTTAAATTTTTTGATGCACATTTTGAACCAGTAAAGAATTTAATCTATGAGCGAGTCAAGTTTAATGACATGAAGCAAGGAAGTCTTTCAATACATCAGTTTATCACAGATGTTCAGACACAAGCCGACAACTGTGATTATGGAACAATGAAAGATGAGCTCATACGCGATAGGATTGTAGTAGGGGTCAATGACCACAAGCTACGGGAATATCTGATTGATATAGAGGATTTGACATTAGCCAAAGCTATCTAGAATGCTAAACAACATGTTACCCACCACTCCTCAGTGCTTCAATTGAGTACATCATCAGCCAGTGATAATGTAGATGAAATTAGATCTCGTTTTCCAAGGACCACAAATCAATACAAGAGTGAAACTTCTGTACAGAAACAAAAGTGTCCTTACTGTAGCAGAAGGCAGACACACACCAAGGAAAGATGTCCAGCAAAGAATGCAACATGCTTTGGGTGTAAGCTGAAAGGCCATTACAGTAAGTCAGCCGTCTGTAAAAGAAGACTGGGAAAAACTAGAGCTACTGATGAAGTTGTGGAGGAAAATGAAGTTGAGCTTGGGGGATTGTACTTGGGGTCTGAGTCAGAATGACTAGACATAGAGTATATAGGAAATAATGTAATAACGGAAACTCCTAAAGCTTGGTTGGTTAACACCAAAGTAAACTCAACACATGTAACATTTAAGCTTGACACAGGAGCTGCAGTGACAGCTATACCGGCGTCACTAAAGCATTGTGTGTCAGGAATACGAAATACAGATAAAACACTCAAAGGTGCCGGTAATTATAACTTGAAAGTTTTAGGATACTCAGAAGCAGTTATTTCGGCAGGAGACAATTCTGTAAGAAAAAATGTTTATATTGTTGACAAATTAGTGACACCATTGCTGGGCAAGCCAGCCATTGCAAATTTAGGGATTTTAACTTTTATGGACAATATACAAATAGGAATTGACTGGATATCGGAGTTCCCAGCTTTGTTTAAAGGCCTTGGAACCATGGAAACGGAAGCAAGAATTGTCTTAGATGACTCAGTAACACCCTTTGCGCAGAGTGTACCTCGAAGAGTAGCTGCTGCGAGAAGAGAACCTTTGCTTGAGGAATTACAAAGGATGGAAATGTTAGGAGTCATTGAGAAGATAGAAGAACTAACAGATTGGTGCGCTCCCTGTATTGTAGTACCGAAGAAAAGCGAAAAGTTACATTTATGTATAGACTTTACAAGATTAAATAAAGCAGTAAAACGTGAATTCCATCCGTTGCCTAATGCCCAAGAAACATTAAGTGAATTGGGAAACTCTAAAATATTCAGCAAATTAGACGCAAATTGCGGATACTGGCAGATGAAACTACATCATGATTCTCAAAGATTAACATCTTTCATTACTCCCTTTGGAAGATTCATATGTAAAAGACTACCGTTTGGTATCAGTTCCGCACCCGAAATATTCCAGCGCGAAATGCAAAAGATATTAGAGGGTGTAGAAGGAATCGTTTGTCAAATGGATGACATGTTAGTGCATGAATCAGATCAATATCAGCATGACGAAAGATTGAGAGAAGTTTTGAGGAAACTTCAAATAGCAGGAGTAACGCTGAATGACTCGAAATGTGAATTCAATAATAAGAGATTGACATTCTTAGGTCATGTGATTGACGAAGCTGGTATACATGCAGATCCAGAAAAGTCTAGAGCGATACTTAGCTTTCCAACATCGACAAGCAGAACAGAGCTACGACATTTTTTTGGTATTGTAAATTACCTAGGAAAGTTTTCACCACTTCTTGCTACAAAGACTAATCATTTGCGGCAGCTACTTGGCAAGGATGCAGACTGGAGATAGGGTTTTGAACAAGCAAAACAATTTACAGAGCTAAAAGATATTTTAGCCTCTACTCCTGTCCTGACGCCTTATAGTGTGAGTGCCGAGACTATGATTAGCGCAGATGCCTCTGCGTATGGTATTGGAGCAGCCATATTACAGAGAGTAAAAGGAGAGTGGAAACCTGTGGCGTATGCTTCTAGGGCATTAACAGCAGCTGAGAAGAGGTACGCGCAAATAGAAAAGGAAGCACTTGCTATATGTTGGTCATGTGATAAATTTCACTACTATGTAGCTGGAAAAGAAATAACAATTGAAACGGATCACAGACCTTTACTGGCAATTCTGGGAGAGAAACTGGCTAAGCTTCCGATTAGAGTGCAACGGTTCAGACTGAAAATGATGAACTATACATATAAAATAATATACACTCCAGGAAGTAAGCTGGTACTAGCAGATGCTCTGTCTAGGTTTCCGGTACAGGAGTTAAAGGACTCCAGTATAGAGGAGTTGAAGGACTCCAGTGTAGTCTTAGAGTTGATGGACTCTCTGGAAATTTCATCAGGAAGATTAAACAGGATCAAAGCAGCCATGCTAGAGGATGAAATAGGAACACTGCTGAAACAATTTACTATAAGAGGTTGGCCATCGAGTAAAGATGTGCCAGAAGAAGTAAAATCCTTTTATACATTCAGAGAATACCTAACATGTATTGACGAGATTTTATTTTACATGAACAGAGTCTTTATTCCAGAGATGGAAAGAGAGAAAGTTCTGAGAGAAATACATGAAGGACATCAAGGAGAAACTAAGTGCATACGCAGAGCATCTGAAGTTGTCTGGTGGCCAGGTATGTCTCGAGATATAAGAGACTTAGTAAAAGAATGTATTAAATGTGAGGAGTTTCGTAGGAAACCAAAGGAGCCTCTTATAACAACCCCGCTTCCAGAGAAACCGTGGTGGAGAATCGCTGTAGATCTTTTTGAAAAAGACGAAGAAAACTATTTGGTAACTGTAGATTACTATAGTAGGTACATATCAGTACATGAGTTGAAGGACTCAACTGAGGCCAAAGTAATAGTTGCTGAATTAGAGAAATTAATCTGTATGATTGGTGTTCCAAACACCATAGTAAGCGGCAATGGGCCACAGTTTATAGCTGATTGCTTTAAGAAATTTGTGACAAAATGGGATATTGACCATGTCACAAGTTCACCAAAATATCCACAGAGTAATGGGGAAGCAGAAAGAGCAGTGTAGACGGTGAAAAATTTGATGAGGAAAAATCTCAATCTTCAAGCTGCTCTCTGTGCATATCGAGATACGCCTCTTGCTAACGGATACTCTCCATCACAACTCCTATTTAATAGACCCATGAATTCAATGGGTATTATGTCCGGAAAACAAGTTGATGTTGGCAGGCTGAGGACCTCTGAGAAAGACCAGAGAATCAAACAATCATTTAACTATAACCTCAGACATGCAGTTAGAGAAAGAAGTCCTATAGCAGTTGGACAGGCAGTTGTAGTTAGAGAGCCACAGAAGAGACCTGCGCCAGCTACTGTCATTGCTACACAAGGGCGTGAAGTGGTGGTGGCAAACCAACAACATAATTTAATTAAAAGAAATAGGTCTCAAGTTGCACGTGCTACGCCTCAAACTAAAGAGACAAGTTCGGACCATCCTGATAATGCAATATGGGAAAATCCATCAGAAAATCCAGAAATTTCAACGGAAGTAAGACAACAGCCAGAGGTTATACCACCAGTACAGCCAGAAGTACAACCCAATGTAGAAGAAACACATAGCAGGAGCATAGTTCATAAGAAGAGAGCGCCTGCTGTGGAAGCTCAACATCCCACAGAAAGTCGAAGTCCTGTGATTACGGAAACAAATGTCAAGAAAACTAGGTCAGGTAGAATTTCAAAACCAGTTAAAAAACTTAACTTATAATTAGTTCTATTAATACTATGTATGTTTTAGATGAAGACTTATGTAATCGGTAATTCAATTGTTCGAGGATTGTTGGATCCTGAATGGGTGACAGTTACACTAACAGGATCAGATTGGTATGATATAGTTATACATGTATTTGAAAATAGTGGAAAATATGAAAATTCAATAATCTATATACATATTGGGCCTGTACGTTTTTCGGAGCTGGTGGAAAAACAGGGATATTCAGAATGTTGTCTACGGAGTCGGAGGACTCTATCAAATGTCTCAACAATATTTGAGGACTGGATCCGATATTTGACAGCGTATAGGATACACCCTGTGATTTGTACAGTGTACCCTATGTGTTTTAAACGTTATAATAGACATAGAGGAGTGATCCTAACTTCCAGACTAAGGTCATTATTCAAGTCTTCAACAAGAAAGATAAAAGGAATGTCAGAAATAGAGAACAAGGACATTGTAGACTTCAATATGGACAATGATATGGTAACCCCATATCTACATAGGAAAGTTTACACCAGGAGACGTGGAAGGTATGTCTTCAGAGATGATCTTCTAACAGATGGTTTACACCCAAGTGCTCGAATTGTAGATGACTGGAAGATGGAAATTTGTTGAGTTAACCAGATAAATATAGAAACACTGGGCAGTCATAGGGAAGTGCGACGTCGTCGGATGTCAGTATAATTGATGTGTAGGCATCAATATCATGTTGTAAATATAGTGTGTAGGCACTAACTAACTGGTAAATAGTGTAAATAGTAGTTCGAATGTTCACAAACTGAACACGAAACAATAAGAAAAAAAAGGAGCGTGTATATTGTATATCTACATTTCATTTGTTTATTGTTGTGTTCGTTATATGGTATATTGTTAGTCCAGTCTCGTTTGACAGTAGTTAATTATTGACAATCATTAGTTAGTATAGTGTGTTGCACATGTTGAGATAAGATACTGCTGTTGGGTTGTGTTATGTTTGTTGCAGGTGTGTTGGCACCTGTGGGGGAGAAGAAATGGCTTAGAGGGAGGATGTAGAGTGGCGGATGTTACGTCATAGAGATATCGGAGGAATCTCGGATATACCGTTAGTCTCGGCTCTTGAATACTGGCGCTGGACCTGAATAGACGTGCTCCTGTAAACCTGTATATACACTAATAAAGGTAGAGATTACCCTATCATACAGTGCCAGCTGTCTATTATACATGCAAGAGAAGATACATGCAAGACATCAAAGAAGTTTAAAGTTTAAGGTGGGTGCTAGAAAATCAACTTGGTGACCAAGTATGGCGAAACAGTTCAAAGATATGTTGGAAAGAGTAAACTGTCCAGGGCACATTCCCAATGCCAGTAGAACCTCTGCAGCTTTCTAATCTGCCATACGGGCCACGGTAAAATTTCAAAGCAACCAATATCTATAGTGGTTGATTACAACATCAAATGAACAGAAGTTTGTTGCTTATCATCAGTACCAACTACTGCCACAATAGAAGTGTTAAATTTAGATACGTGGTTCAGGGCAAGGTTGATTGGGCTTGAAGAGAACTGTGGTTGAGAGAAGCTTCGAAAAGTTGTGATGACTAGAAAGAGCTACTGTGTGAGCTACTAGAAAGAGCTACTGTGTAAGCAACTAGAAAGATTACCACCGGCTCATTATTGCTACAGCATCCACATCTAACATTTATGGTCAAGATTTGGTTACCTTTTTGCTGCTTAGAAATTAGAGAGAATACAGTAGTACATGTGTAAACATAGTCGCATTTAAATTACATTATAATTGGAATAGATTGTCTGCTTCTATATTTACACATGTTGTTTTACCCCAATCATGGCATAATATAGGTCTCATGTCTAAAGGTTATTAATTAAGATAGATGTCAAATACAAAAATATTGTTAATCTAGTTTTATATATAGTACTTTATTGGCAATAATTTCATTTCACAAATAAAAATGTTTTTCAAATTAGGCCATACAACAATAGTAAAACAAAAAAAAGGAAAAAAGCAACAGTTAGCCTTTAAAATTGAATAAATAGTCTGACAAATAGTGTTTAAAATGCCTTTCTCTGCTAAGAGAACGGATATTTGGTGGAAGATTGTTAATTATTAAGGTTAAGATTATTAAGATTGTTAATATAGTTTTATAGCTTGGTCATCCTACATAGATGTTGGCATATACAACAGCCTCCAAGCATGATGGTTTGTAATTCTTTTCCACAAAGCTAAACATATCATAGAGGTCAAGTGATAAAGAAAACCTTTTTGACTTATGAGAATGCTAGTGTTGAGCTGAGCATTAAATTACAGGCAGTCCTTGTCCAAAAACTGAGCTGTTGCATGGGCAAATGGAGGTTCAGTAAAAAAGATTAAGGTCAAAACTGACCAGCTATTTGTCAAATTCAGAGACTATTAGTCGAAATTGGAGACTATTGAAAAGAGTTGCATTATAACACTATCATTTTGCTACAATTGCTAAAAACGCACATCTAGCTATAGCAACAGAATTACGTCATCTCCAGAGATTTAACTATGTATATAGCCTGTGGAACAAACAAACATGCATGTCAGTAGAGTTGCAGTAACTTTTTTATATCTGATATCAACTATGTACAGATAGAAATGAAAGGAATAGCAATTTACACTACTATTGCAACTCTTGTAGCAGATTATATAGAAAAACATTCCCACACCACAACATCTGCAGGCTCTGGATTTGAGGCAAATCATCCTTAAAATCAACTTCCAGACTTGAACCCACCTATGCCACGACTAGAACATTGAGAATTTTGCATAAAAAATGGTGCATAGCAATTGGAGCATAGCATCTCTTCTATTCTGGAGTTCTGTGATGAGTTTATAAATATTTAATATGGCGCAGCCGGCAGGATTGCCAATGCATTTTAGTGTGATAGTGCTATTTAATTGCAGCGGTGTTTCTAAAACCTGTGTGGTGTTCGTGTTGTGTTTTGTTACACATCAATTATGACGTTTAATTGTAATGAGTTCCCTTTGTTAAAATTAGATAATGGTGATAGTAATGATTCAGGGAAAAATGGCTAGTTTTCAAATTGTGGTAGAATTAGTTGGTATGAAATTGGTTAAGGATGAGGTCAGCAATGGAAAGTTTCTTGCGTTATGTTATGTTCCTGTGTGAATAATAACACAAGATGTGGTTTATTCACTCTCATAGTATGTATTGCACTGTTGCCTTCCAGACCTAGTTTATATAACCATTAGCTATAGTTATTTAATAAATAGCTAAACAAAAGCTTGTATTAAAATATTTAGCAATATTAGAATAAATAACGCAAAGTTAGCTTGATTTAAGCTTTATGATGGCAATCTAAGACGTTATTACATGCAGTAGGTAGTGGTGGTAGAGATGCTCTAAGCTCTATTGGTTTTCATATGCAAAATTAAAATTGTACTAATGAGGAAGTTATGGCTCATTTAGTTACTACTTATGGTACTGAGGCTACCGTGTATGTAAAAAGGATGAAGTTCATTACTGTTACGCAAACAGCCGATGAACAAAAATGTGAATATTCACTACTAGTTGAAAACTCAGTAGAAATGTTAATTTTGTAGGTAATAATGATGTAAGAAAAGAATTTGCTTTTGCAATAATTGTCAATGGCTTGGGAAGCGGTTCACTAAGTAGACAGTTAATACAACAGACAAAATTAGATAGGAAAACTTTAACTGATACTTTGATGGCCCGAAAACTTCCAAGAGAGTCTGATGCCATATTAGAAGGCGCTGAGTCTAAGGCTAGCGATATTAGCGTTTCAAAAATGATGACAAAAGCTCCTAAAAGTAGTACACTACAGTAGTGACACTACAGGTTATGGCGGAGAGGTGGAGGACGACCCATACATGGATACGGGTTAGACCAGAGGAGGTCAACTCCTGAACTAGGAGAATCATTTTTAGATGATGAAAAGTTTCTGTGAGGTTATAGGAGAGAACCTGAGGGTTTGCAACAACTCTCCAAAACGAGGTTAAATTTTATGCTCGTCGGTCATGTTAGGCCTGACGCCTATTTAACCAACTTGAAAAGAAAGGGCACGGTTATATATGTGTGCGTCTACCTCATGCCCGTTCGTATTACAGAAACTTAAGTTACATGTGCCAGCCTGACATTGAAAAGTCACACCACAAGCACGTGGACCTATAGGAGGCAACCATGTGGACGGCTATGGAGGATCGCATCTCTTTTACCTTGAGAATATCATTTACTTCAAGTTCAAATTGCAGCCTCTTGAAAAGCCAACTGTAAGATCTTAGTTACATTAATCAACAAGATAAATTGATTAAAACAATCAATAAACAAGATCAGACCTTATCGAAGGGCTAGTAGGAATAACTACTTGAAGCAGCCCATCCATGTTCGATAAACTGAGCCATTCCTAATCGTTGTAGAATAATTGGTAGGATAATCCAATTCTAACAATTACCAACACAACACGTTCAACAAATAAAATTTTGCATAGCAACTTAGACCTTCGATCAACGGAACATACAATATGCTATACATGTGTACATTATTAAAACAGATTATATTATTAGTATATAATATATCGCATAATTTTATAAACAAAAGTTGCATGTGTATCAAAATTGTGTATTTTCATGGTATGGAATTATAGCATAGCATATGTTCAACTGTTAGAGATAGAACACAATTATAAAGCTAAACTAACACTAGGTTAAACATAAATTTAGCTAACAGGTAACAACTTACTATTAATATTATAATTAATAACAATTTGTTCAATATTGTATAAAACTAAATAGCTGTAGTTTTGACTAAGAATCTACATTTTTGACCACAACTACACTTCAACAAAAGGCTTCAATGGCCTTTCGGCAAATGTGCATTTTGGCCCAAAGAATTTCAGCAAAAATCCCCATAAACCGTTGCATGCAGTTTATAGTCTGGTTTCCAAACACCATCAAATGTGAACAAGTGGCAGAAAATGGAGTCTATAGAAGCTTACCGCTTTATCACTTACCACTTACATGTTTGGCCCAGTAATTACTAATCCGGTTCACTATCGCTGCTTTAGTTGATAAGCTGGAAATAACTAGCCAAATAATGGTGGGTAGAATTACAAAAATAATATTGTTCTTACATTATGAACAATTCGCCAAATCAGCTACTGCTATTATATAATTGTAGACCCAAATCAAGGACATTGTTAATAGTGTACTTGGGTTATTTAGGTGCATTCATAGCAGTTGGGTCATTAGCCTGTTTCCGGTAATGTTCAGCTGAGGCTGTCGTTGATGCTAATAGTAGCAGTAAATATTTTATATCTATATATATATTTCTCAAAGTATGTGGATCTGTCTGACATTCCGGCTATAGATATAGCGCACGCTGATTATTTTACCAATGCGGCCACGCATTACGATGCCCCTGTTAAGAAATATTTTTTGTAAGGTTTTATAACTATATCTGGGGTCAAGGCCACTCCTTCTCACGCGGACAATTACATCATCTCCGTGGAAAAAGCCTCGACATTATCTCTCCGTTCAGTCAGACAAAAACAGTACGATATCTCATTTTTACCGGTATCGGGAGGTATCAGTATCGTCGTATTCAAAGTTTTGATGGATAACTTCTGGTGGAACAGTAACCTTTTTTATACACATACACAATCCTATGCAAGAATTGTTATAATTAATTCTACATATTCAGGATTTTCATTTTGCTTTTTCAGTTCGTATTAATTGTATCATTACCAAATCATCTTTTATTGTAATCGTAGCAAAACCGACTTAACTTCGCTATTACTTGCTAATTATTTCACATTTAAACCTTTTCGTAGTTGCTTTATTTTTTTTTAATTATTTGACCTGCACAAAAAACGTTTCTCATGATATATAGTTTGAAAGTTAGAATGGCAAATGTTGTTATATGTTAAAGCACATAAATTACATAATTTTTTATTGTATATTTCAATACATCAGAGTCTTGGCTTTCGAATGAGCTATTGTTTGTCATGGTGAGACAGACATTGGTTGGTGTTTATAGGATTTCCCCAGAGCTCTACCGCAGAAATGTTTACTGGCATAGGCTCAGAAATTGTGAAGTCACAATTTTCATATGCGGTGTTGCGTGCTCTTACCGCCTATTTTATTGCTTACCGCTTATATTTCGCTGTCTCAGTTCTCAAATCAGTTAACTGCGAAAACAAAAAAATTGAGATATTTGCATTTTTTGGGTGTTTACAGGGTTACAAACGTATGGACAAATTTTCTTTGCCAAGGTTTTGTTTTTCTCTGAGATATCAGTCATACAAATCAGCTAAGTGGTTTTATTCCACAATCTTGTTAGAGCTCAAACCCCTCAACTGGTTTGTTCAATGCAGACTATATACAGGGTGCCCGTAAAATCCTGACACAACTTAAAAAATTCATTACTAAACGGTTAAGATGATTTGTTTTATTTTTATCAGTTATAGGTAAAGTTTTTTTTTACTGAGGAAATTCCCTTTTCCTTTGTAGTCTTGGTTTCAGACAAAAGCCATTCTTAGGTGGAAAAGGAGTAAAGCTATTCTTAGGCAAACAGTGAAAGCAGTAGATCATTCCAGATGCAAGTTCAAATGCTAACAAAAATTAACTCAACAAGATTGAGACAAAATTTATGATTCATTCTGGAAACAAGAATGGAATGGCCTACAGAACTTTTTTCCAACCACCACTATAAATAGAACAAACCAACTCTAGAAAGCGAAAAGACTACAAAGGTACCAAAACATGCTTCATCAAATATTACTTGCCTGTTCATGGACATGACATTCAGGTCTGCAAAAACTTTTATGTAAAACATTACATATTGATAAATCAAGAGGATTCGGTTTTCATGGCAAAAAAGAGATCCAGTCACAAATTTACCTGATGCTAGTGAATACAAACGACCATTTAATGGTACAAAAAATTCTGTAATTACTCTTTAAGACATAGAAAAACACATCAAAAGTTTTCCAAAGGTGGAATCGGATTACTATCGAGCAGATTCCAAGAAAGATTATTTGGACCCAGATCTATCAATAGCTGAAATGTACAAGCTGTATTATCAAAAACAAATAAACAATCAAAAAGATCTAGGCCTGGAGTGGAAAAGCAGAAAAGTTTTTAATGAGAGGTTAAAATAGACTTTCATAAACTCAAGAAGGATCAACGCGACAGGTGCGAATTATATGAGTAAAAGAAAGCCCATGGCTCTATAAACGAAGAAGAGAAAAAAGAGTAACAACCTTACAGGAAACTGGTTATAGCAATCAGCGAGAAGAAAGGGACATATCAAAAACTAGCTGAGACAAACACATTGGTGATATCCTTTGACTTAGAGAACATATTTGCATTGACAAAATGCCAGGTTTTCTTTTTGTTTTTACAAGAGAAAGCTCATAACATATAATTTTATAGAGATTATTCAGAGTATTAAGAAAACATACTGTAGCATTTTGAGTGAGACCCTGTCAGGTCAAAGTGGGAATGTGATAGCAAATGCGCTGATTGCTATTTTAGAGAAAGCAATGTCTGACCATCCCAGCACTCAAAATATTATCTTTTGGTCTGATAGCTGCATCCCACAGAACAGAAACAGTGTCATGTATTATGCTTTGCAACAGTTTGTGCAAAATCATGACACACTAGTGTAGATAACGCAGAAATATTGCGAGTCTGGACACAGCTCAATACAGAAAATCGATTTTGGTCATAGTGTGATCGAAAAAGCTTCACACCACATGACATCTACAGTCCACTCTCCCTCATTCGCCACCTACTCAATGTAAAACCAAACAATAAAAAACTATGAAAGGCCATCTTTGGAAACAAAGCACATCAAAAAGTATAGTGAAATGACAAAAACAGGACATTACAATCTGGTACGCTACACAAAGGTAAATAAGCTTGTTAACCGTGCAGCTAAACCTCAAAATGTTTCTCATCATAAGCACTGGAATAAGCCTACTCTAAAATTGAGTTTTGTTATAAGTCATGAGGATCCTCATCTGAGATCAGATTAGCCAATGCTCCAGAAAACAAAAGGGTGATAACGTTAGCTGAAGCAAAAGTGAGAGATGTCGAGTCAATGCTTCCTTTTATGGCAGAAGCAGACAAATCATACATGAAATCACTCCTAAAATAGACTCAGTTTACTATCATAAACTTGTGCTTATATACTTTACTGTTGTAAAACTATCTGGTTGTTCATATAGAGAAAGCAAATACCATATTTGTACGCTATAAACCAATGTAATTTTATGCACTTGTGTATCCTCAGTCAGATTGTTATGCTTCAATGATATACCAGTTGGCTGCTTTGTGCTCTAACTTCTAAACTAGTTTGTGAACAAACCAGTCAACTGGAATTATGAAAATGAGTTTTAGCCAAAATGAATACTGATAGGATAAAAATATTTTATTTATTCATTATCATTTTTGTCAGGATATTGTTTACTAGATTTTTAATAGAGATGCCCCGATTCTAACTTCACCAACCGATTCAGATACCGATCCGATATACCGATTCTTATTGAAAAATAATCCGATTCAAATCTTTTGTGTTGCATAGACAATTGTTAATTCTATTATACAAATATAATGTACAAGAAAATATAAATATTGATGCATTTATTTGTTTGTATTTATGGAAAAAAGATATACATGTCTCGTATATAAATGTATATTCACATACTGACATACCGTGCATTAGTAACAAAACCACAGGTGTCCTTTAGCAGGATATTGCCTAAGCCGAGGCCGGGCCGTAGTCTACACACACAAAAAACAACAAAGGTCCACGTAGTTATGGGCAAAAACAAAAGTATCCACCCAAATATCTCACCAATCCGATAAGCAGCACACACAAAAACTAAACCAATCGACAGAGCCACCCATCATGTCAAAATATTCCAAGTTTCAAGTCATGTTTTGCACAACTTACCTCATGCTTTCTCAAAACTTGTCCCAAAGTCCCTATTAATTTGAGAGTGTCCGATTGCTGTTTTAGAAATGGTCGCCGCTAGCCTAACCTAACGTCCTGATTCAACATCTCACTAACTATCGGGGCATTGCTAAAAGAGGGAATCAAAAAGTTCGGGAGCATTCAGCAATGCCCCGATAGTTACTGAGATGTTGAATTAGGACGTTAGGCTAGGCTAGCGGCGACTATTTCTAAAACAGCAATTGGACAGTCTCAAATTAATAGGGACTTTAGGACAAGTTTTGAGAAACCGTAAGGTGAGTTGTGCAAGACATGACTTGAAACTTGGAATATTTTGACATGATGGGTGGTTCTGTCGATTGGTTTAGTTTTTGTGTGTGCGGCTCATCGGATTGGTGAGATATTTGGGTGGATACTTTTGTTTTTGCTCATAACTACGTGGGCCTTTGTTCTTTTTCTGTGTGTGTAGACGACGGCCCGGCCTCGGCTTTGGCAATATCCCGCCAAAGGAAACCTGTGAACAAAATAGTCCATGTTTCTTGTAATCTGCTATTAATAATGGTAATTACTGTTAGTGGTACAGCTTTCTCTGTGATAATGAAGTCTGTCTTCTACTGCTGAACTAACTGATGCACCTGTACAAGTTTAGAGCAAATAAATGTTTCTCTAAATTACCATTAGTGATTCAATTACCTCAGTGAGACGTCCTCATTTTCCATCACTAGCGGTATAGCCAGTCGTACTGAAGAAGGATTCACTTGCCACAGATGATGGAGGACAGGCTAAATACCGATAAGCCACTGAGGTTATTTTATGCAATGCACTCGATACATCATATCATCAGGATCAAGAGAGATAAATAACTTTATGCATCGACTGCTCAAATTACTTTCGTAATGCTAGTACATGGAAACATTACACCGCATTCTTGTTTTCCATCATGGGTCTCTTGATCGTGATTGGCTACAATAAATCATATCGCTGTAATTGGGAAATACTGCACTTGGTGATTACGTCCTGACTAAAGCCAAAGGATTCCTCAGCAGTGTTGATGTTTATCAGGCTATAGACATGAAATAGATTGTGTGACACGCCTGGAATTCATTAGGTAAAAGTAAGGAACTTGCAGCTGATGATTTTTTATTAGTGTAGCAGGCTAAAATACGGTTTTCTGCGATATAGTTGATCTGCAAAAAGTATCTGAAGTTTCCGATTTTTTAAGAAAAGATCGGCCGATACCGATTCAGATACTTAACACCCATATCGACACCGATACCGATTCCGATATTGAAACCGAGGCAACTGCAATTTTTAAAATTCTAACTAATATTAAAATGGAATTACAGAAGACCAAAACTTGTAATCCATTTTGTGAATTTAGCTTTGTGTCCCACATGACTGGTTTGAGAACTCAGCCAGCGATTTATCAACTTAGCCTGTCTTGACAAACTGTTGTTTTTGCGGAGTTGTCCCCCAGTCGAGCGGGCGTGCAACACAACAGCTTGTCACAAGACGTACTGCACCTGATGCATCAGCTGTCCTTATAGGCAGTTGTTCTCTTCCGTCTGCGGCTTGGTTGCGATGTTATGTCAGTCGCTCCATTGGTAAACCACGAATTTCGCGCAAAAAATTGTCTAGAAAAAACAAGATTATAACGTTTAACCAGCCACCAGTTTCTGCGGTAAACTTTAGTAGAACTTGAGAACTTAGGCAACAACAGCGACTAAACATGTCGTTATTTGTGCGCTCAGTCAGTTTTATTTGTTCTTATAGATTTTATTTTCAATTTATTTTATTCTTAAATTTTACTAAAGTTTACCGCAGAGACTGGTCGCTGGTTAAACGTTATCTTTTTATTTTTTCTACATAGATTTTTGCACGAAATTCGTTATGATTACCAATGAAGCGACCGACATAACTTCGCAACCAAGCCGCATAGATGGAAGAGAACAACTCTCTATAAGTGCAGCTGATGCATCAGGTGCAGCACGTCTTGTGACAAGCTGTTGTGTTGCTCACCCGCTCAACGGGGGAACAACTCAGCAAAAACAACAGTTTGTCAAGACAGGCTATTATCAACTACGATAATGACGCTAGTGTCAGGCGAAGATAGGACAACTCCAGAGAACCAATGAAGATGACAAAGGAATCAGTGTCATTAGCTCTCCATGTACAGAATATTTCTATGATAAATAACTCAGATTCCAAGCACCATACTATGTTTTCCCGATGATATTATGCACTATTCCTCTCATTTTATTGTGACGTTGAGGGGCACGACTGAGACTAATTAGTTTCAAGGATTGCGCGATCTTGCGAAAGTGCGATTGACATATAGTCCTAGGGCCACGCAGCCGCAGGTGACAATTTAATCGATGTGATTTCATTACCTTTATCAACGACAGTACATTTATTGAAGCATAATTAATTAACCCAGAACATGTGTTTGTATTGGTCGGGCGTTAGCACGATCCTGGGCATTGTTGATTATCTAGAATCCTAGTTTATTATTAGCGCTCTCTGGGTTTAACAGCACCGATTGTCACAGAAAAGCGCAGCTTCAATGGCAGCAAAAGGGATTGACTACCTAAGGCTAAATAATAATTGTGACATCACATTTTGAGAACCTGAACCAAGTGTGTTTTTTGCAGGACATACTTTTGACACCCTGTTTTTCATAGTTCTATTATTCTTTGTGTATTGAATATAAGCTCATTCGAAAGCCAAGACTCTGATGTATTGAAATATATAATAAAAAAATTATGTAATTTATGTGCTTTAAATACAAATCAATTTTCTGACCAAAAACTTTTTTATTACCCAGGCACACCGGATAGCGCTGCTAATCTTACCGAAATTTGAGTCTCACCTTTTTGCTATCACGGGTTACATAATTCTTTACAATCCAGTATCACATTTTCATAAGTCTTACTAATGGAAGAAAAACCCATAATCAACGCTTTGGGACCAATGGAACACTATTTACATAGGGCCTACAAGGTCCATTGCACACCAATAGAAGTCATCGCAAAAACTTGCATTGCATTGTTGACTCATGCAAATACAACACTACGTGCTGGAAAAGGTTTGCTAGTGAGCAAAATTATCAATCGAAGTGCTTCTCAAGCTGCAAGGAATCTCACACCACATGAAGAAACCAAGGTGAGAAAATAGCAAACTCATTTACTCTATCCTTCAATTAATAATCAAATGCTTACTCGATCAAGAAAACAGAAGAAATATTTTTATCAAACTATTGACCTGCCACAACCATGTACCTTGTTTGATTATTGTTTGTGGGTGTCTACTGCAGTAAACAGTATGATTTGAATATAATCATTACAGGTAGGTTGCTTGAAGCTGTCAGTTTGGAAAGGAATCAGCTATGACAGCAAAAGAAGTCAACAACTATCACTCCTGTACAAAAATATACTTTCATACAGTTCATATGCACACTGTTTCTACCACAATTGAAATCAGTAAGTTGAGCCCACAATACTGTATGAGCTGTATAGAAGAAAATTGAATCTTTCAAAAACTTTTTTCCCCATGAGAAGTACAATCTGGTGTTTTGTGCTTGAGTTAAAACAAACATATTATGATAATTTGCTGATGTTTTGTTCAGATGCGATAGGTAAGTTTTACAACTAAATCATTAACTTTTTTATTGATTGTATCTAGTTGAAGTGTGAATGTATTTGCACAATGCTTGTAGGCATTTTTAGGTAAAGTAGAGTGAGTCTCATAAACCACATATTCAGAGAAGAACATGAATAACTTTCTCAGCAATAATCCTCTCTAAAATTCTCATTCGCTTAGAAAAACCCTGTCTTATAGTCAGAATCACTCCTATTCTTTACAAACAATGGAGTCTCAAAAACATTATGCCGCCATAATTGGTTATTTAGTAAAAATATTTCTTCTTGGATAGGTTGCAACACACAAGGACGCCAAATGGATATGAATAATACCATTTGCAAGATAGTCAAGATAACTGTGATAATGGTCATGATGAGAAGATCAATCTTATTTCAAACATCTTTCTGAAAACTCTTTATAAACCAAATAAAAAGTTTCCAGAGAAAAGTTTTCAGAAACTTTTGGCTTCTGCAATGTTTAACAAGCATGTTTAAACATGCCCTGTTTAACGTTGCAGGAGCCAACAGTTTGTTGTAGATACAAATTATTGTCAAATAGCAGGATGTCATGGTTGTTGTTTGTTTTGAATAAATGGTATCGGCGATGAAGTCAAATAGACAAATTAAGGGTTATTAACAGTGTCAAACTATATCTTACACAGAAACCTATAATCACTGTTATAGTGCAAACGTCGTGGGTAGCCACGTCTACACCTAGAAACAACAGTTATCAGCAACAATATCGTATGACGAACCTAATTGGTTATTCATCAGTCTGTGCGTACTATTTAACTCCCGTTTACTTTCTTACATCTGCTGATTTGCTCTTGAGGCTTTCAATCACAGATATTTACTAAGTCACAAATAGTTTTTCTATGCATAATTTTCTAATTTACGCTCTTTCTCTTCCTCTTTCGGACACACTAAAGCAGGAACAAGTGGTGCGCGTCATAAATTAAAGTCATTAGCCAGCATTTATCAGTAGCGTCTTACTATGTCACGACTATATGTTATAGCAGCATGTTAGAAGCATCAGTATGTTACAAAAGCAGTTAGCAAGCAATCTTTGATTTATGTTCTCTGACAGTTGGTAGTAAGAAGCTGTTATGATACACCGATTTGTTGGCGAGTATTGTAGGAGGTTCTCCCCTTGCCTCAGCCCTAGTTGTCACCATTTCAGTAGGGTGGTCTTGTATAAGTTCATCATATGAGCTTGATAAAGCCTTATTGTGCTATATTCGTGTTATCTTACACTGCATTGTATAATACTAGGAGTTGTGTACCTCCGGTTTTTGTGTTAAAAGGACGTCATGTATATACAGACAGTTGCGCTCGTGACAACGGCAATGGCTACTTCTTTATTATCAGTGTTCACGTCCTGAATAAATAATCTCCTATCATCTAACTAGTAACAACTACACATGGTGGCAGCAGTGTTTGTATCATGTCTGACGAAGAGGGGGAAGCCGGTGATGCTGATGAACGAACGGTGGAGCCATTAAGAGTGCATTATTCTGCACCCAAGCTGTACCCGCCTGACAAATTTGACTTTGCAGAACCTGCCGGTTGGACGAGATGGTATAGTAGATGGAGGAGGTGTAGAGAAGCGAGCGGTTTGGATACTAGTCCTCAGCATGAACAGATTAACACTCTTATTTATATGTTAGGGGAGCAAGCAGAAGATGTAGTGCTTAGCCGTGGAATAGAAGAAACTGACTACGATTCTGTGATTGATGCATTCAATGAATACTTAGTTAGGAGTTAGGAGAAATCTCATTGTTGAGAGAGCTAAATTCAACAAACTGACACAAGGTAGTGATTCTATAGATGTGTTTATTCACAATCTATATCGCCAAGCCGAGTTTTGTGACTATAGAGATCTACGGGAAGAGCTAATACGTGACAGATTAGTAGTGGGCGTTACTGAAGACAAGTTGAGTGAAAAACTACAAGCCGATGCAGATCTGACGTTAGATGACGCAGTGATGATAGCTAGATGCTTTGAATCAGCTAAACAAGCATAGTCAGTAGTCAGGGGATCAGCTGTAGATGTACATGCCAACAAATTCAGTTCACGACAGCCACAACATAGCCGAAAGAATGACACATCTAGCTCAAACCGAAACTCTTACTTAAAAGGACACAAATCATCGAATACTGGTAATGTTAGACACAGGCCGACAACCCAAGGACACGCCAATAGCTTTGACAACACTTCTGCAAATTATAGGGTTGCCTCATCTATCCCTAAAGACCGATGTCAATGCTGTGGAAAAGCCCCACATTCCAGAGACTCCTGCCCAGCATTGAGATCTACATGTACTGCATGCGGCAAGAGAGGCCATTGGAAGCAAATGTGCTTCTCTGGAAAATCTGGGACTGAAGTCGAGTTGTTTACTGGAAAAATCAAGAACAGCGATAGAAATGGTAGTAAACCATGGATGGCCAAACTAGCCATTGACATACAGGGACATACCAATACAACAACATTTAAACTAGATTCTGGTGCTGCAGCAACTGTGTGTGGACCAAATGCTATATCCGCTCCATTGCAGCCCAATACTAAGAGACTACGAGGTCCTGGTAACTTAGAAATACCTTGTGTTGGTCAAACTGATGCAATTCTTACACACGGTAACAAATCTATATCAGAAACAATTTACGTTGTGCATAATCAAGATGTGAACCTATTGAGCAAATTTGCATGTCAAAGTCTTGGTTTGCTTGCCTGTAATGTTGATAATGTTGATGTGAAATCAGACTGACTGACGATGCCAAGCCGTACAGTGTATTCGTGTCATGAGCCGTACCCTTTCCATTACTTGACAAAACTAAGTTAGAGTTAGAGCGTATGAAATCTTTAGGTGTTATTGTAGAAGCGAAACAGCCTGCGGAATGATGTGCACCGATGGTCATTGTACCTAAACAGGAGAGTGTTCGTATTTGCACAAACTTTACACAGCTAAATAAGTACGTACAACGTGAAGTTTTTCCCATGGCAACCGTCGAGGACAGTCTGTCAAAAGTTAATGGTGGTCACATATTTTCAAAACTAGATGCCAACTGCGGATTTTGGCAAATACCATTGTCTGCCAAATCCCAACATCTCACCACTTTCTTGACACCATTTGGACGTTTCTACTACCGTAAATTGCCATTTGGACTAAAATCAGCTCCAGAAATATTCTGCAGAGAAATGACAAAAAATATTAGAAGATATCGCAGGTGTCGTAGTACATATAGATGATGTATTAGTGATGGGTAATGACGAGAGAGAGCATAACCCCCGTTTATCGCAAGTGCTACGCCGCATGCACGACGCTGGTCTAATGTTAAATCATGCCAAGTGTGCTCTAAAGAAAACATCAGTAGAGTATTTAGGGTATCGCATTGACGCTAGTAGTATTCACGCAGGTGAAAGAATATCTGCATTGCTTGACTTTCCGACACCAACGCGTGTACGTGATGTTAGGAGCTTCCTACGCATAGTCAACCAATATGGCAAGTCTAGTTCTGCTGTAGCTCATATCAGCCAACCGCTCCGAGAGCTCTTGTGAAAAAAAGAGTTGTTGGATATGGAATGATTCCCAGCAAAAAGCGTTTGATGGTCTGAAAGAGGAGTTTAAATCTACACCGATTCTTGCCCCGCGTGACCCAGATAAAGAGACATATTTGTCAACGGATGCGTCCGATTACGAGTTAGGAGCTGTCTTGAGTCAAAAACAGTCAGATGGCACCGGTCGACTAGTAGCTGCCGCAAGCCGATCTCTGTCCAAAACTGAACGTAAATATGCCGTAATAGAGAAGGAGGCATTGGGAGTTACTTGGGCCGCAGAAAGGTTTGCTCGATATATCATTGGTATACTTGACCTTACTATAATAGAGACTGACCACAAGCCTTTAGTGTCACTGCTTGGAGATCAGGAAATCAGTAAACTGCCAGCTCGAATACAACGATTCAGGCTAAAACTAATACGTTTCAAATACCAGATAAAGCATATTCCCAGTAAGGAGAATGTTTCTGCTGATGCAGTGTTGAGATACCCGTGCGCCATTCCCACAGAGAATGATACTCTATTTGTAGAGGAAGTAGATACGTATTCTCGTCAAGCTATGCTCATGCCAAGTACAGATATGCATGTCGAAAAGCTTAGGCTGTCTCAAGAAGCGGACGAAGTGATATGCCAGGTCAAGAAGTATGTAACCTCTGGGTGGCCACACTATTTGTCCAGTATCGATTCCATAATCAAACCATACTTTGAAAACAGAGGGTATATTACGCTGTGCAATGATTTGTTGACTTAACAGAGCCGCATAATTATTCCACAAACAGAACGTCTGGAAACTTAAGCCAACCTGCATGAAGGGCATTTAGGATTAAATAAATGTACCGAGAGAGCACGTCGATGCGTTTGGTGGCTAAATGTGGCAAGAGAGATAGAGTAAATGATTAATAACTGCAGGGTATGTAAAGAGACCGCTCCTGTCACTAAAAAACCTTTACTACCTACAGCCACTCCTAGCCCACCATGGCAGATAGTAGGCACCGACTTATTTTATCACAATAGAAAGCCATATCTACTCGTGACTGACTACTACTCTCGATACTCAGAGGCAGCCCTACTACCCAATGAAAGCAGCAAACGTGTAATCAACCAGATGAAAAGCATTTTTGTCAGGCACGGAGTACCCGAAATGGTTCTGTCTGATAATGGACCACAATATTCTTCACAAGATTTTAGAGACTTTGCAAAAACCTACAAGTTTCAAAGTGTAACTTCATCGCCTATGTATCCCAGAGCCAACGGTGCTGCAGAACGAATGGTTGAGACTATACAGTCCATACTTCAGAAATCTGAAGATTTGTACCTAGGACTTCTAGCTTATCGTACACCGCCGATACATGGAGGAAGATCACCCGCTGAGTTGCTAATTAACCGTAGTCTTCGTACACAGGTTGCTCAAATTCACTATCACACAACCAGCCAGGTAGATCACAAAGCATTCCAGTCTGTCAATGAGGAATACAAGGTGAAAATGAAAGAGCGACATGACCGATCACAACAGGTTAAAGAGTTGCCTACCTTACGAAAAGGTAGCACCTTATTTGTACGTGATTTACAACGATATGGACAAGTGAAGGAGGTGTTACCTAACCGCATGTACATAGTATCTGCAGGTAGCGAAATTCGCCGAAACCGAACAGCACTTATTGACTCTCCGCCCAATACTGACAATTCAATACCTGACAATCCGGATTCACACAGTTCTCTGTCAAGTTGTGCCCAAAGTATGGATAGCACGCCTACGACTTCGAGACCTCGTCGTACAATCAAACCATTACATCAACTGATTGAAGAATGCTAGGCATCGCCAGTCAGTCAGATTATAGCTTAAATATGTTATTCATTCTGTAGCTAGTTGCTTACAGTACGCAGTGCATTTCTCTTGCTAGTCATGTTAGTTATATCACTTTGTTACTCATGTTTGGTTTTACTCATTTTACAGGCATAATCTGTTTTACTCATTGCCTCAAACATACTTAGGAAAAGAGATGTGCTGTGTTCGTGTTATGTTACACTGCATTGTATAATACTAGGAGTTGTGTACCTCCGGTTTTTGTGTTAAAAGGACGTCATGTAAATACAGACAGTTACGCTCGTGACAACGGCAATGGCTACTTCTTTATTATCAGTGTTCACGTCCTGAATAAATAATCTTCTACTATCTAACTAGTAACAACTACACACTTATGGTTTTCTTCATTAGACAAAATGCGGTATAAAAGAGTTTGTCTTATTTTCGAACGTCTATCTGCAAGTGTGTCAAACGCTTTTACCGTATACTTTGTGAAGGTTTGAATGATGCAGATTATTCATACAATAAATACACCAAAAGATGTATTGTTAGGCAGTCTATTTACGTAGTATAAAAATTATAATTTATGGCATAATGCCTTTAAACCATTTAGCGATTTAAATTTGTTAAGGTCGTGATTAATTAATGACCTTGACATAGAAATATGTTTTTGTCACTATTATAGAGATGGCCTAACGGAACAACTCTGCTACGCTTGAGGGTTAGCCCATAGAGTTATCTCCCCCACAAGTCCACTCTACCCCACTCGTATAAATTTAATGTAATTCTCACCTGCTTTATCCAGCTTTATGCACTCACCGTAATTACCAAGACCATCTGTACTGCCTTGAGCTCAGACACCAATATAGCCTGAGCCTAACAAATCCCATAATACAACAGAGCGACCGACATAACATCGCAACCAAGTCGCATAGATGGAAGAAAACAACTCCCTATAAGTGCAGCTGATGCATCGGTGCAGTAGGTCTTGTGACTGTGTGACAAGCTGTTGTGTTGCTCGCCCGCGCGACGGGGGACAACTCCGCTAAAACAACAGTTTGTCAAGACAGGCTATTGAGGGTGGGCCCATTATATATGAGCAATCTTTCTTGTGGTAATCAATAGTCATATTTTACAATATGTTTTCCACAAGGTACCACGGCAAGTAAACTAACTAAAAAGCGGTGTACAACAAAAAAATAAAAAGGACCGCAAAGAAACTATAGTCTAACTAAAAAACTAGTGAGTATTCTAACTAATATAATAATATTAGAACTGAATGCATAAAATATGTAAAACGCAAGCTTGAGGATTGATATGAGTATTGTTCAAACAAAAAGTGGACAAATAATAGCTCAGTGAAAATAGTATACATATCTATGACAACAGTTTTCTAGTTATGAAAACAAAGTGTAATATAAAATGGTTAAAATAGGTAAGGCTATATGGTGAATGGTATTATTGGTCAGAGGATAGTTGGTGTAGTTTGAGTTTTGTTTTGAACTTAAACCCATTGAACTTAAAACCCCAGGGGTTTTGAGTTCAATGGGTGGCCCAATCTTGATCCACTTTTTGTTGACACACTTTGATCTCATCCTTTTGTTGGAGAAACGACGTCACCATTCTAAACCGTAAGTTGCATGTTTGTTTTCTGTTTGTTTAAACTTGATATCCAAATCCAGAAAGCTTCAATACATGTTCTAGATACTGCAGAATGTGTTTAATACACTTGATAACACACTTGATCTCCTGTATACTAACAATGCTGCATGTGTCACCGTTACAGACATTATTATGCCTGGGCTTAGTAATCATTTTATGGTCACAGCTGCGATTTGCATTTCAGTGCAGAATTCTAAAATTTGTAAAACTAGTTATGAATTAACAATTTGTATTTTTTGTGAAGCGGATGTTGAAGCTTTTGAAAATGATATGAAGTTGGTAGAACAACAACTGTCTACTATGGATGATGTGGAGGCGACGAGGATCTTTTTTTCTAGTTCATTTCAATCAGCTGTCGCATTACATTTACCCACTAAGACACTCTCAGCTCAAAACAGTCGGCCAAAATGGCTAAACAAGCATAGGGAAAAACTGCTGGCTAAACAACGAAGAACACATCTAAAATACAGGGCAACAGGGGATCCATTCTTTTTTTGTCGTTACCAGCAGGAGAGACAGGAAAATGAAAAGGTTTTGAAAAAAACTCAAGAAAGACTATCTCTTATATAAAGTCTGTAAGCCTCTTTAAAAAGTGTAACTGCAAACCTTTCTATAAGCATGTCAGACAGTCTCAAAATACCTCCAAATCCATCCTATTGTCATTGAATTTACCGAATGGTCTCACTACTAGTGATGAGAAAATGTGTGCAGAAACTTTAAACTCTTTTTTTCATGAGCAGTTCTGCCAAGACGAGCTAATATCAAATCCCCCCTTGATGGACGTACCGCAAAAAACTATGGAAGTTACAGAGAAAGGAGTAAGAACACTCATCAAAAATTTGAAAAATAATAAATCTCCTGGACCAGATAATGTAAGAAAGTGTGAGATGCTAATAGCCCCAGACATTACTGCACAGTGTCTATCACACATATTCTAAGTTTTCATTGATAGTGGCAAGCTGCCCAATTGGTGGAAGTCTGCTCATGTCACCCCAATTCACAACAAAGGTCCAATTGATGAAACATCAAATTTTAGACCAATCTCCCGCACTAGCATTTTTTGTAAAATGCCAGAGCTTATTGTTCTCCACTATCTAAATGTTGTTCTTGATAACGTTCTGCATAATCGCCAGCATGGTTTCTGCTCAGGTCGCTCATGTGAGACACAGCAGCTGCTGTGCTCTACGTATTATGACTTAGTTAAGACTGCTGAGACTCGGTCCTGTACCCATACTGTTGCCCTTGATTTCAAAAAGGCGTTTGGTAAAGTGCCACACCGACTGCTTATGCTTAAAATACGACAAGTCGAATTACTTCATCCCCAAATAGCAAATTGGGTTCAAGATTTTCTAACAAACCGCAACCAAGCTGTAGTGCTTTGAGGAACATCATCTTCTCAGCTCCCAGTAACTACAGGAGTGCCGCAGGGCTCTGTCCTGAGACCCACACTGTATCTTATCTATATCTACAATCTGCCTGTAGCTGTGGACTGCAAAGTCAGTCTGTACGCGGATGATACACTGCTTTACTCAGAAGTAAATTTTGCATAAGACCAAAGAAATTCTCAACCTGATATTAATGCAGTTTATGATTGGTCAACTAAATGGAAAATGCCCTTCAACTCAGCCAAGTGTGAACTGATAATATTTGGAAACTTGGAGCAACAACTGCCACAATATTTACTGGGTGATGGGACTCTTACATGTGTTGATACCATAAAATATCTTGGTGTCACCTTACAGTCCAACCTACACTTTGATGCACACATTACTGAGAAAACCAACAAAGCTTCCAAGTTCTTGTATGCATCAAACACACTCTAGACGATGCACCATCAGTCTAAACAACTTGCTTATACAGCTTTGTGTCATCCTGTGCTGGAATATGCTTGTACAGTATGGGATCCGAGTGACAGACAGACAGTACACAGCTTGGAAATGGTTCAAAACCGAGCAACACGATTCATAGCCAATCTTAAAGGTAGAGAATGTGTCATCAACACCCCATGAAAAGCTAGGTTTACAATCGCTTGAATCCAGAAGAAGAAATTAAAGAGTAGCTTTACTGAAGTTACTTTACAGAAGCAAAACCAAAGTTTTGCTTCTGTAAAGTAGCAAAACTTTGCAGAAGCAAAAATGCTGGCTAAACAACAAAAAACACATCTAAAATACAGGGGAACAGGGGATCCATTCTTTTTCTTCAACAGGTGACTTTCTGAAGCCCCAGGGGCCTTGAGAAAGTGCCCCAGGGGCACTTTCTCAAGGCCCCTGGGGCTAATTACAAGTGTACTATTACTATCAAGTAAGAGTAAGTAATAGTTATACACATTAGACAATGAATTATGGCAATGACGATTAGAGTATATATCATTGCCAAAATCTATCAGTTCCATCTGCCTTCCATTCACTAATCTGATAAGTGGATTTACTGATGCTGCTGCCATTTCATTATTATTATATTACAGATTATGATTATTATTACTTATCACTACTACGACTACTAATCTACTAGTACTACTTGAGTACTAATTATTACACACTCACCCATTGTTACCACTGCTGACTACTATCACTTCCTCCTCTCGACCACTCCCACCACTACTACCATTTTTTATTACTACACAGTAGTTTTAGTAAACAATTCACTTGGAGTGAACCTTTGTGACTCGGCACTTTTACCCATGACGCTGAAGCGACTGGGTCAGGATAAAACCTGCAACCAATACCGAGTACTTGTGTAAAGTTAAAAATAGTAACACATGTTTTGTTAAGACGCCTATCACATCATTTAAAAACGTATGTGAAATGTTTCTAAAACCTGTGGTGAGATTTGTCAAGGGCTTTAAAAAAGTTGCTGCCACAGCCAAATGCAGCACAAAAGTTTGGCATGGTTTTGGTTAAAACAACATGCTGCAATTCAAATGATATCATCAATGAAGTAGAGAGCAAAACTAGACTGGTCTGTTTTAAAAATTTTTACAACTGCCCAACCTTTGGAGAAGATATTGTGTGGAAGGAGAAGATGTATCTGCTCTCAACTATGTAAAGAGGAAATTGCGAGCACACGCCTGAAATTGGTAAAAAAAGAACATACTGTTGATTGTCACTAATTCACACTATAATTTTGGATAGCTGCATGCTCATGTTGTCTACAAAAATCTTTTGTTTCTTTTTTGGCAAGCAACTAATTTCATCCAGATGTGGGAAAAAATTGAGAAGCAGACAAATGTGACAATTTCATTTACTGCCATTATTGTCATCACCTTTTATCATTTAGTTATTATTATCATCACATTTTTGTTATCAATAGCACAATAAGTGACACAAGTAATATTTCTTCCAACTAATAAACGGCATCTGTCGCCTGTCATCTGTAGCTGAAAAAAGTAAGACAAAAGTAGTTTGCAACAAAGCAGAGATCACATATTACTCTTGCTATCAATCGTTTAAAACATAGCTACAATAACAACAATATTAATTAGTGTTCTGATTGGTGAGAGTCGAGCAACACGCTATAAATAATTCAATAAATACATGAAATATTTTTTTTAATAATAATAATTATTATTATTGAATCGTTATTTGAGAAACAACAACTACTAAAACTACTCCATAGTAATAAAAATAGTAGTAGTAGTGAGAGCGGTTGAGAGGAGTAAATGGTGGTCAGCAGTGGTAACAATGGATGAATGTGTAATAATTAATACTAAAGTAATACTAGTAGACTAGTAGTCGTATTAGTAGTAAGTAATAATAATCATAATACTTAATACACAGCCCAGGCTTGATACTCCCCCAAAAGGCCCATTAGGCTCGGCCCAAAATCACGTTTTAGGGGGAGTTTTCAGGCCATGGAGCACTGTCAGTGATTTTGCTATTTTAAGGGGGGAGGGGGTTTCCACAGGCAAGCTAGTGAAAGGGCCCATGTTTCTCATAGCTTTTTTCATACTGTTCAATGGTGATTTTGAGGTCAAAAACAAGCTAAATTACTAAGTTTTGCTGAACAATTTCTTTCATTGATTGGCCTGATAAGGTGTTCCCCTAGATACATAGGGGATACATATGCTATAGGCCTGGCGGAAATTATTTTTATAGCCACTGAATCATATTGGATGTTTAGAGGGGTGTGGAACTTGGGCGCCCTCTAGGGAACTCCCAGTGTTTAGGGGGTGTATTTCAAATTGACTAACCAGGTGATTGGGGGTACAATATTTGAGTCTGGGCCTAGCCAGGTGGGTGTTTCTGTCAGAGTAGCAACCTTGGGATACACATATAATAATAATGAAATGGCAGCAACACCATTGAAACCACCTGTAAAAATAATGAATGGAAGGCAGATGGAAGTAATGGACTTTGGCACCGACAATAAGACACATTCTGCAGTGTCTAGGACATCTATTAAAGCCATTTAAACTCTTTGAATCCAGAAACAGAGCTAAAACAAACAGATAGCAGACGTCTAAAATGATGACATTATACTTCCAACAAAACGATTAAATGGGTTAAAATCGGCCCGTTCTTGAGTGTAGCTGTTGCCAGCTCTACGGTAGGGTTATCCGCTAAATTATACTACTCCTGGAATGGCATTGGCCTATCTAAACCAATGAACTTCCGTGCGACAATTTGAGCGCCATCTTGAACAATGCTACATAGTCTTCCGGCTGTAATAAGTGAAATGGCAGATCATAGTTAATACAAGAAAAAAAATTTATCCGCTGGAAATTAGTGTTTTGCCATTAATTGCTACCACTACGACAACCTTGAAACACGGAGAATTAATGATATATCATTTCACAAGTGAGTTTAGCGTTTTATTCCTGCATTAGTAGCACTAGTACAGCAGTAATTGTTTAGAAGAAACTTGCTAGTAGCTGGTTAGAAGCTTGCTAGTAGCTGGCTAGAAGCTTGCTAGTAGCTCGTTAAAAGCTTGCTAGTAGCTGGTTAAAAGCTTGCTAGTAGCTGGTTAGAAGCTTGCTAGTAGCTGGTTAAAAGCTTGCTAGTAGCTGGTTAGTATCTTGCTAGTAGCTGGTTAGTAGCTTGCTAGTAGCTGGTTAAAAGCTTGCTAGTAGCTGGTTAGAAGCTTACTAGTAGCTGATTAGAAGCTCACTAGTAGCTGGTTAGTAGCTTGCTGGCAGCTGGTTAGGCAATTTAGCTTAGCTAGTGTGCTTATCTGTATGCTTAAGTTTTATATGTTGTTCTTGCTACCTAGGTGTTATCTGCGTCGGTGGCTGATTCTCTAATTACCCTGAAAGCGTTAAATTTGCCACAATTTTAAGACTGTGATGCCACAGTTGAGTTTATATAGGTTAGTTCGTGTGAGTCTATTTTCTTATGTGTATTTGCAATTTGATACTGCAAAGACTTGTTATTGGACATTTTGATGTCATGCATGGCAGTGGTATCACAGTTGGAATAATGTAGGTTAACTTATATAGGTTGTAAATATTAAAATTCATCCAATGTTTGTAAATGTGGTTTCTTTTTGTGTTTCTACAGAAAGTTGATAGACTATTTAATATACTCAATAGTCATTCAGTTGCAGGTCGAGGCTATAAACGGCCTATACAGTTGTCTAGTATGGAGTGTCTAACTTCGTTTTTACTAGACACAAACACATGTCTTATGAGTTTGAGAACAATGGATGATACACCTTTGTACAACACTTATACAGACGGTACAACATGTTTTTGTTGAAATTGCTGCTTGTTTTACTGTTCGATTCATATCTCTTCGCTATGGTCAATATAGACTGAAATACCAACTCAAATTTTGGCTTGAATCAGAATTGTACACATAATATTCTGGTAATGATCTATTGTTTGGTGACCTGATATAGTCTGTTATTTTTTCACAATATTTCAGTTTGCTTCTATGATTAAATACTCTTTGTTTATTGTTCCCTTTTCTAGTTTATGATCTTTGTGTGTATTGTTCTGCTTTTTAGTTTTTTAGACTAGTAGCTGCGTGATGTAGTGTAATGCGATATTAGTACATAATTGTTATAAGCCTGCATTAACCTATATTGATGTACAGCAGAGGTGCCCAAATCTTTTTAATTGAGGGCCAATATTTAATATATTTGAAAATCTTGATAGGCTACAAGATGTATGATGGTATGAACTGAAGTTGTATATGAGTTTAAGAACATTATTGTATTTTTATAACTATATTCCTATATATTATATTACTTTACAACTACATCCATGTGTCAATAACAAATTATGCTTCGTTGTCTTTAGCGAATATGTGCACCTATTGTATAGAGAAATACTCTACATAAAGCTTTACAAACCAGCCTAAAATGGGTTGCATTCCAAATATGGGCAAAAAGTAACTTTTTTGAGACCTTGTAAGGTGGGCCAGGTTAAATTTGATAGTGGCCCACCACAGGCCGTTATTTGAGCATCTCTCATGTACAGTAAAAAAAATTAACAATGTTTATGTATTGACATATTTTTGTGGTTTGTTTGTAGGCATGTTTGCATTACTGGATTGGTGTGTGCTGTTGATGTAGTGCTCGGTTTAGTTTAGAAGCTACTGAAGCCTGGTCATTTAGATTACCTGCTGATGTACAAGTTCTCACAAGACCATCTAGAGTTGTTCTTTAATGTTATGCGTAGGTGTGGTATGTAGTATAGTGCTTGATAATTCATCTCATCCAAGTATAGCTGAAAACGCACATATTATGCTTTGCAATATGTGATTTTACCTGCTGAATATAGCTTTTCAGATCAAATGCTGCTTTCAAGCAAAATAGATCAAGTGGGCCAAATCATGGATCATACAAAAAATGATATCACCAAGCTTCAAGATAATGGTCGCCAAAACCTAAATAGAATCAATTCATATATTGCTGGACACCATGATATTGCTGGACTATGAAACTATTTTCTTGGTATGTTTGATTGTAATGGGGACATTTAGGCTGGTACCTTAACTGCCTAACAGTTTTCTTTTAAAAATCATTATTCAGTCCATATTTCAGCAACATTTGCATTTTATTTCCAATTGCAACAAAGGATAACTGTTATTATTTCAGAAGGCTGGAACAACAAACCATCAGCAGAGCAGTTCCGGCATATCTTTAGGCGCTTGGTTACAAGATGTGGTGTTACACTAGGAGCTGCTGGTAATGTCAGATCTATGGAGGACACTGCATTGTTACATGCTTCTACTACCTATGTGCCACCGACTGTTGGTGGCGAAGATTATGTTAAAGATGTTATTGACAGGCAAACTATGCTTCCCGAAGAATTGCTAAACATTACATCACATCTTGTTCTTGGTAACATTGCTGTATATTTATCTGGTTGGCTTCTCAGAAAACTGCTTAACAATTTCGTTGTGAGCCATGTAAACTCTCCCTAATTCAGTCTAAGGAAGTTAGCAAATATGATGATATTCATGTTCTGTTAAGAGTTGAGAACAACGGTGGCTTGATTTCTCCTTCTTATGGTGTTGTAACAACTGTTCTTTGCGCCGAAAAGTATCTAAAGACGGCTACATCAGCAAATCATTGTTTGAAATATCCCAAGATTCTGAAGTGTGTAAAAGAAGAGACTGCACACTATGATATATTTGAATTAAAGCAACATTGTACTGACACTTCGGTAGGAATTGATAATCATTTCTCACTACTAGCTTCAGTGGTTGAAACATACTTTGATTTAAGACAGCACCACTTTGCTAACTTAAGAAACCTAGATTTATATAAAGTGAAGTCAATGAACATCAGACATAATGCTACAAAAACATATTAGTTAGAGGACGGTGAACTGTTATGTCGCTGTGACGTAAATTGCCTATATCCGGTTTAAGTTAGTATTTATTTTTAAGATTTTTCATTATATATGCATACAAATTGTACAGTTTGCAGGCATGTAGTAGTTCAATTTATTATATAATTTATATATACTATAATGCTATTAGGCGTTATATTATTATCATCAGAGCATATGGCTCATTAATTTTTCATGCATGAATCATTTATTTTTTGAATCACAAACAAATTTGATGGTCAAGTATAATGTAATTAAGATTTATAGTTTGTTTTATATATGCATACAATTTGTACAGTTTGAAGGCATTTAGTTGTTTAATTTATTATATACTTTTTATACATAATGCTATTAGACATTGTATTAGCATCCGAGCATCTGGCTCATTTTCTATGCATATATCATTTATTTTCTAAATCACAAATAAATTTTGTGGTCAAGCATACTGTAATTAAGATTTATAGTTTGTTTTTGGTCTATTTCAACGAATAACACATATAAATATAACACAAATCAAGATATATCGAGCGTTGGGACCTACTGGCACAATAGCTAAAGCTAATCTAGGCTCGAGGCCAATCCAATCACTTTTCGAACAAAGTAATGTAAGTTGCAAGATTTTAGTCAAATGTATACAACAGTTTTGGCCAGTTTTCTGCTCTTGGTGATGTAAACAACTGTTTGCGATCTTTTATTACTGTAAATAGTCAATAAGTTTTAAAGCTAAAGTTCACTGGGCTGGTAAGGTGAGCAATGCCAATAATACCCTTAAATCCAGTGGAAACATCTGATGATAAGAAATGCAAATTATATAGAGCCCATATAGAGTTGTCTCCCTATTGTTGAAACCATGCCAATAGCCATCTACAACAAAAACTTATAACCTATGAATCTGTAGATCTTTAGCTAGCTTGATTTTGATATATAGGTTGATTAAGATTGGGGATGGATATAAGCATCCACGGCTCATTGAGATTAAACGTTATACAATGTCGCTCAGTTACTATAAATGAAGGCGTAATCATGTAGCCTATTTCAAGATGGCGCTCAAATTAAAACGCTGATAAATGACCTTGCCCATTCAGTCTAAATTCAGTCGGGTTATTAAGTAATGATCGTTTAAAATCGGTAATGCGGAACCTAATAATAGTTGGTTTAGTTTTAGTAGTCGTAAGCGGCCGTTCGGTTCTGGTCGTTGTGATCATTCGCAGGCGTTAGCTCGTTTGGTTACGGGCGTAGTTTCTTCATGCTCGTACATGTATCTGTAAGTAAATTGCTAAAAAAGTAATTATTATATTGTCTTTTTATATATGAGCAGTCTTTATTGTAGTAATCAATAGTCACATTTTACAACATGTTTTCTACAAGGTACCAGTCCAGACCTGCCAACCCAAGAGTGGGGCAATGCGTGAGATTTGGTTTTGAGGCAATTGATGTATCAATGATAGTATATATAAAATTGTGGAAATTGGGGCAAAAATCTCACGCATTTTCATTTGTTCTTTGGGGTGATTGCGTGAGTCTCACGCCCAATGCGTGAGAGTTGGCAGGTATGGGTACCACAGAAATAAGCGTTTGTTTAATCCATATGCTGCTTTTTAGAAGAATTTAAACTAAACACATAACTGTTGTAATTGTAACAATGAGGTGTTAAGACTCTTTAGTCCTCATTTAGCATATGACTTACTGATTTGTCATTTACACAGAATAAGTAGTGGAATCTGCCATCAAAAGTATTACTGACTTACTTTAGTTACTCACCCGAGTAACTTTGACAGAGTTACGAACATACTGTTTGTACTAATGTTGTCTTCGCTAGAAAACCTACGATATTTCTGCTGGTAGAAGCGAAGATTAATAATTCCGACCTTAAACACCTGTTGGTAAAAGTGAAAAGTGGTTAAAATATAGCTTTATTAAAGTGATTATTCGTGAATGTTATTGGTTCTATTCATTAGCTTGCTTAGCTGTTACAAATTACATCAGCTGCAAATGTAACAAAGTTGCCTTTGAGCTGTTTTCCGCTAGCCTAAATTTTTGAGAAGCTTTGTTGGGATTTATATTTATTTGGTCACTATTTGGTGAACAAAGTTACAATGTATATTAGTATATCTTCTCAATAGTGTTACTATTTAGCCATCACTGAGTGGTAAATAGCTTCATGTGCCAATGTTGTATTATTGGAGCAAGGAGTTGCACAAGGAGATCTAGGCATTGAAAGCTAGTTGCCGCAAAAATATATTACGTAGTTCAACATTAAACACATCAAGGCGTCTCTTATCTAAGGTTTAACATAGTTTAAAAATTTAGAATCATCGAAGGTTCAGTATCAGGATTTACTACCATCTAAAGTTTAGACCTTAGTAATAGGATGTCATATAATCTATGTAAGGTTTAGTATCATCTGACATTTGCCTCCATCTGATAGTTCATCTTCCTGCTCACGCAGATACTTTCCAATTTGATATGTAAAATTCTGTTCTCTTAGTTTGTAGGCCAAATATACAGAACATCGTCTTTTCAATAGCCAACCCACTGCTGCTAATCATGGTATGTACATTCGTCTAGTCTCACTGGTTGTATGTATATGTATCATAAAGAAACTGGATAACATTTATCTTTTCAAATTTTAAAATAAATTTTTGAGGAAATGTTAGAATCCAGCTGTTTCACCTTTTGGTTGGTATTGTGCTTTCCTTCAGCTTGGCCATCAGAAAACTAGTGAAATTTTGATACAGCTGCCTATAACAAGTGTTCTCCCCATCTAAACTTTGGAATTAGAGTTCTCCCCTTTGTAACTGCCTTGTAATACTGTTACTAATTACCTACCCATAGTGATGCTATTACTAACTACCCATAGTAATACTGTTACTAACTACCTTCCCTTAGTCATACTGTTACTAGCTACCTACCCATAGTAATACTGTTAACTACCTACCCATAGTAATACTGTTATTCACTACCTACCCGCCCTTTGTAATACTAGTACTATCTAATACTAGTAGCACTATCTCCACATGCACTATAGTATTGTCAAATTATTAACTGAGACCTATAATACTCCTTTGACATTGCTGAGCATTTTCCCAGCAGTCATATGGTTATACGGAAAGCAAGTACAGTCAAACATGGATAACTCGAACTTCACGGGACCGAGCGAAAGTGTTCAAGTTATCAGAGCGTTCAAGTTATCAGAGCACTGTCACAAGTCCATGTATTTATTTATTTATTAGTAGATACATGCACATATACAAACTATAATAGAAATCAAAAACATAAATGGCTTGTGTCAAATTAAATGCTTCTAAGGTAAAGTTTAAAACTTTTTTATCAAAAAGTATAGGAGATTTTTCTATCACTTGAGATTGTTTTGTTGTTTGAGGTGATGTCATTGTCAGGACGTTTTTTAGATTAAAATTGGCAAAACTTGATCGTTGTTGAAATGCTCAGAAGAAAAGACATCTTTTCCTTTTTAGCGTTTTAACTGAGATCAATTTTGCCGATTTTTCTTGAAGTTTATGCGAAGGTCACCTCACTTTTCCATGCTTCCGAAAGGCGATGGCTAACCGGATGTTTGGTAAAAATCAAAATTCACCAAACCTTTAGAAAAGTCGTTGACAAAAGTATTTTGCCGACGGTGGTAATAACGACGCCTATGATTTACGAAAAGTTGAGGTTTACCTCTATGACTTGGAATAAAGTGATTTTCTAAAGCGATAACAACCGTCTCGGTAGCCGTTGGGCAAAAAACTGTTCGAGATAACAGAGTTGAGGTCGAGTTATCTATAGCAATTTATCATTACGTGGGAACGGACAAAAGAAACCGTTCGAGTTAACCATGTGTTCGAGCTATTCGTGGGCGAGTTATCCATGTTTGACTGTATATAGAATGCTTCTTCATACATCATTTCGGCACTTTCCTTTGAGTTAACAATGTGAGAAGTACGATTTGGCTCACTCTTTTTAATGCCCTTTATTTTGCTTTCCAAGAATGACATCGTGACTAGAAAGTCTCAGGTGAGGTGAGAAAAAAAATGCTGAGCGCTTTTGCTTTTCAAATTCCAGGGTTTACTTTTCGACTCACCTCCATTCGCAAGCATGATTGAAAGTGCTGTTTTTGGTCATTGAAAGGGGTCATGGGGGTCATAGAACTAACGAACCTACCTTTAGTATGACAAGAGAAAATATGTTTCTGAATGCTTGATCTTGACAATGGGAGACACTGTCACGCACATGGCTTTGTATTACAGCGCTTCACATCACATAAGGTTGGAGATTTACTAGCTGGTGCCTCTTTTAGCGCTTTACGAAACTTATGCAAAACTAGTTTCATAAGTAAATGTTGAAGGATATGTTTGAACTGTAAAAACTGGAGATGGTGAATATCTTGCCTATCTATTTTATGTCCGTACTTCACAATGTTGTCGCTGAATTATATCCTCACTTTTAGTAGTGTATAAAGCGCTAGTCTTACTATGGATAGAAGAACAGTGTCTATTCATGTTTATGGCATGACATGCCAGTCATGTGTCCAACATATTGAATCAAGTCTTGCTGATTTTCCCGGGCTTCTCTCCATAAAGGTTAGTTGATGCATTCTTGATCAGCTCGAATATGACCTTGAACTCGCAGGCTTCTATGTCTATGAAGTGGTTATGAATATTTGCTTCCATGTCTACGAATATTTGCCACTCACGTTCTATGATGGTTTCTCAAACCTATCCACAACAGACATATGGCCGCCGTCTTTCTCTGCATACGACTCTCCTTTCCGAAAAAAAAATTTGTAAATATTTGTTTCTTCAGTTTTTATGCCATTGGTCAATATATTGCCTTACATCTGATCAGGCCATTATTGGTCTTCATCTGGTAATCACACATCAGGTACCAGAATAAGCCAATCTCAAATGTTTTAACTCCATCGATGGCAACAATCGAGCAAGAGTTTAGTAAAGCCGTGGTCACACGGGCACCGAACCGAACTAAATGACGCAAAACGACGTCGTTTTCAGCTCTAAAAAGTTCGGTTGAGGACATTTCTGACCGAAACGAACTATTTCGGTACTGCTCGAAATTTCGTGCCGAACCCTTGCTCTTATTGGCTGGTTAAAATTCTAGAATTGTAGCGAGCACGCGTCACATTTCTCCTTACGTGCGAGTAAAGTTAAAAAAGAAATGGGACGATACTTTTATTTCGTTAAATAAACAACATGAAGCAATTTACGACAAGGTTCACCCGGACTTGTGATTGGGTTGCATAAATGTAAGATGTTGCACTTAAGTTTTGCATAAATGTAAGGGAATGGTTGTGATTTTCTTTCGTGTGGAATATAAGTAATGTGTCATATTCATCCTGATGAAGTATCGTTGACTGATTTATTTATGTAAAACCACAGTACTATGATAAAGACTGATTTTGTTTGTTATGTACTCAGCATAGAAAAACATTCATATGTTAATAAAAAATATAATTATGTTGATGGGAAGGGTTAGCAAAATATTTGTATCGAGTGATTTATTTTGAGCAGCCGAACGATCTTCTGATAAATCTGCTGTTTAATTATAATTTATAATTGTTCCTCAAAGTTTTTTTTTGTTTACAATAGAAATATTTAACTCAAATACATAACAACTACTAATGAAACTGTGTCCTGTCTCTATACGTATGGTATCTAGGAAGCGAAGTTACTTCGGTAGCCGTGTGACATGTGCCACGAACCGAACCAGCCTCCGAACCGATCCTACGTCGGTTCGGTGCTCGTGTGACCACGCCTTAATAGTACCCATCACTAATCCCATCACTAATCCCATCACTAATCCCATTAATAAAATTCTAATAGGCTGTTCCTGCTATTAAGATCTATAGCTTAATCTCAAGTACATACTGCCAGCTTAATGGACCCGCCTCTTGTTGCCATTGCTACTATTAATAAAGACTCCATCTTGCGTAGCATCACTCAATATATTTGTGACCTATACTGTTATTGGATTATCTGATATGTATACTCTTATAGTTAAAATAATGCGCGTTTCGTATAACTGATTGTACTTTGGCTGTAAAATAATGGCCAGTTTGACAGGCCTCCAGCACACCATATGTTCATAACATGAACCCTCTGGTTTCTCTAAACACAGGTTTCTCTAGAAAAGAGGGAGGCGAAGGTGGAATATCTAGCCTCTGCTACTAACGCTCAACAGATCGCCGACTCCATTAATAGTTTGGGTTTCAAAGCTACATTTTCGGCCAATGAGAACGATGCTTTCAATGCTGAAGAAAGAGAAAATGTGACGATACTGGTAGATGGTGTGTATGTATGCTCTTTAATCTACACCGTATTTGATACTGGTAGATGGTGTGTGTGTATGCTCTTTAATCTACACCGTATTTGATACTGGTAGATGGTGTGTATGTATGCTCTTTAATCTACACCGTATTTGATACTGGTAGATGGTGTGTATGTATGCTCTTTAATCTACACCGTATTTGATACTGGTAGATGGTGTGTATGTATGCTCTTTAATCTACACCGTATTTGATACTGGTAGATGGTGTGTATGTATGCTCTTTAATCTACACCGTATTTGATACTGGTAGATGGTGTGTATGTATGCTCTTTAATCTACACCGTATTTGATACTGGTAGATGGTGTGTATGTATGCTCTTTAATCTACACCGTATTTGATACTGGTAGATGGTGTGTATGTATGCTCTTTAATCTACACCGTATTTGATACTGGTAGATGGTGTGTATGTATGCTCTTTAATCTACACCGTATTTGGCTGTAGGGTTTAATTTCTTAAACTTATTGCAGGCTACCACATGGTTCAATACATCATTCAGCGCGTACTGAGCTTTGTTTTAGCCTTGGCACCCAGTTTTAAAGGCTTACTAATGAGTATATTTTTGTTCCTATTCTCATTCACATGAAACTCGAGCTTAGTAAACATTGTCAGGGTAATCATGATGAATAATTTAAATAATTAACTCTGTGCTCTGTATGAACTCTCAGGTGACTAACTTTTCACCGCTAAAGTTCATCAAGTCTGTTACCATATTTCATTTGTTATAATATCTACTCATGGAACTTTAGTGAATCTATATATATTAATTGAAGTGTTTGTATTTTTGTAGTTTCCAGTGAATAGCGATTGGTTAAAATGTGTTAGCTGCGAAGAACTATTGGTTAATAACATATTGGTTCGGTGTCGTCATCGGCATTGCATTGGTTTGACATGTCGGAGTTCTATTACCACTTTTTGTAAGGCAAAAATTATTTCCTTTTTGAAAATTTATTTATTTCAACTGTTCATGTGAAAAACCTCGCTTTTCACATGAACAGTTGGATGTTGGGTAATCTCGAGTAGGCAGTAAAAATGGCATATATACATTCTCTCTCTCCGCTCAGTCAGACAAAGAACATCGTTTCCTCTCATGCCTTTCAGTGATGTATTTAATTCCGATATCTCATCGTTACGCTTGTACTAATTACTTTGTACATTGTATTCAAATCTTTCATGGATAGCTTCTTCCGCAACCTTCTTCCGCAAATCTTCTGTAACCTTTTTCATACACACACTTCTAAGCACTCATTGTTATTACAAATTCATCATATTCAGGATTTTTCTCTCGTTTTCTCAGTTTGTATTAATTGTAGCCACTCATCAATCTCACATCAATCACTAGTTTAGACTAGATTAAGTTATTCAATTCATTGAGCAAAGAAACTTAGCCACTGGCTACTACGTTACCTGACATTGTTTATAAGCTATTTTAAATTTTGAGCGAATTTGTAACATAACAAGTAAAAAATATTTTTCAGCAGTCTGATTTAGCTATGCCTTGTGCTTTCAAATATTTGAATTATGCGTTGGCCAGATACAGAAAAAATAAACAAACACCTTCATTTGAAAGTTAGAATGGTAGATGTTGTAGATGTTGACTAAAAATGCATTTTCTGTTCAAAAGCGTTTTTATTACCTCTGCAACTTTCAGCATAATTATATCCTATTTGATCATACAGTTTTTATAGCGCATTCACTTTTCCTTATGAATGACTCGTGTATGACTACTGTACCAACTATATATGAATTTTGTGCAACTGACAACTAGGTGCCTGTATGACTCATGCTGAATGCTTATGATTTATTCATTATGTTCAATTAGATTAATTGGAGTTTTAGTAGTATTTATGTAATTGTGCAGAACAATTAATTGTCATTGCGTTTTCAAAATCGTTTGTTTTGTACTGATTGAAGGCATGAAAGGCGAGTCTTGCGTGGCCAAGATAGAAGACTCCATCAAATCTAAGACAGGAGTCTGCTCCGTTAAAGTCTCATTGACTTATAAAAAAGTGGAGGTGCTCTTTGACGCGATTGTGACTACAAAGGAGGACATTCGGGCGAGCCTTGAGGACCTTGGTTTTTCAGCCAGCTTCCCATCCTCTAAGCTTGACCAAGGTTAGTAGAGCTACCAAACTGTTGGCAGATGATAAATTTTTTTCAGCAAAAATAAGATTTTTCAATGTAAATTTATTTTTACGATGCTCATAATTTTTTGATATATTTGATTCTTTTGCTCATGTTTGCTCATGCAAATTGTCTGTGTACTGCATTGCACATGAGATAGCTGGTGAACCCAGTTGTCAGTATTAGTTACTAGCGTGCTTTAGTTTGACAAATTCTTATACTTCTCTCATTCAACAGCCATATAAAATTAGATAATGTGGTGCAAACTACATATACATGTATAAGTTACTGGATTAGAGCTACTAGCACAAAGTCAATTGAAAACCAAAGACAAGAACATGACATTCTCCCTTTGTGTGATCGATGTCATTGATCATGCAAAATATAAACATCAGCTCGCCCGTTTTCTTAGTTCTTAGTCGGTTTTTTAGTTCTGAATGAACTAAACCCAATGCGGAGAATATGATTGAATGCTTGCACTCGAGCTCATTGTAGCAAGGAGTTTGACGTCATAATGTCCTTTTTGAAACTGAGTAATGGGAGCAAACTACCATTTACACTTGATATTTCACAATTAATACTGCTTTGATGGTTACTAAATAAACTCATAGGTCCTCCTTTCAAAGGTCCTTCCGTAGCATTTCACTACACGCTTGTTAATTATATCCGTAGCATGCCACTACACGCTTGTTAATTATATCCGTAGCATGCCACTACACACAGTCAATTATATCCATAGCATGCCACTACACGCAGTCAATTATATCCATAGCATTTCACTACACGCTTGTTAATTATATCCGTAGCATGCCACTACACGCAGTCAATTATATCCGTAGCATGCCACTACACGCAGTCAATTATATCCGTAGCATGCCACTACACGCAGTCAATTATATTCGTAGCATGCCTCTACACACAGTCAATTATATTCATCATGCTTTCCAAATCATGACAGATGAGTTTTTACATATTTGTTACATAAATACGACATGGTTTGTCAAGAAACACTGATTTTTACAAAATTATGAAAAACATAGTAATTTTTTCCCCAAAAATATCATTATTCCAATCAACAATTTATAATATTTGATTTTTTCATGCCAACTCTGCGATCTACACCACGTTGGATAATTTTTATTAGTAAAACATTATTATAAACCTAAATCTTTTATCTTTCACTATATTCAATAATATGAAAAGCAGTCTGACGTATTTTATGTGATCAGATGTTCCCAAACATTAACTCACTGTCTGGCTGAGAATTTTTAAGATGTGTCATATATACTGCTGACAGATTACCTAATGTTAAGGTCTGACTGTATTTGATGTGTAACATCAACTCCTTTAATACGCTAATAGTTTGTGATTAGATGTCCTTGATTACTACCACATTCCTTGCGTCTCTAATCTAAATGTTAATAAGGATACTTTTCTCTCTCTCTCACGCTGGAGTACATGAGTCTGTTAGCATCGGACATCAGTTTATCTGATTCAGTTTTAATGCTGCTTTGTGATTGGTTTATACAATACACAATCATATCTTGTGATTTTGTAGTGTAAGGACTGTTTTTTTTTTTTGAATGCACCATTCTTGTCTTTGGTTGTCAGTTTGTCTGTGCGGTGTTTGGGAGTCTTGTTGTCAATTTAGTAAAATATCTGCAGGTAGAAGGTTGACATACCATCGCTAGCAATTAGTGGTTTCGTATGTCCTGATAGTCACTTTTCATGTCCAACTGTTGGCACATCTGAAGGCTATCAAATTTCCATAATTCTTTATTTGCTGAGGTTCTTGTTTGATGATGTCGCTTGCACAGCCTTCAGATAAGAAAGCAATTGGAGTTATTTGCTTTTAAAGATGACCTTTTTCTAATAAGACTTTAAGATAACAATAGCTTTAAAATAGGTTTATAATAATCATCACTTTCTGACTCGCAACTCTAGGAGGTACTTCAATTTTCATAAGACAAAAAACATGCTTTATTTTTATTGTTTGATGTGTATGTTTCGTTTTAGACTGTGCAGGTGTTAACAAGAGTGTTCTAGTATTATGTATAGAAAATATGACGTGCATGTCATGCGTTCGAAAAATTCAGGGTAAGATGTCAGCTGTCAAGGGTGTGACGCGGGTCAAGGTTGAGTTAGAAGACAAGACAGGTGAGTATTCCTAAGCCTTTATCTGACTAGTAAGAGTGCTGCACTGCTACCAACTTGGTCAACTTCACTTTTTAGCCTCGTTTCACTTTTTTCAAGGATGTTAAAGCGCTTCCTTATATTATATTACTTCCAAGTGTAAATACTTTTTTTATAAATCTTTAAAAATTCACCTCATCTTTAGTGCTCCAAAGATCTGAGTTCACACGTTCTCTATCCTCAAACGTGGTATTTTAACAAATTGTCATTTGACTAGAAAAAGCCTACTAGCATAGTATAATGTAGAGTGTAATCCGGACGCAGTTGAGGGTGACAAAAACATGAAAAGTCTTGTCCGTATAGATATACAGCTAGGTGTTTGAATGTATGCTGTTAACAAGATATAGAGATAGGTGTTTGAATGTATGCTGTTATCAAGTTATAGAGATAGGTGTTTGAATGTATGCTGTTATCAAGTTATAGATGTAGGTGTTTGAATGTATGCTGTTAACAAGATATAGAGCTAGGTGTTTGAATGTATGCTGTTAACAAGATATAGAGATAGGTGTTTGAATGTATGCTGTTATCAAGTTATAGATGTAGGTGTTTGAATGTATGCTGTTATCAAGTTATAGAGATAGGTGTTTGAATGTATGCTGTTAACAAGATATAGAGCTAGGTGTTTGAATGTATGCTGTTATCAAGTTATAGAGATAGGTGTTTGAATGTATGCTGTTAACAAGATATAGAGCTAGGTGTTTGAATGTATGCTGTTAACAAGTTATAAAGATAGGTGTTTGAATGTATGCTGTTATCAAGTTATAGAGATAGGTGTTTGAATGTATGCTGTTATCAAGTTATAGAGGTAAGTGTTTGAATGTATGCTGTTAACAAGATATAGAGCTAGGTGTTTGAATGTATGCTGTTATCAAGTTATAGATGTAGGTGTTTGAATGTATGCTGTTAACAAGATATAGAGCTAGGTGTTTGAATGTATGCTGTTATCAAGTTATAGAGATAGGTGTTTGAATGTATGCTGTTATCAAGTTATAGAGATAGGTGTTTGAATGTATGCTGTTATCAAGTTATAGCGCTAGATGTTTGAATGTATGCTGTTAACAAGATATAGAGCTAGGTGTTTGAATGTATGCTGTTATCAAGTTATAGAGATAGGTGTTTGAATGTATGCTGTTAACAAGATATAGAGCTAGGTGTTTGAATGTATGCTGTTATCAAGTTATAGAGATAGGTGTTTGAATGTATGCAGTTATCAAGTTATAGAGATAGGTGTTTGAATGTATGCTGTTAACAAGTTATAGAGATAGGTGTTTGAATGTATGCTGTTATCAAGTTATAGAGATAGGTGTTTGAATGTATGCTGTTATCAAGTTATAGAGATAGGTGTTTGAATGTATGCTGTTAACAAGATATAGAGCTTGGTGTTTGAATGTATGCTGTTAACAAGATATAGAGATAGGTGTTTGAATGTATGCTGTTATCAAGTTATAGAGATAGGTGTTTGAATGTATGTTGTTAACAAGATATAGAGATGGGTGTTTGAATGTATGCTGTTAACAAGATATAGAGCTAGGTGTTTGAATGTATGCTGTTAACAAGATATAGAGATAGGTGTTTGAATGTATGCTGTTATCAAGTTATAGAGATAGGTGTTTGAATGTATGCTGTTAACAAGATATAGAGATAGGTGTTTGAATGTATGCTGTTATCAAGTTATAGAGGTAAGTGTTTGAATGTATGCTGTTATCAAGTTATAGAGATAGGTGTTTGAATGTATGCTGTTATCAAGTTATAGATGTAGGTGTTTGAATGTATGCTGTTATCAAGTTATAGAGATAGGTGTTTGAATGTATGCTGTTAACAAGATATAGAGATAGGTGTTTGAATGTATGCTGTTATCAAGTTATAGAGGTAAGTGTTTGAATGTATGCTGTTATCAAGATATAGAGATAGGTGTTTGAATGTATGCTGTTAACAAGATATAGAGCTAGGTGTTTGAATGTATGCTGTTAACAAGATATAGAGCTAGGTGTTTGAATGTATGCTGTTAACAAGATATAGAGATAGGTGTTTGAATGTATGCTGTTAACAAGTTATAGAGATAGGTGTTTGAATGTATGCTGTTATCAAGTTATAGAGATAGGTGTTTGAATGTATGCTGTTAACAAGATATAGAGATAGGTGTTTGAATGTATGCTGTTAACAAGATGTAGAGATAGGTGTTTGAATGTATGCTGTTATCAAGTTATAGAGATAGGTGTTTGAATGTATGCTGTTAACAAGATATAGAGATGGGTGTTTGAATGTATGCTGTTATCAAGTTATAGAGGTAAGTGTTTGAATGTATGCTGTTAACAAGATATAGAGCTAGGTGTTTGAATGTATGCTGTTATCAAGTTATAGAGATAGGTGTTTGAATGTATGCTGTTAACAAGATGTAGAGATAGGTGTTTGAATGTATGCTGTTATCAAGTTATAGAGATAGGTGTTTGAATGTATGCTGTTATCAAGTTATAGAGATAGGTGTTTGAATGTATGCTGTTATCAAGATGTAGAGATAGGTTTTTGAATGTATGCTGTTATCAAGTTATAGAGATAGGTGTTTGAATGTATGCTGTTATCAAGTTATAGAGATAGGTGTTTGAATGTATGCTGTTAACAAGTTATAGAGATAGGTGTTTGAATGTATGCTGTTATCAAGTTATAGAGGTAAGTGTTTGAATGTATGCTGTTAACAAGATATAGAGCTAGGTGTTTGAATGTATGCTGTTATCAAGTTATAGAGATAGGTGTTTGAATGTATGCTGTTAACAAGATATAGAGATGGGTGTTTGAATGTATGCTGTTAACAAGATATAGAGCTAGGTGTTTGAATGTATGCTGTTATCAAGTTATAGAGCTAGGTGTTTGAATGTATGCTGTTATCAAGTTATAGAGATAGGTGTTTGAATGTATGCTGTTATCAAGTTATAGAGATAGGTGTTTGAATGTATGCTGTTAACAAGATATAGAGATAGGTGTTTGAATGTATGCTGTTAACAAGATATAGAGATAGGTGTTTGAATGTATGCTGTTATCAAGTTATAGAGATAGGTGTTTGAATGTATGCTGTTAACAAGATATAGAGATAGGTGTTTGAATGTATGCTGTTAACAAGTTATAGAGATAGGTGTTTGAATGTATGCTGTTAACAAGATATAGAGCTAGGTGTTTGAATGTATGCTGTTAACAAGATATAGAGATAGGTGTTTGAATGTATGCTGTTAACAAGTTATAGAGATAGGTGTTTGAATGTATGCTGTTATCAAGTTATAGAGATAGGTGTTTGAATGTATGCTGTTAACAAGATATAGAGATAGGTGTTTGAATGTATGCTGTTAACAAGATGTAGAGATAGGTGTTTGAATGTATGCTGTTAACAAGATATAGAGATAGGTGTTTGAATGTATGCTGTTAACAAGATATAGAGATAGGTGTTTGAATGTATGCTGTTATCAAGTTATAGAGATAGGTGTTTGAATGTATGCTGTTAACAAGTTATAGAGATAGGTGTTTGAATGTATGCTGTTATCAAGTTATAGAGATAGGTGTTTGAATGTATGCTGTTATCAAGTTATAGAGATAGGTGTTTGAATGTATGCTGTTAACAAGATATAGAGATAGGTGTTTGAATGTATGCTGTTATCAAGTTATAGAGGTAAGTGTTTGAATGTATGCTGTTATCAAGATATAGAGATAGGTGTTTGAATGTATGCTGTTAACAAGATATAGAGCTAGGTGTTTGAATGTATGCTGTTAACAAGATATAGAGCTAGGTGTTTGAATGTATGCTGTTAACAAGATGTAGAGATAGGTGTTTGAATGTATGCTGTTATCAAGTTATAGAGATAGGTGTTTGAATGTATGCTGTTATCAAGATATAGAGCTAGGTGTTTGAATGTATGCTGTTATCAAGTTATAGAGATAGGTGTTTGAATGTATGCTGTTATCAAGATATAGAGATAGGTGTTTGAATGTATGCTGTTATCAAGTTATAGAGATAGGTGTTTGAATGTATGCTGTTATCAAGTTATAGAGATAGGTGTTTGAATGTATGCTGTTAACAAGATATAGAGATAGGTGTTTGAATGTATGCTGTTAACAAGATATAGAGATAGGTGTTTGAATGTATGCTGTTATCAAGTTATAGAGATAGGTGTTTGAATGTATGCTGTTATCAAGTTATAGAGGTAAGTGTTTGAATGTATGCTGTTAACAAGATATAGAGCTAGGTGTTTGAATGCATGCTGTTAACAAGATATAGAGCTAGGTGTTTGAATGTATGCTGTTATCAAGTTATAGAGATAGGTGTTTGAATGTATGCTGTTATCAAGTTATAGAGGTAAGTGTTTGAATGTATGCTGTTAACAAGATATAGAGCTAGGTGTTTGAATGTATGCTGTTATCAAGTTATAGAGATAGGTGTTTGAATGTATGCTGTTATCAAGATGTAGAGGTAAGTGTTTGAATGTATGCTGTTAACAAGATATAGAGCTAGGTGTTTGAATGTATGCTGTTATCAAGTTATAGAGGTAAGTGTTTGAATGTATGCTGTTAACAAGATATAGAGCTAGGTGTTTGAATGCATGCTGTTAACAAGATATAGAGGTAAGTGTTTGAATGTATGCTGGTAACAAGATATAGAGCTAGGTGTTTGAATGCATGCTGTTAACAAGATATAGAGCTAGGTGTTTGAATGTATGCTGTTATCAAGTTATAGAGATAGGTGTTTGAATGTATGCTGTTATCAAGTTATAGAGGTAAGTGTTTGAATGTATGCTGTTAACAAGATATAGAGCTAGGTGTTTGAATGTATGCTGTTATCAAGATATAGAGATAGGTGTTTGAATGTATGCTGTTATCAAGTTATAGAGATAGGTGTTTGAATGTATGCTGTTATCAAGTTATAGAGGTAAGTGTTTGAATGTATGCTGTTAACAAGATATAGAGCTAGGTGTTTGAATGCATGCTGTTAACAAGATATAGAGCTAGGTGTTTGAATGTATGCTGTTATCAAGTTATAGAGATAGGTGTTTGAATGTATGCTGTTATCAAGTTATAGAGGTAAGTGTTTGAATGTATGCTGTTAACAAGATATAGAGATAGGTGTTTGAATGTATGCTGTTATCAAGTTATAGAGGTAAGTGTTTGAATGTATGCTGTTAACAAGATATAGAGCTAGGTGTTTGAATGCATGCTGTTAACAAGATATAGAGCTAGGTGTTTGAATGTATGCTGTTATCAAGTTATAGAGATAGGTGTTTGAATGTATGCTGTTATCAAGTTATAGAGGTAAGTGTTTGAATGTATGCTGTTAACAAGATATAGAGCTAGGTGTTTGAATGTATGCTGTTATCAAGTTATAGAGATAGGTGTTTGAATGTATGCTGTTAACAAGATATAGAGCTAGGTGTTTGAATGTATGCTGTTATCAAGTTATAGAGATAGGTGTTTGAATGTATGCTGTTATCAAGTTATAGAGGTAAGTGTTTGAATGTATGCTGTTAACAAGATATAGAGCTAGGTGTTTGAATGTATGCTGTTATCAAGTTATAGAGGTAAGTGTTTGAATGTATGCTGTTATCAAATTATAGAGCTAGGTGTTTGAATGTATGCTGTTAACAAGATATAGAGATAGGTGTTTGAATGCATGCTGTTATCAAGTTATAGAGATAGGTGTTTGAATGTATGCTGTTATCAAGTTATAGAGATAGGTGTTTGAATGTATGCTGTTATCAAGATATAGAGATAGGTGTTTGAATGTATGCTGTTAACAAGATATAGAGATAGGTGTTTGAATGTATGCTGTTATCAAGTTATAGAGATAGGTGTTTGAATGTATGCTGTTAACAAGATATAGAGATAGGTGTTTGAATGTATGCTGTTAACAAGATATAGAGATAGGTGTTTGAATGTATGCTGTTATCAAGTTATAGAGATAGGTGTTTGAATGTATGCTGTTAACAAGATATAGAGATAGGTGTTTGAATGTATGCTGTTAACAAGTTATAGAGATAGGTGTTTGAATGTATGCTGTTAACAAGATATAGAGATAGGTGTTTGAATGTATGCTGTTATCAAGTTATAGAGCTAGGTGTTTGAATGTATGCTGTATGCTGTTATCGTAACGATATAGTTTTGTTCAACTTAATTTGAGGCATTCAAAATATTTTTTTGTCTTCTTTGACAATAGATTTTGCTGTCTAGAAAAAAGAAAAAATCGATGTAAATTGACATTGTAGGTGTGAACTTCCCTTAACTTATTATAAAATTACTGTAATCACGGACTCTAAACCGAGTGAAAGTGGTACTAAAAGGAAAAAGTTGTCGATACAAACCAATAGTACTACAGTTATGGTACAATCAGTTAATTAAAAAGTTCTATTAGAAAAAGTCTAGTTTTTTTCTTTTGGATCAAAAGGTCAATGGGGGTGAATTTAGAAAGATTTAGAGCGGATTTTGCAATTTACATGTATTTTATTGTTTGAATAATGCAAAACCCTTGTACCGTAACGTAAACATTTCTGGAATGGATTATTTCCGTTGTAGGGGAGTCAACTGTCATTGAAAAAGGTCAACCGACAATCAAATGGAATCAACATGTTCATTATTCTTAAGTCCTTGCTAATCACCTGATTTATTCCGATAGGTACTATAGAGTATGACCAGAGTCTGACATCCCCCCTCCACCTGCTGGACCATGTCAATCAGATTGGCAAGTTTGTGGCCCGAATTGACTCAGTGAATGGACAGAGTGTGGAAATGACGACGATTGATATTAAAGGCATGTCTTGTGGAAGATGTGTCAACAACATACAGGGTTGGTCCAGTAGCGTCCAATTATTCAATATCAGTGCTTTGAACAGGGATAGACACACCTTGTCTAGCCATTGTTAATCACAATTCTTGTGATCAATTTAAAACTTCACCAAAATATGATGCGCTTTGGTTGACTAGTTGAAACCCAACATTTTTAGTCTACAAAAATAATATTTTAAAAGAATTTGATTTGAATGTGTCAGAAATGGAAGAAACAGGCAGCTCTCGGTAGACGCAGTTGAATCACATTTTTCTGTGTAATAAGGGCTTAGGCTTGACACTTGGGCATTGAAAATCTCATTTAATGACATGAGGTTAATAAAAAGCAGCTCAAAGGTTGACATTCCAGATTTCGATAAACTTGTGCTAGCAGTTTGCCATACGAGTTGAAAATATGTCTATTAATGTTTCATCTGGAGGCCTCATCTGTTGCTACCCTTTCAATACATTTATTGTTAACAAGATATGGAGGAAGGCGTTTGAATGCATGCTGTTAACAAGATATAGTAATAGGTGTTTAAATGCATGTTGTTAACAAGATAAAGTGATAGGTGTTTAAATGCATGCTGTTAACAAGATATAGAGGTAGGTGTTTGAATACATGCTGTTAACAAGATATAGATGTAGGTGTTTGAATACATGCTGTTATCAAGTTATAGAAATAGGTGTTTAAATGCATGCTGTTAACAAGATATAGAGGTAGGTGTTTGAATGCATGCTATTAACAAGATATAGTGATAGGTGTTTGCATGTATGCTGTTGAAGGTTTACTTGCAACAAAATTCACATTACAGTTATTGGATATCAACAGACTCACCATGTCTTACTCTGCTGTGTTGAAGGTGCAAAATATGTGGAAATGTGATTACAAGCTCTTTGAGCTCAAAAACGAAAAGCCGCCGTAGATTGGAATCTGTTTATTTCTCTGACGTAGTCATTACATTGATTAGTCATCTACAAGTTGATTATAGATTGTGATGAAATTAAATGAACTTGGCTTGCTTCTGCATCTTTAATATCTTTCTGAAGGAACATCGCCACTGAACAGCACTGCCACTGAACTTTGAGATACAAATTACATGAGACTCATTTATTTACGTGAACCATTTGTTTATCTTTATACTGTATACGATCAACACAAATACTGTATCGCTCAACATCTGTTCCACCAGGTAAGATGGGGGAGAAGGTAGGAGTCATTGACATCTTGGTGTCACTGGAGCAGAGTACTGGACGGGTGGTCTATAGACCCGAACTGATCGATGTTGAGAGTATCTGCCAACAGATAAATGGCATTTCTAGCAAGTTCTCTGCCTTATTTCCAGTGCAAGGTGAGTGTGTAGAGCCCTGTTATAGTTTTTGTCAAATTTGTACCACCTGATAATTCATTTTCTAGAACACTAAATTTTAGTAAAATGATATAGTATAGAACACGTTTTATTTACCAACTTCACGGGTATGAAAGAAAGACGATCGAGTCGTGGTGCCTGATCATCTATATTTGCTTTTATCGTCTCACTCTAGAGGACACATATTCATAGAAGGAGGACACATATATTCAGAAGACGCACATAAATATTTACTGGGTTTTTATGTTTTTCCACTAAACATTTTGAAAAAACTTACTTTGGTTTCTGTGGTAGTCCTAAGATTGCAAAGTCACAGCTCTTTCGACACACAGTTTTTTCTAAAGACATATTTTGCTACATATATTTATTACTGACCAGTGATGTAGCTGCACTGGTTATATGAAGTACTGACCACCCATGTAGCCGTACTGGTTATATGAAGTACTGACCACCCATGTAGCTGTACTAGTTATATGAAGTACTGACCGCCCATGTAGCTGTACTAGTTATAGGACGTACTGACCACCCATGTAGCTGCACTGGTTATATGAAGTACTGACCACCCATGTAGTTGTACTGGTTATATGAAGTACTGACCACCCATGTAGCTGTACTGGTTATATGAAGTGAAGTGCTAACCACCCATGTAGCTTCACTGGTTATGTGAAGTGCTGACCACCCATGTAGCTGCACTGGTTATATGAAGTACTGACCAACTGACCACCCATGTAGCTGCACTGGTTATATGAAGTACTGACCACCCATGTAGCTGCACTGGTTATATGAAGTACTGACCACCCATGTAGCTGCACTGGTTATATGAAGTACTGACCAACTGACCACCCATTTAGCTGCACTGGTTATATGAAGTACTGACCACCCATGTAGTTGTACTGGTCATATCTGTCACCTGTCATATCTGTCACCATGTGCATAATTAAATATTTTATGTTATTCATACTTTACAACACCTGTTGCCATTTTGAGTTGCGATGAAACTGTCGAAACACAATGGTTGTGTTGAGAAGACACTCTCTGACATGCATTAACTGGTCGTGATGACAGCATTCTTTTCAAGTTCCATGAGAGTTACACAAAACATATATTTTAATGGTTTGGTATTTGGACCAAGAATAACAAGTTTGTTCCCTGATGTTATCAGCAAGAGAGTGTCAGTAACGGTGTTTTGTACTTGACAGTTATTGAGAGTGACTACCACACTACGATGTTACACATAGAAAATATGACATGTATGTCATGCGTGCGTAACATCGAAGGTAAGATGTCTGCTGTCGAAGGTGTGAGAACAGTCAGCGTTCAGCTTGAAGAGGGAACAGGTTAGTAGTTGTTAATATCATTATCTAGCTCTCTGGGTATTATTACGCGTTTCCTTTTATTAATTTTTACACTGTTCGCCGAGCCGTATTCTGTTTAATTTTATTATATACATTTATATATATTTAATTTTGCTAGATGAATGCTCAGTGTTGCACGGGTAGTAAAAATTATTGTCCAATGAATTTGAGTAATTTAAATAGTGAAGCTAGAAATTTACTGCAATAAGAGCCGTATCCTACATCTGAAATGTCTTCTACATCTCCTGACGTTACGTTATGAATAATGATCTATAACGCAATCATGAACTTGAAGTGCGCCAGCAGTTTTGCAAGCGATGCATAAGTATGTGCCTTACTATTCCATAGTATGGCAAGGAAAGCCTAGTGTAGTAGGTTAACTTGCTGGTCTGCAGACCTGAAAATGATGAGCTCAAATTCTGCGCGAAGCAGATTTTTCATTCCTAAAAATATCGCTATAACCCATAGACCTAGACTATACTGTACCTGTATACTATACCTATTAACTGTATAGTTAATAGGTCTATGCTATAACTGGTCAGACAAAGGACAAACACTGAGAGTTATATGAATAGATTAGTTTATGATGGTATGAAATAATAGTCTATCACAACTATGGGTTTTCTGTATTCGCTCTCAGATATCCAACAGGTATCCTGTCCATCCTTGTCAGTGTCAGCTGCAATCAAAGCTATATCTTAGGGATTAGTCTTATAGCGGAACCTCTAGTCCCTCTATAGTTGTGATAGAAGACTATTACTACTAACTCTCTGCTGCGGAGCTCTATTTCTCATTTGCTTTCTCTTTCTTTTATTTGCTCTCATAGGTACTATAGAGTATGACCAGAGTCTGACATCTCCCCTCCACCTGCTCGACCATGTCAATCAGATTGGCAAGTTTGTGGCCCGAATTGACTCAGTGAATGGACAGAGTGTGGAAATGACTACGATTGATATTAAAGGCATGTCTTGTGGAAGATGTGTCAACAACATACAGGGTTGGTCCAGTCGTTTTACGTTATTGTCTATCAAAGGCCTTCAGCACTTTCTTTGCTCGAGTCTGTTTGATTCGACACTGCCCCAGTCGATTGTGTCTGTACATTGTACTTGTACATTATGTTTGTACATTGTACATTGTGTTTGTACATTGTACTTGTACATTGTGTTTGTACATTGTACTTGTACATTGTGTTTGTACATTGTACTGGTACATTGTGGTTCTACATTGTGTTTGTACATTGTACTGGTACGTTGTACTTGTACATTGTACTTGTACATTGTGTTTGTACTTGTACATTGTACATTGTGTTTGTACATTGCACTTGTACATTGTGGTTCTACATTGTGCTTGGTCTGGTGGTAACTATCAAAAAATACTGTATCGCTCGACATCTGTTCTACCAGGTAAGATGAGGGAGAAGGTAGGAGTCGTTGACATCTTGGTGTCACTTGAGCAGAGTACTGGACGGGTGGTCTATAGACCCGAACTGATCGATATTGAGAGTATCTGCCAACAGATAAATGGCATTTCTAGCAAGTTCTCTGCCTCATTTCCACTGCAAGGTGAGCTGAAACCACTTCCACCGACCCTTCAGATTACAGCTGGTCAACAAAGTAATTGTTGTTCACTTTTCACCAGCTTTTTCATAGTACTACTGATAATATATATAATCATAGTTGTCCTGATGATAAGTACATGTACGTGTATGTACTTCTATTTTATCTGATATGATTATATGCAGATATAGCATTAGAACCCGAGGTGAAGATGAAGATGGGAGGCCCGTGGAAGCTGGGAGCTCGCCAAAAGGACGAGCCAGGCAATGTACTGAAAGACCCGAACTTTCGTGACTACTGCCCTACCACTAGTAGCGGCTTTGAAAAGGTCACACTTAAGGTTGTTGGTATGACATGTGCCTCTTGCGTTGCAAACATTGAGCGGAACTTAAGCAAGGTTAAAGGTTGGTTGAAGTTTTTTTCTTAGTGACTGCACTGTGAAAGTATAGTCAGTTATCACTACCTATAATCCACTATGGTCATGTATAGTCACCTATAATCAGTTATTACTACCTATAGTAAACTATGGTCATGTATAGTCACCTATAATCAGTTATTACTACCTATAGTAAACTATGGTCATGTATAGTCACCTATAATCAATTATCACTACCTATAGTAAACTATGGTCATATATATTCACCTATAATCAGTTATCACTACCTATAATCCACTATTGCCATGTATAGTCACCTATAGTCAGTTATCACTACCTATAGTAAACTATGGCCATGTATATTCACCTATAATCATTAATAAGACAGGTACATTTGTTTACAAGCTAAGCCATGTCATTTTAGATCGTGTAATATGCAATTCCTTTGAAAGGAAAAGTTTTTGCTCCAATTCTCTTCACATAGGTTCTATTCATTAGGTGTTCCTCATTAGGGAGACAGTGTATATCATTAGAACAAACATTTCATGCCTCAAATAGTTATCTAGCACTCCTCATGAATTTATGCTAGCAACTATGTTATCAATCCAAGTTTGTGGTAATCTTTTTTTTATTCACACGAACAGCCTCTTAAGGCATGTTCAGCAAGACTAGTAACTCTAACTTCCAAGTATTCTCCTGTAAACATTCACACTTGAATTATTTATTCTTCAGGTGTTAAGTCCGTTCTCGTCGCCCTGATCGCTGGAAAGGCGGAGATTCAGTATGACGCGTCGTATATCCTTCCGGGTCAAATTGCTAACAAGGTCAATGATCTTGGGTTTGAAGCAACAGTGATAGACGAGGGAACAACTCAAGGCATCGTCGAACTAATGGTTGGTTGGAATTTGTTGTGCACACTTCCGTTTGTAGCTATCTCATACATTGGTTAGGTAGCATATGACACTACTTATTATGATTGGAATAATTCATCTGATCAGCTAATTTTACTGTACCAGAGTATGTAATCACTGCTGCTTGCTGCTCGTAAGGCTGGAAATACTAACATACATAGTGGTGGTGGATTTCTAATTATATCCAACGGAAGTGAACAGTAGTGTCTTTAAACTGTGGGCATAATCACATTTCAATTGAGTATCCTACGGTTAAAGCTAGCATTTCAATTGAGTATCCTACGGTTAAAGCTAGCATTTCAATTGAGTATCCTACGGTTAAAGCTAGCATTTCAATTGAGTATCCTATGGTTAAAGCTAGCATTTCAATTGAGTATCCTACAGTTAAAGCTAGCATTTCAATTGAGTATCCTATGGTTAAAGCTAGCATTTCAATTGAGTATCCTATGGTTAAAGCTAGCATTTCAATTGAGTATCCTATGGCTAAAGCTAGCATTTCAATTGAGTATCCTATGGCTAAAGCTAGCATTTCAATTGAGTATCCTACGGTTAAAGCTAGCATTTCAATTGAGTATCCTACGGTTAAAGCTAGCATTTCAATTGAGTATCCTACGGTTAAAGCTAGCATTTCAATTGAGTATCCTACGGTTAAAGCTAGCATTTCACTTGAGTATCCTACGGTTAAAGCTAGCATTTCAATTGAGTATCCTACGGTTAAAGCTAGCATTTCAATTGAGTATCCTACAGTTAAAGCTAGCATTTCAATTGAGTATCCTACGGTTAAAGCTAGCATTTCAATTGAGTATCCTACGGTTAAAGCTAGCATTTCAATTGAGTATCCTACGGTTAAAGCTAGCATTTCAATTGAGTATCCTATGGTTAAAGCTAGCATTTCAATTGAGTATCCTACGGTTAAAGCTAGCATTTCAATTGAGTACCCTACGGTTAAAGCTAGCATTTCAATTGAGTATCCTACGGTTAAAGCTAGCATTTCAATTGAGTATCCTACGGTTAAAGCTAGCATTTCAATTGAGTATCCTACGGTTAAAGCTAGCATTTCAATTGAGTATCCTACGGTTAAAGCTAACATTTCAATTGAGTATCCTACGGTTAAAGCTAGCATTTCAATTGAGTATCCTATGGTTAAAGCTAGCATTTCAATTGAGTATCCTATGGTTAAAGCTAGCATTTCAATTGAGTATCCTACGGTTAAAGCTAACATTTCAATTGAGTATCCTACGGTTAAAGCTAGCATTTCAATTGAGTATCCTACGGTTAAAGCTAGCATTTCAATTGAGTATCCTACGGTTAAAGCTAGCATTTCAATTGAGTATCCTACGGTTAAAGCTAGCATTTCAATTGAGTATCCTACGGTTAAAGCTAGCATTTCAATTGAGTATCCTATGGTTAAAGCTAGCATTTCAATTGAGTATCCTACAGTTAAAGCTAGCATTTCAATTGAGTATCCTATGGTTAAAGCTAGCATTTCAATTGAGTATCCTATGGTTAAAGCTAGCATTTCAATTGAGTATCCTATGGCTAAAGCTAGCATTTCAATTGAGTATCCTATGGCTAAAGCTAGCATTTCAATTGAGTATCCTACGGTTAAAGCTAGCATTTCAATTGAGTGTCCTACGGTTAAAGCTAGCATTTCAATTGAGTATCCTACGGTTAAAGCTAGCATTTCAATTGAGTATCCTACGGTTAAAGCTAGCATTTCAATTGAGTATCCTACAGTTAAAGCTAGCATTTCAATTGAGTATCCTACGGTTAAAGCTAGCATTTCAATTGAGTATCCTACGGTTAAAGCTAGCATTTCAATTGAGTATCCTACGGTTAAAGCTAGCATTTCAATTGAGTATCCTATGGTTAAAGCTAGCATTTCAATTGAGTATCCTACGGTTAAAGCTAGCATTTCAATTGAGTACCCTACGGTTAAAGCTAGCATTTCAATTGAGTATCCTACGGTTAAAGCTAGCATTTCAATTGAGTATCCTACGGTTAAAGCTAGCATTTCAATTGAGTATCCTACGGTTAAAGCTAGCATTTCAATTGAGTATCCTACGGTTAAAGCTAACATTTCAATTGAGTATCCTACGGTTAAAGCTAGCATTTCAATTGAGTATCCTATGGTTAAAGCTAGCATTTCAATTGAGTATCCTATGGTTAAAGCTAGCATTTCAATTGAGTATCCTACGGTTAAAGCTAGCATTTCAATTGAGTATCCTACGGTTAAAGCTAGCATTTCAATTGAGTATCCTACGGTTAAAGCTAGCATTTCAATTGAGTGTCCTACGGTTAAAGCTAGCATTTCAATTGAGTATCCTATGGCTAAAGCTAGCATTTCAATTGAGTATCCTATGGTTAAAGCTAGCATTTCAATTGAGTATCCTACGGTTAAAGCTAGCATTCCAATTGAGTATCCTACGGTTAAAGCTAGCATTTCAATTGAGTATCCTATGGTTAAAGCTAGCATTTCAATTGAGTATCCTACGGTTAAAGCTAGCATTTCAATTGAGTATCCTACGGTTAAAGCTAGCATTTCAATTGAGTATCCTACAGTTAAAGCTAGCATTTCAATTGAGTATCCTACGGTTAAAGCTAGCATTTCAATTGAGCATCCTACGGTTAAAGCTAGCATTTCAATTGAGTATCCTACGGTTAAAGCTAGCATTTCAATTGAGTATCCTACGGTTAAAGCTAACATTTCAATTGAGTATCCTACGGTTAAAGCTAGCATTTCAATTGAGTATCCTACAGTTAAAGCTAGCATTTCAATTGAGTATCCTACGGTTAAAGCTAGCATTTCAATTGAGTATCCTACGGTTAAAGCTAGCATTTCAATTGAGTATCCTACGGTTAAAGCTAGCATTTCAATTGAGTATCCTACAGTTAAAGCTAGCATTTCAATTGAGTATCCTACGGTTAAAGCTAGCATTTCAATTGAGTATCCTACAGTTAAAGCTAGCATTTCAATTGAGTATCCTACAGTTAAAGCTAGCATTTCAATTGAGTATCCTACGGTTAAAGCTAGCATTTCAATTGAGTATCCTACGGTTAAAGCTAGCATTTCAATTGAGTATCCTACGGTTAAAGCTAGCATTTCAATTGAGCATCCTACGGTTAAAGCTAGCATTTCAATTGAGTATCCTACGGTTAAAGCTAGCATTTCAATTGAGTATCCTACGGTTAAAGCTAACATTTCAATTGAGTATCCTACGGTTAAAGCTAGCATTTCAATTGAGTATCCTACGGTTAAAGCTAGCATTTCAATTGAGTATCCTACGGTTAAAGCTAGCATTTCAATTGAGTATCCTACGGTTAAAGCTAGCATTTCAATTGAGTATCCTACGGTTAAAGCTAGCATTTCAATTGAGCATCCTACGGTTAAAGCTAGCATTTCAATTGAGCATCCTACGGTTAAAGCTAGCATTTCAATTGAGCATCCTACGGTTAAAGCTAGCATTTCAATTGAGTATCCTACGGTTAAAGCTAGCATTTCAATTGAGTATCCTATGGTTAAAGCTAGCATTTCAATTGAGTATCCTACAGTTAAAGCTAGCATTTCAATTGAGTATCCTACGGTTAAAGCTAGCATTTCAATTGAGTATCCTACGGTTAAAGCTAGCATTTCAATTGAGTATCCTACGGTTAAAGCTAGCATTTCAATTGAGTATCCTATGGTTAAAGCTAGCATTTCAATTGAGTATCCTACAGTTAAGGCTAGCATTTCAATTGAGTATCCTACGGTTAAAGCTAGCATTTCAATTGAGCATCCTACGGTTAAAGCTAGCATTTCAATTGAGCATCCTACGGTTAAAGCTAGCATTTCAATTGAGTATCCTACGGTTAAAGCTAGCATTTCAATTGAGTATCCTACGGTTAAAGCTAGCATTTCAATTGAGTATCCTATGGTTAAAGCTAGCATTTCAATTGAGTATCCTACAGTTAAGGCTAGCATTTCAATTGAGTACCCTACGGTTAAAGCTAGCATTTCAATTGAGTATCCTACAGTTAAAGCTAACATTTCAATTGAGTATCCTATGGTTAAAGCTAGCATTTCAATTGAGTATCCTACGGTTAAAGCTAGCATTTCAATTGAGTATCCTACGGTTAAAGCTAGCATTTCAATTGAGTATCCTATGGTTAAAGCTAGCATTTCAATTGAGTATCCTACGGTTAAAGCTAGCATTTCAATTGAGTATCCTACGGTTAAAGCTAGCATTTCAATTGAGTATCCTATGGTTAAAGCTAGCATTTCAATTGAGTATCCTACGGTTAAAGCTAGCATTTCAATTGAGTATCCTATGGTTAAAGCTAGCATTTCAATTGAGTATCCTACGGTTAAAGCTAGCATTTCAATTGAGTATCCTACGGTTAAAGCTAGCATTTCAATTGAGTATCCTACGGTTAAAGCTAGCATTTCAATTGAGTATCCTACGGTTAAAGCTAGCATTTCAATTGAGTATCCTACGGTTAAAGCTAGCATTTCAATTGAGTATCCTACGGTTAAAGCTAGCATTTCAATTGAGTATCCTACGGTTAAAGCTAGCATTTCAATTGAGTATCCTATGGTTAAAGCTAGCATTTCAATTGAGTATCCTACGGTTAAAGCTAGCATTTCAATTGAGTATCCTACGGTTAAAGCTAGCATTTCAATTGAGTATCCTACAGTTAAAGCTAGCATTTCACTTGAGTATCCTACGGTTAAAGCTAGCATTTCAATTGAGTATCCTACGGTTAAAGCTAGCATTTCAATTGAGTATCCTACGGTTAAAGCTAGCATTTCAATTGAGTATCCTACGGTTAAAGCTAGCATTTCAATTGAGTATCCTACGGTTAAAGCTAGCATTTCAATTGAGTATCCTACAGTTAAAGCTAGCATTTCACTTGAGTATCCTACGGTTAAAGCTAGCATTTCAATTGAGTATCCTACGGTTAAAGCTAGCATTTCAATTGAGTATCCTACAGTTAAAGCTAGCATTTCACTTGAGTATCCTACGGTTAAAGCTAGCATTTCAATTGAGTATCCTACGGTTAAAGCTAGCATTTCAATTGAGTATCCTACGGTTAAAGCTAGCATTTCAATTGAGTATCCTACGGTTAAAGCTAGCATTTCAATTGAGTATCCTACGGTTAAAGCTAGCATTTCAATTGAGTATCCTACGGTTAAAGCTAGCATTTCAATTGAGTATCCTACGGTTAAAGCTAGCATTTCAATTGAGCATCCTACGGTTAAAGCTAGCATTTCAATTGAGTATCCTACGGTTAAAGCTAACATTTCAATTGAGTATCCTATGGTTAAAGCTAGCATTTCAATTGAGTATCCTACGGTTAAAGCTAGCATTTCAATTGAGTATCCTATGGTTAAAGCTAGCATTTCAATTGAGTATCCTACAGTTAAAGCTAGCATTTCAATTGAGTATCCTATGGTTAAAGCTAGCATTTCAATTGAGTATCCTACGGTTAAAGCTAGCATTTCACTTGAGTATCCTACGGTTAAAGCTAGCATTTCAATTGAGTATCCTACGGTTAAAGCTAGCATTTCAATTGAGTATCTTACGGTTAAAGCTAGCATTTCAATTGAGTATCCTATGGTTAAAGCTAGCATTTCAATTGAGTATCCTATGGTTAAAGCTAGCATTTCAATTGAGTATCCTACAGTTAAAGCTAGTATTTCAATTGAGTGTCCTACGGTTAAAGCTAGCATTTCAATTGAGTATCCTACGGTTAAAGCTAGCATTTCAATTGAGTATCCTACGGTTAAAGCTAGCATTTCAATTGAGTATCCTACGGTTAAAGCTAGCATTTCAATTGAGTATCCTATGGTTAAAGCTAGCATTTCAATTGAGTATCCTACGGTTAAAGCTAGCATTTCAATTGAGTATCCTACGGTTAAAGCTAGCATTTCAATTGAGTATCCTACGGTTAAAGCTAGCATTTCAATTGAGTATCCTACGGTTAAAGCTAGCATTTCAATTGAGTATCCTACGGTTAAAGCTAGCATTTCAATTGAGTATCCTACGGTTAAAGCTAGCATTTCAATTGAGTACCCTACGGTTAAAGCTAGCATTTCACTTGAGTATCCTACGGTTAAAGCTAGCATTTCAATTGAGTATCCTACAGTTAAAGCTAGCATTTCACTTGAGTATCCTACGGTTAAAGCTAGCATTTCAATTGAGTACCCTACGGTTAAAGCTAGCATTTCAATTGAGTATCCTACGGTTAAAGCTAGCATTTCAATTGAGTATCCTACGGTTAAAGCTAGCATTTCACTTGAGTATCCTACGGTTAAAGCTAGCATTTCAATTGAGTGTCCTACGGTTAAAGCTAGCATTTCAATTGAGTATCCTACGGTTAAAGCTAGCATTTCAATTGAGTATCCTACGGTTAAAGCTAGCATTTCAATTGAGTATCCTACGGTTAAAGCTAGCATTTCAATTGAGTGTCCTACGGTTAAAGCTAGCATTTCAATTGAGTATCCTACGGTTAAAGCTAGCATTTCAATTGAGTATCCTACAGTTAAAGCTAGCATTTCACTTGAGTATCCTACGGTTAAAGCTAGCATTTCAATTGAGTATCCTACGGTTAAAGCTAGCATTTCAATTGAGTATCCTACGGTTAAAGCTAGCATTTCAATTGAGTGTCCTACGGTTAAAGCTAGCATTTCAATTGAGTATCCTACGGTTAAAGCTAGCATTTCAATTGAGTATCCTACGGTTAAAGCTAGTATTTCAATTGAGTATCCTACGGTTAAAGCTAGCATTTCAATTGAGTATCTTACGGTTAAAGCTAGCATTTCAATTGAGTATCCTACGGTTAAAGCTAGCATTTCAATTGAGTATCCTACGGTTAAAGCTAGCATTTCAATTGAGTATCCTACGGTTAAAGCTAGCATTTCAATTGAGCATCCTACGGTTAAAGCTAGCATTTCAATTGAGTATCCTACGGTTAAAGCTAGCATTTCAATTGAGTATCCTACGGTTAAAGCTAGCATTTCAATTGAGTATCCTACGGTTAAAGCTAGCATTTCAATTGAGCATCCTACGGTTAAAGCTAGCATTTCAATTGAGTATCCTACGGTTAAAGCTAGCATTTCAATTGAGTATCCTATGGCTAAAGCTAGCATTTCAATTGAGTATCCTACAGTTAAAGCTAGCATTTCACTTGAGTATCCTACGGTTAAAGCTAGCATTTCAATTGAGTATCCTACGGTTAAAGCTAGCATTTCAATTGAGTATCCTACAGTTAAAGCTAGCATTTCACTTGAGTATCCTACGGTTAAAGCTAGCATTTCAATTGAGTATCCTACGGTTAAAGCTAGCATTTCAATTGAGCATCCTACGGTTAAAGCTAGCATTTCACTTGAGTATCCTACGGTTAAAGCTAGCATTTCAATTGAGCATCCTACGGTTAAAGCTAGCATTTCAATTGAGTATCCTACGGTTAAAGCTAGCATTTCAATTGAGTATCCTACAGTTAAAGCTAGCATTTCAATTGAGTATCCTACAGTTAAAGCTAGCATTTCAATTGAGTATCCTACAGTTAAAGCTAGCATTTCAATTGAGTATCTTACAGTTAAAGCTAGCATTTCAATTGAGTATCCTACGGTTAAAGCTAGCATTTCAATTGAGTATCCTACGGTTAAAGCTAACATTTCAATTGAGTATCCTACAGTTAAAGCTAGCATTTCAATTGAGTATCCTACGGTTAAAGCTAGCATTTCAATTGAGTGTCCTACGGTTAAAGCTAGCATTTCAATTGAGTATCCTACGGTTAAAGCTAGCATTTCAATTGAGTATCCTACGGTTAAAGCTAGCATTTCAATTGAGTATCCTACGGTTAAAGCTAGCATTTCAATTGAGTATCCTACAGTTAAAGCTAGCATTTCAATTGAGTATCCTACAGTTAAAGCTAGCATTTCAATTGAGTATCCTACGGTTAAAGCTAGCATTTCAATTGAGTATCCTACAGTTAAAGCTAGCATTTCAATTGGGTATCTTACAGTTAAAGCTAGCATTTCAATTGAGTATCCTACGGTTAAAGCTAGCATTTCAATTGAGTATCCTACGGTTAAAGCTAACATTTCAATTGAGTATCCTACAGTTAAAGCTAGCATTTCAATTGAGTATCCTACGGTTAAAGCTAGCATTTCAATTGAGTGTCCTATGGTTAAAGCTAGCATTTCAATTGAGTATCCTACGGTTAAAGCTAGCATTTCAATTGAGTATCCTACGGTTAAAGCTAGCATTTCAATTGAGTATCCTACGGTTAAAGCTAGCATTTCAATTGAGTATCCTACGGTTAAAGCTAGCATTTCAATTGAGTATCCTACGGTTAAAGCTAGCATTTCAATTGAGTATCCTATGGTTAAAGCTAGCATTTCAATTGAGTATCCTACGGCTAAAGCTAGCATTTCAATTGAGTATCCTACGGTTAAAGCTAGCATTTCAATTGAGTATCCTACGGTTAAAGCTAGCATTTCAATTGAGTATCCTACGGTTAAAGCTAGCATTTCAATTGAGTATCCTACGGTTAAAGCTAGCATTTCAATTGAGCATCCTATGGTTAAAGCTAGCATTTCAATTGAGTATCCTACGGTTAAAGCTAGCATTTCAATTGAGTATCCTACGGTTAAAGCTAGCATTTCAATTGAGTATCCTACGGTTAAAGCTAGCATTTCAATTGAGTATCCTACGGTTAAAGCTAGCATTTCAATTGAGTATCCTACAGTTAAAGCTAGCATTTCACTTGAGTATCCTACGGTTAAAGCTAGCATTTCAATTGAGCATCCTACGGTTAAAGCTAGCATTTCAATTGAGCATCCTATGGTTAAAGCTAGCATTTCAATTGAGTATCCTACGGTTAAAGCTAGCATTTCAATTGAGTATCCTACGGTTAAAGCTAGCATTTCAATTGAGTATCCTACGGTTAAAGCTAGCATTTCAATTGAGTATCCTACGGTTAAAGCTAGCATTTCAATTGAGTATCCTACAGTTAAAGCTAGCATTTCACTTGAGTATCCTACGGTTAAAGCTAGCATTTCAATTGAGTATCCTACAGTTAAAGCTAGCATTTCACTTGAGTATCCTACGGTTAAAGCTAGCATTTCAATTGAGCATCCTACGGTTAAAGCTAGCATTTCAATTGAGTATCCTACGGTTAAAGCTAGCATTTCAATTGAGTATCCTACAGTTAAAGCTAGCATTTCAATTGAGTATCCTATGGTTAAAGCTAGCATTTCAATTGAGTATCCTACGGTTAAAGCTAGCATTTCAATTGAGCATCCTACGGTTAAAGCTAGCATTTCACTTGAGTATCCTACGGTTAAAGCTAGCATTTCAATTGAGTATCCTACAGTTAAAGCTAGCATTTCACTTGAGTATCCTACGGTTAAAGCTAGCATTTCAATTGAGTATCCTACGGTTAAAGCTAGCATTTCAATTGAGTATCCTACGGTTAAAGCTAGCATTTCAATTGAGCATCCTACGGTTAAAGCTAGCATTTCAATTGAGTATCCTACGGTTAAAGCTAGCATTTCAATTGAGTATCCTATGGTTAAAGCTAGCATTTCAATTGAGTATCCTACGGTTAAAGCTAGCATTTCAATTGAGTATCCTACGGTTAAAGCTAGCATTTCAATTGAGTATCCTACGGTTAAAGCTAGCATTTCAATTGAGTGTCCTACGGTTAAAGCTAGCATTTCAATTGAGTATCCTACGGTTAAAGCTAGCATTTCAATTGAGTATCCTACAGTTAAAGCTAGCATTTCACTTGAGTATCCTACGGTTAAAGCTAGCATTTCAATTGAGTATCCTACAGTTAAAGCTAGCATTTCACTTGAGTATCCTACGGTTAAAGCTAGCATTTCAATTGAGTATCCTACGGTTAAAGCTAGCATTTCAATTGAGCATCCTACGGTTAAAGCTAGCATTTCACTTGAGTATCCTACGGTTAAAGCTAGCATTTCAATTGAGCATCCTACGGTTAAAGCTAGCATTTCAATTGAGTATCCTATGGTTAAAGCTAGCATTTCAATTGAGTATCCTACGGTTAAAGCTAGCATTTCAATTGAGTATCCTATGGTTAAAGCTAGCATTTCAATTGAGTATCCTACGGTTAAAGCTAGCATTTCAATTGAGTATCCTACGGTTAAAGCTAGCATTTCAATTGAGTATCCTACGGTTAAAGCTAGCATTTCAATTGAGTGTCCTACGGTTAAAGCTAGCATTTCAATTGAGTATCCTATGGTTAAAGCTAGCATTTCAATTGAGTATCCTACGGTTAAAGCTAGCATTTCAATTGAGTATCCTACGGTTAAAGCTAGCATTTCAATTGAGTGTCCTACGGTTAAAGCTAGCATTTCAATTGAGTATCCTACGGTTAAAGCTAGCATTTCAATTGAGTATCCTACAGTTAAAGCTAGCATTTCACTTGAGTATCCTACGGTTAAAGCTAGCATTTCAATTGAGTATCCTACAGTTAAAGCTAGCATTTCACTTGAGTATCCTACGGTTAAAGCTAGCATTTCAATTGAGTATCCTACGGTTAAAGCTAGCATTTCAATTGAGTATCCTATGGTTAAAGCTAGCATTTCAATTGAGTATCCTACGGTTAAAGCTAGCATTTCAATTGAGTATCCTATGGTTAAAGCTAGCATTTCAATTGAGTATCCTACGGTTAAAGCTAGCATTTCAATTGAGTGTCCTACGGTTAAAGCTAGCATTTCAATTGAGTATCCTACGGTTAAAGCTAGCATTTCAATTGAGTATCCTACGGTTAAAGCTAGCATTTCAATTGAGTATCCTACGGTTAAAGCTAGCATTTCAATTGAGTGTCCTACGGTTAAAGCTAGCATTTCAATTGAGCATCCTACGGTTAAAGCTAACATTTCAATTGAGTATCCTACGGTTAAAGCTAGCATTTCAATTGAGTATCCTACGGTTAAAGCTAGCATTTCAATTGAGTATCCTATGGTTAAAGCTAGCATTTCAATTGAGTATCCTATGGTTAAAGCTAGCATTTCAATTGAGTATCCTATGGTTAAAGCTAGCATTTCAATTGAGTATCCTATGGTTAAAGCTAACATTTCAATTGAGTATCCTACGGTTAAAGCTAGCATTTCAATTGAGTATCCTACGGTTAAAGCTAGCATTTCAATTGAGTATCCTACGGTTAAAGCTAGCATTTCAATTGAGTGTCCTATGGTTAAAGCTAGCATTTCAATTGAGTATCCTACGGTTAAAGCTAGCATTTCAATTGAGTATCCTATGGTTAAAGCTAGCATTTCAAGTGAGTATCCTATGGTTAAAGCTAGCATTTCAATTGAGTATCCTACGGTTAAAGCTAGCATTTCAATTGAGTATCCTATGGCTAAAGATAGCATTTCAATTGAGTATCCTAGGTTAAAGCTAGCGTTTGAAAGCTTAGTAGTACAGTAGGCGCTGCTACAACGTAAATAATTCGTTGCAGAAACATCTACGTTATAGGGATTTTATGTTATGCGAAGAGTAAAATACATGTTAATTGCCTAATTCATCCTAAAAAAAATTTCAAGCTCACCCCTTTGGCTATACAAAAAGGATAAACTAGACATAACTTTTGAAGTTGTGGGCTGCACCTTAACTGCAGCATTATTGCTCTGGATTAACATCCTTTCTCTTTTTTCTTATCAACTTCACTGGTTTTATAGACCATGATTGCCGTAATTTTACAATAAGTCAATGCATAGGCACATCTTCGGTGTTCATTTGCAACGATTTGCTTATTTATTCTAAGCAACAAAGTTTATTCTTCAAATTAAAACTAGTAACAAGTGTTTTATATGTCCACTATAACCCAAAACAAAGCATATTTTTACTATAAAAAATCGGTACTACCTGTTCATCGTCTATCCGCACCCAGAGGTCAAGATTAGGATAAAGAGAACTTTCAACGATACTCCGACTCACGACATGCAGATTGATAGACCGACACTGTAACTGGATCGCCTTTAACCAATATCGACCGATCACCTTCATGTATTTATAAACAATATGTCATCTACTGTACCTTATTCTCTGTTTTGTCGACACATCTGACGATTTATCATGACGAACTAGAATGTCACCAAAGTTATATATATATAATAGCTATAACGTTATAGGCACGTCACTTTTTCTCTCACAAGTTCATGCTTTCATTCAAATCAAATTTGAGAACTTTCCCGACTTAACACTCTACCTTGACACTCTACCTTGACACTCTACCTTGACACTCTACCTTGACACTCTACCTTATGGAGTTTTTTACGTAGTACAAAGCTAAAGCTTCACATAAATTCTTTGTTATCTGGAATCTACGTTATAGTAGGTAGTGGTAGTAGTTAATAGTATTAGTAGTTACTAGTAGTAGTGGTAGTAGTAGTTACTAGTAGTGCTTAGTAGGAGTTTGTCATAGCAGTTAGTAGCAGTTAGTAGAAGATAGAACTAAGATCCTGTGTCCTTAATCCTACACATTCTTTTGTTATTGATTATCACTTCAATAGTTCAGTTTCTTGCATACATGTAAAGTGTTCAATATATTCAAGTGTATATCATGTACATTCATATATAACATGTACATCTATATATTTATATGTATATAAAATATAGTTTTTGAGCTGTGAAACAAATTAAATAAATATTATGTATTTCTATGGGAGTGTTTTCACGAAATTAGGATGAATCTGACATTCAGGAGAATCTCATCATGAACTATTTTAATAGGTTTCGGCTGGACTGTAATTTTTTGCTTTTTGTAAAGAATGTAGTTGAGGTACCACCTGATTGTCAACGCACTTTGTCATACTATCTTTGCAGATTTCAGGGATGACCTGCTCTTCTTGTGTTCATCAGATAGAATCCAGAATGGCTTCTGTAGCTGGCATTCTGGAATGCTCTATTGCTCTCGCTACCAGCAAGGGTAGATTTGTATTTGATGATGAAAGAACAGGTGTGAGAAACATCATTGCTGCCTTAGAGGTTAGCGCTTTGCATTTTAAGTCCTATAATTTAGCAACCAACTCTCACTATTGTACTTATGTAATGTATATCAATGTATATCAAATATATATTCTATTGAGTGTTAGACATATAAAATATAGGTTGTGTTGGGTGTTACACATCAAATATATGTTTTTAACTCTTGAGCATTTCTATATGCTACTGCTAGGGAGTGCTTGTGTTTCCATATGCTAGTGCTAGGGATTATGACACAAGGTTGTTCACAGGTTCACATATGTAACACGGCCTCATCTTCACTTATTGATTTTGAAGGACATGGGCTATGGTGCCTCGCTGGTCGATAAAGACACCAGTCAGTCATTAGAAAAGGAACATCAAAAAGTTATTCGCATCTGGAAGAATTCTTTCCTCATCTCCCTTATCTTTGGACTGCCCAGCATGATCATCATGATAGTCCACATGGCAATGCATAAGTAAGTACAGACAGCATAGATGGCTATGAAAACCCAGTATTTACAGTGTGAATGGTCACTAAAGCGAGTACCCTTGAGTACATCGAGTACATCGAGTACATATAGAGCATACTAATTATTCTTTACAACATTATGGCATTCATTTAAAATCACACATCTATCAAATTGAATTTTTTTTCCAAGATGTAAGGATTTGATAGAAAATTGTTAAATTCAATACCTTTAAAGTAATTATGGTGCACCCTCAGGATACGATTACCCTGATAAATGAGTTTTTTACCCTACGAAGTGGAACATGATGATTTTTCCATCTCACCATAGGAATCTTATTTCACCATACAAATTCAACAAACTGTTCGCCCAAATTCAAATTTGGCAGTCGGTGTGCTTATAACGTACGTCAAAAGAACAAAGACACCGAAAGTTTGTTTACTGAAAATATTTTCACAACACCTGAAATAGACCTTGATGACCGATTTTTTTTAGTTCAGCAATTCTCGTGTGTAAAACCGTAATATTTTCCTTTGAAAACCAATAGCAAAGTTGGAGTTTCAATCTCTCTATACAGATGGTCCAGTGGTCAGACAACTTTCCTTAACCTGCTGTAACAAATCCACTTTATTACGAAAACAGCATTGTTCGGGTTTTCTTGCCGATTTGGGTTGAGAAATGTTTTAAACAGGTCCGCTAAAAGTTATAGTGAAAGCGAAGACAGAAACTCATAAGTGATAAAAAGTGGAAATTCAATAAAGTAGTTGAAAATACATACTAAAACTTTACTTCAAGTGTGTGTGTGTTTACTAAGCTAAACGTATTGGACATGAATTCAAAGTTTTTGTTATGCGCACATCTATTTTGAAAGTAAGAACTTTTTACGATTTGTAGTTTTGCTCATAACACATTGTAGCATTACATTTTAATGCAGATCATAACCAATAAATTCACTAAATATAATAAAGTTACTATAGGTAGCTATCTATATATTTCTCAGTGTTGGTGTGTATGATGTCCATCCAGCTATAGCTATTAAAATCCTGGAATATAGAATTCGTACTGAAGAAGATTTGATCTCGGACACTCTCGTTCACCAGTACACCGTTCCAATTAGGCCCCAGAGATTGATTTGTTCACTAGCCAATGTATGTCACCATATGAAAGCAAATACCTAATGGTTTTTCGTACTACGCAGGATGATTGCGTTACTTCCCGAAGACGAATAGCTCTCATTAGTAAGCGTACTCAAATTTTCCATTGGCAATGTTTCAGGCTAATAGCAAGTGGCAGGCAACTCTCATTACTTCTCATTGTTTATAAGCTGATTTTTAATACCCGGGCAACGCCAGAAAGCACAGCTAGTAGCTACTAAGGTTAACATACTATTTTGTTACTAATTTTTAATATGTACAGCACTTATACACTATTTTGACAATTTTTGTCATGGGATGTTTGCATTATATAATCACTGTGGTCTCTATACCCGTACATATGATTTTTTCACCATACGATGTCAACCCTAGAACGGATCAAAATCGTATCCTGAAGGTACACTGTGTATCCTGAATGTGCACTGCGTATCCTGAGGGTGCACCCTCAAGATTTCACCTGTTCTAAAAATATGACTGCAGGCAATTTTTCTACTTTGTTCTATATGTTGTATGACCCTATAATATGTTAGCACTGTATGACTCTATAATATCTCAGCACTGTATGGCCCTATAACATGTCAGCACCGTATGACCCTATATGTCAGCATTGTATGACACTACAATGTGTCAGCACTATATGACACTACAATGTGTCACTGCTACATGACACTACAATGTGTCACTGCTATATGACACTACAATGTGTCACTGCTACGTGCCACTACAATGTGTTACTGCTACATGCCACTATGATGTGTCACTGCTATATGACATTGAACTCTAGTCTGTATTGTAGACAATTGATCCTCATTCCTGGTTTGAGCCTTTCCAACTTGCTACTCGGTGTGCTCGCCACTCCAGTTCAGGTACATTTCATTCACTTTTAATCCTTTCATCCTAAATGATATTAGGAACACAATTGAAACTTTTCAGACTATAGCAGATAGTAAAATGTACAACATATGTAAAATAGTTGCATGATATAGTGGGATAGAATTTCAACAGCAGATCATGTGTTGTCTGTCACCTTACCTATCAGTGGGATCAGATCATGTTTTGTCTGTCACCTTACCAATCAGTGGGATCAGATCATGTGTTGTCTGTCACCTTACCAATCAGTGGGATCAGATCATGTGTTGTCTGTCACCTTACCAATCAGTGGGATCAGATCATGTGTTGTCTGTCACCTTACCAATCAGTGGGATCAGATCATGTGTTGTCTGTCACCTTACCAATCAGTGGGATCAGATCATGTGTTGTCTGTCACCTTACCAATCAGTGGGATAGCTGTGGTAAATCATCACTCGTCTGCAGAACTACTGATGCGGTTTATGCTGCAATTCTCCTGAAGTTGATTCTTTTGTAAAACTGTGTGTAAAGGAAGCGTGCAGGTAAAGGATGCATGCAGGTAAAAGATGTGTGTAGGTAAAGGATGCATGTAGGTAAAGGATGTCTGAAGGTAAAGGATGCGTGCAGATAAAGGATGTGTGCAGGTAAAGGTTGCGTGCAGGTAAAGGATGCATGCATGTAAAGGATTGTAAAGGATGCGTGCAGGGCTCCTTCACCAGCACTACGTCTAAACTCTAAATAGGAACTCGGTGTGTTTGAGAGTCCGGATACGTATTTGTTTAACTTAATATATTGTCCAAAGTACAACAAGATATGAGCTGGCGCAAACTGGCTCTGGTCTTCTCATCACTTGTATTAGCAAAATTTGTAAGTTTGTTTTCAACGCTCAGTAGGAATACTTGTGATTGGAACCTAGTCAAAGTTATAATGAATATGCTGCCAGCCATGGTTTGTTTTGAAGATTTTACGAAAATATTTAAAGGTTGACTTGCAACAAAATTCACATTACAGTTATTTGGTATCAAAAGATTCACCATGTCTTACTCTGTTGTGTTGTAGGTGTCAAATACGTGGAAATGTGATTACCAGCTCTTAAAAGCTCAAAAACGAAAAGCCGCCGTAGATTGGAATCTGTTTATTTATCTGACGTAGTCATTCCAGTTTGGTTATCGTCTTGTCACGTATGTTCTCATGTGAATTGAAAGGCCAATAAAAAGCTTAATGTAAAACTTATCGTAGCACTAGTTTATGACAAACACTTTGGGTTTTACCGAAGACCCCGTATCAAATATAGATGCTCGCTACTTTACAGTTTTCTTTCGGCATTATTCAATCGTCAAGTCGTAATCTGATCACGTGACTCAATACTTCGCAAATAATTTTTGCAGCTCTTTTCGATTATCACAGGTAACCAACAGGCTCGTCATGATTATCAGACAATGATATATACTCCTTCGAGGTAAGGATAGAAAGTTTAACGATTTTTTACGGTAAGTTATAAGATATCAGCGCTAAAAGTGACAGCATTACAATGACGATAAAACAGACGCGTAAAAACATTAGACATGGTTTTATTGAATGCGTGAAGTATATTTGTGAAAATATTTTGACAATTGAGGTTGCATGAAAGTGTAAACAGAAACCATCCTGTAACAACTACAGCCCATTTGTGCTGTTTTGGAAAGCGAATCCAAACTACGGCGGTCTCGTGTGGCTGCGATTAACTGTTCGTTTTTGAGCTTTTAAGAGCTTGTAATCACGTTTTCATATATTTTGCACCTACAACACAACAGAGTAAGACATGGTGAATCTTTTGATACCAAATAACTGTAATGTGAATTTTGTTGCAAGTCAACCTTTAACCAAAATGGCTGTGGTGGTGTCTTCTGTATTTTTGTATTTTGTTGCTCAATGATATGGATTATCAGTGTTTGAACTAATGCATTATGAATAGGGATTAATAATGCAAATGACCACTCATATAATGCTTTCCGAGTATTGCATTGGCTGACACAGTGCTTTTTTTGTCAAGCAACTTCCTTGATTGACGCATCGAGCTCATGTTTTTATGTTTTTATGTTTTTTTCAGTTTATTGGCGCGCGATATTTCTATATTCACGCTTACAAAGCGATCAAGCACCGGTCAGCTAACATGGATGTGCTGGTTGTGCTTGCTACGAGCATCTCTTACGTATACTCTGTGGGTGTCCTTCTTGGTGCTATGGCAGTCCGCATGGAGGGAAGCCCTATGACACTTTTTGAGACCACCCCTATGCTTGTAACATTCATCAGTCTCGGCAGGTGGCTTGAGCACATCGCTAAAGGTCAGTTGCCTTTTGCTTCAAGTGTTGCCGTCACTTTAGGAAAAATCTTTTTACCCCTGACCCATGTTCCAAAGCAGCCTAATCATTTTGCAAAACACCATTCGGGAGAGGCAGTTATATTTGTAACGATTTATACTCATTCAGCAGGGTTGTGCATGACCAGAAGCACAGGTCAAGGCAAAATGTGCACTATTGCTATTATTTTGGTCAAGGCAATTGCTATTATTTTAGAGCATTGGCAATTTATGATTCCTACATCATTTTCTTTGTCAAAGGATTTGGTAGATGACCTTTCAAGGTAGATAGCCTAGTAGATGGTCTGGTAGATAGCCTAGTAGCTAGTCCGGTAGATAGCCTGGTAGATGGTCTGGTAGATAGCCTGGTATATAGCCTGGTAGATGGCCTGGTAGATGGCCTCGTATTCATCAAAAAACCAAATCCTAAATATTACACAAACCGCCGTTGTGATTCTCCTATTCTCATCTGCATTAGAAATATGACAGCACCAAAAATTTTCAATTTTACCATTTCTGCTCACATATAGTACCGTCTAGGCTGCAGTAAATACATATGTGTATGCGGCCAGCAGTACCTGAACGGAATCACACAAAGGGCAGCCCACTGCAGGCAAGTCTGAAACTGAAGGAGAACACTGTATCCTTTTTAACAACTGCCTAAAAAAGCTAACTATAACTATACACTGGAACCTCTACTTACAAAAAGCTCTACGTATGAAATTTTTCGGACTAATATTGCTTCGATTTACGCAAGTATTTCTCGATACGCAAGATCGAAAAGCTTGTATACTAGCCCGTTCGCTTTATTTGTTTAAAAAGAAAAATGGACATAAAAACAGAAAAGCAAAAATGAAAGGATTTGCAATTTTGCTGTGTCTTCATTTTAATTTTACCAAGAATTTAATGTAGGTGTTCAGTTTTGTACATACGTTTGCTCTCGGCTGTCAACTGTTGGTAGCTGCCTCCCACTGTTATATAAGTTGGAGTTATCATATATCACATACAGAGTAGGACAACTTAGGTATTGAAGTTGAAGGTCTAGCAATTGAAGTTCAGTGTTTTCTGTAAGATGACGCAGCTTTTCAGTTTGTGCTGACGTAAATAAATCTTTCTACTTGCGTTCTTAAAGCATTTATTCTAAGCAAAACAAAACCAAGTCAACAATACATCTCCCACCTCCTTTTACTACTGTTTACTTCCTGCACTCGTCACTTGGCCTCATCTAAATGGCTAACGCCATTGAGACAGAAATTTAGATAAACAAACATACCATTCGTAGTTTTTATCTGTTATTTCTCTGTTCTTTTTTCTTTCCAGGTGTGCTTTTTTATTTATTATGTAGGAATATAAATCTAACATCTATTTGTTATACGTTTTAATCATTACATGTACTTTCAAATTATACAATGTTATGTCTTAGTTTGGTTGGGCGATGGAATGGATTAGGGCATTAATATGGTAAAATGTGATTTTACTTTTGGAATTTTTGACTAATAATATGGCTGCTGGAACAAATTAATTTCTTAAGTTGAGGTTCCACTGTGTTATCAAAGCATTCCAAAGAGAATAAAAAATTGTTCAAGGGATAATTTTTATTGCGTTTTTGCATTGTTTTATTTTTTTTCGTTATAGGCTATTATTTGTGCAAGTTCTATGTTTTCGGCGTCATTTTCTCAACACCAACAGGTGGTTAACAGGTGGTTATGAGTAAATAATTTTGAGTTAATCAATGTAATGATGTAATAAACATACCATTCGTAGTTTTATTCGTTCTCTGTGCAGCATTTTCTCCTCGTGATATATTTTTTTCTATAAATATATATGCAAATGCATATAATACAAATACATGTATATATATGTATATATTCATTTTTATATGTATACTGGCTTGTGCTCAACTTCAAAGTTCTACATTTCACGAGTATAATTGCTCCATTATGGTTTATTAGGTGGTAACAACACAAATGTAATAAAACAAGCATGAACAAATGCATTAACAAGAATTTAGCGGCTAAGTTGATTATAGAAATAAAAAACTACCATGTCACAGCGCGCTTAGTTCAAAGTCAATCTTGCAGATCTATGTGTTATAGTTTGTCCTTTGATAGAGCACCTGCAGGGGTCAGTCATATGGTGATAGCAGATACTATTTTGCATAGAAGTTTATTGCTGTTTCCAATTCTTCTTTCCGATCCATTTAGGTAAAACTTCCGAGGCCATTCACAAGCTAATGTCACTACAGGCGACAGAGGCTTTGCTTGTTACACTCGATGATGCGGGCAATGTGAAGAGTGAAGAGCGGATTAATGCTGAGCTCCTCCAACGGGGAGACATTCTCAAGGTTGTACCAGGTATGATTAACCTAGGAACTGACAACAGTCAGGAGTCAGCATATAGGTGACTGTTTCAGGGCATATCATATCTGGCTGTCTTTGTGGGCTCCACTCGTTAGCTAGTGCAATTTTTAAAGATGTGCTTGCACAAAATTTTAGTTGATTTTATTAGACAATATTATTCTATTTTATGCGATTGTTTTTGATGTTTGAGGTGGTCTGACTGCTTAGAGGTTTCAAGATTAAAATCGACAAAATTTCATTGCGGTTAAAACGCTCAGAAGTAAAATATGTTCTCCGACTTGCCCAAAATGATGTATATAGACCGTCTGTCTCTCACTCGTATTCGCATCGGCTATTGCTATCAAAGTGAAGTGCTACGCGGCTCTATTGGCATATACCGTATTTTAATTTATATTTGCTCATGGTTGTTGGAATAAAATTTCTAATCTAGCTACATACATATTGCTCAAATGTCTCAAACAAGGTAATTAAAATTTGTCCCATTTGTTTCCTCTAAATGCTGTGTAAACATATGAGTACCGACTACGATTCTGTCAGTCTATGGTAATTCGGTTGTGGAGTAAATTTAGTTCTTTGTATCAGCGAAGTTCTCAGTTGCTACTCACATGCGAAACTAGGTACTATATAAAAGTAATGCATGTACGAGAAGAATATGTTGAAATATATGACGAAACCAACTGTATCCCTAAAAAGTCATGTATAGTCAATGTTATGTAGTTATTATTATCATTTGTAGAAAATTTTCTACTGATTACTGTTGATAAGTTAATAAAGTACAAAACAAAATAATGTTTTGTTTTGAGCTGACCAAAATAGTGAATGCAAAACATAACATCAATTTTTTTTAAATTAACTTCAACCCGCCAATTCAATGATGAAAATAAACTTGTCTAGCAAAGGGTTAATAAAGCCCCTCCTACACCTGATCGGTGGTTTGTGGTTTGTGGCGTGGACTCGCCGCCAGTTTTCACTTAGTAGTGTAGAGCATAGAATTTCTCGAGTAGCTTTTAATATTTAGTCCATTGCTATGCCAAAGTACTTGCCAATACAGCTCTGATTACACTGTATAAACCCATCTGTCAGAGAAGTTTGTGGCACAGGTGGCAACAGGGCTATGGTGTATTCAATATGTTCTGGATGAGTATGCGACGGATATTTTGCATGATGATTTTTTAGACTATGTTTTTGGGTTTTTTTCAGACTATGTTTTTGGTTTTTTAGACTATGTTTTTTAGACTATATTTGTTAACTCGAGAGTTGTCGAGTAGTAAATAACGAGTTGACTGACTACAATCGATTTTGCTATGTTTCTCGTTAGTATATGTATTCATGAGTAGTAAAATTATTTCTTTTACATTAGTTTGGTAGATAGAAGAGACTCAAACACAATGATAGATATAGCTACCCACATTCTCATATCTTCCTCAGCAGCATCATGCCTGTCAGCTCTAACCATAGGCTGTCTGCCCCAATCTTTCACCACCTGATGCTCAAAGAAGTCTGAAACATTTTCGCTGGAACTAGAGGCCAAGTTGTAATGTTGTTAGGCAATTAAATGAGATACTGGTTGAAACAGATATCATTCAGTAAATCAATAACTTCCCCCATAATCGTCGGCAGTTCCATAGTGTTACTACGTTCGTTCCTCAAGTTTTGCCCAGATAATTTACTAAAAGTCACGCATCACCCCATCTTGAGAGATCATCTTCGCTTATGCTAATGCCTAACTTAACCAATTCTAACTGCGGATAGGGAATTCCCTAACAACGAGAATCTTTGAGATCACAGACAACTAGTTTGCTAATGATAACATTTATTGCGAAGTAAATAAAAAATTCATGCTGATCATTGGCCAAAGAAGAGGCCATAGATTTATCACTCAAATATTCATATATTTATCTGTGCCCATACACCATTTTATATGTCATAAGTTTACCACCCGTTTAAAACTGAGCGTTTTAACCGCAATCAAGTTTTGTTGATTTTAATATCGAAAAATCCTGGCAGTCAGATCACCTCAAGCATCAAAAACAATCGATAACTTCTGATAAAATCAACTAGAATTTTGTGCGAGTACATCTTTAAGCCATTTTATTAATTCTATCAGCTGCATTTGCTTTTATTTTAACCCAATCAAAGCCAATACAGTGCACCCTCAGAATATGATTTTGATCCGTTCCAGGGTTGGCATTGTATGATGAGAAAATCGTATGCAAATTTATAAAAACCATAGTAAATATATAATGCAAGCATTCCCTAGTAAAAATCATCAAAATTTATATAAGTGCAGTACACATTAAAAACTAGTAACAAAATAGTACGTTAACCTTAGTTATTATAGTTACCTCTAGTAACTTTAGTGTATTTAGTGGTTATGATCTGCAATAAAATGTAGCATTAGAATGTACCATAGGGAGTTTTTACCTTCAAGACAGATGTACGTATAACATAAATTTGAGTTCCCCTCAAATAAGTTAAGCTTACTAAACACACACACACACACTTGAAGCTAAGTTTTGGTATGTATTTTCAACTATTTTACTGAATTTCAACTTTTTATTACTAAAATTTTATCACTCAATCAGTTTCGGTCTTCGCTTTTACTGTAACTTTTACCTGGCCTGTTTCAAACTTTTTTCAACCTAATCCGGCAGGAAAGCCCGGATGATGCTGTTTTTGTAATAAAGTGGATTTTTGTTGGTAGGTTAAGAGAAGTTGTCTGACCTGTTTGAAGAGATCGCGACTCCCACTTTGCTATTGGTTTTAAAGGGAAAGTATTATCGTTTTACACACGAGAATTGTTGAGCTGAGAGGAATCAGTTGTCGTTTTTCTTTCAGGTGTTGGGAAAATATTTTCGGCAAACAAGCAAACAGCATTTTGGCGTCTTTATTTATTGACGTACTTCATAAGCACACCGACTGCCTAATCTAAACTCGGGCGAAAATTTTGTTGAATTCGTCTGGTAAAAAATATTCGTATAGTGTGGTAAAAAAATTATCATGTTCCACTTCATAAGGTAAAAAATCGTATATCAGGGTAATCGTATCCTGAGGGTGCACTGTCCCAACATCTGCTCAATTGACTTCAGTCATCTCATTATATCATAGTGAATGTACTTACTGGCTACTATAGATATCTCATTATATCATAGTCAATGTACTTACCAGCTACCATAGACATCTCATTATATCATAGCGAATGTACTTAGTGGCTACCTTAGACATCCCATTATATCATAGCGAATGTACTTACCAGCTACCATAGACATCTCATTATATCATAGTGAATGTACTTACTGGCTACCTTAGACATCCCATTATATCATAGCGAATCTACTTAGTGGCTACCATAGACATCCCATTATATCATAGTGAATGTACTTACTTGCTACCATAGACATCTCATTATATCATAGTCAATGTACTTACTGGCTACCTTAGACATCCCATTATATCATAGCGAATGTACTTAGTGGCTACCTTAGACATCCCATTATATCATAGCGAATGTACCTAGTGGCTACCATAGACATCCCATTATATCATAGTGAATGTACTTACTTGCTACCATAGACATCTCATTATATCATAGTCAATGTACTTACTGGCTACCTTAGACATCCCATTATATCATAGTGAATGTACTTGCTGGCTACCATAGACAACCCTTTATATCATAGTGAATGTACTTACTGGCTACCATAGACAAGTAAACACAATCTAGTCATTTATCAGTTTGAAATGTTTATGACTTTAAGCAATGATATACAGCCCAAAAGGATAGCCGACGGCTATCATATGGGCGCGGTTTAATGATGGAGCTCTATTAGGATTGTGCTAGCCTGGGTTTCAAAGCAAACACAACTCTCGCGGGGCGGTCGCGTTGCCTTGTTAGGTTTTAGAAAACACGAATCGCTGTTATCGTTTCATTAGCTTATTCAGCCAGTAGACCCCGACGGGTCACAATAGCAAACATTGAATTTCTGCAATGTAGGGGTAATACCTAACCAAAATAATGTATCTAATCAAAATAAAACATTTCAAATTACCTACTTTTAGTAATTTTAAAATTAGTAAAGGTCGTAGTATATGCCTAAAGTTGAATATAATTACCCGAACAACGGCATTTTTTTTCTAGTTTTTGATTAATATTTTGCCACCCCTAATATAAAATGACGAAGTCTTTCATCGGTTTCACATTGTTTTACCTTGCCAATAAGATGGGACAGCAGGCAAAGCTGTGCAGTGTAGTTTTCATACTCAAAATCTAAATGCAAAACCGAATTTGAGCTATTTTACGATTGTGACTATTAATATCACGAATGCTTGTGAATGGCAACTGACTGATCATAACGGTGACAATATTGGGATACTATATTTATTTGACAACAAAATGAATTCAACAGATAAGTAAAATAACCGCTATAGTTCATAATATTCGTAAATTTACAAGGTGCTTTATCCAGCATATTTGTTTGTTCGGGTGCCGTGTTCGGGTTAATTCCAACAGAGCTTCATCATTAAACCCCGCTCATGTGAGCGCCGTCGGCTATCCTTTGGGGCTGTATATCATTGCTTTAAGCAAGCAAGCAAAGATTGGAGGCTGCCTTCTCTGATAATAGAGCAAGCAAAGTTGCTCTATTCATAACTCAGCCATTCTGATGACGTAAGGGCTCATGTAGAAGCGGTTTCAAAGTTTCAGATTTATTCTGAAGGGGAAAAGGTTCCAGTTGATGGAAGAGTCATATCTGGTGTATCCAATTGTGATGAATCTCTTATCACTGGAGAATCGATGCCAGTGAACAAGCAGCCAGGCAGCAGCGTTATCGGAGGTAGTATCAATGAGAAGGGAGTTCTACTGGTGAAGGCCACTCATTTGGGAACAGACAGCGCTCTCGCTCAAATTGTTCGACTAGTTGAGGAAGCTCAGACAAGCAAGGTATTCCTCCTCATGCATAAGCCTGCTCATGCATTCCAAAGTCTTAACAAGTAACTCTTACTCTTCTATTGATAGATAGATCCCTTAGTCTTAACAAGTAACTCTTACTCTTATATTAATAGATATATCTCTTAGTCTTAACAAGTAACTCGTACTCTTCTATTGATAGATATATCCCTTAGTCTTAACAAGTAACTCTTACTCTTATATTAATAGATATATCTCTTAGTCTTAACAAGTAACTCTTACTCTTCTATTGATAGATATATCTCTTAGTCTTAACAAGTAACTCTTACTCTTATATTGATAGATAGGTTTCTTAGTTTTAACAAGTAACTCTTACTCTTCTATTGATAGATATATCTCTTAGTCTTAACAAGTAACTCGTACTCTTCTATTGATAGATATATCCCTTAGTCTTAACAAGTAACTCGTACTCTTCTATTGATAGATATATCCCTTAGTCTTAACAAGTAACTCTTACTCTTATATTAATAGATATATCTCTTAGTCTTAACAAGTAACTCGTACTCTTCTATTGATAGATATATCCCTTAGTCTTAACAAGTAACTCGTACTCTTCTATTGATAGATATATCCCTTAGTCTTAACAAGTAACTCTTACTCTTCTATTGATAGATATATCTCTTAGTCTTAACAAGTAACTCTCACTATTCTATTGATAGATAGGTTTCTTAGTTTTAACAAGTAACTCTTACTCTTCTATTGATAGATATATCTCTTAGTCTTAACAAGTAACTCTTACTCTTATATTGATAGATATATCTCTTAGTCTTAACAAGTAACTCGTACTCTTCTATTGATAGATATATCTCTTAGTCTTAACAAGTAACTCGTACTCTTCTATTGATAGATAGGTCTCTTAGTCTTAACAAGTAACTCTTACTCTTCTATTGATAGATATATCTCTTAGTCTTAACAAGTAACTCTTACTCTTCTATTGATAGATAGGTCTCTTAGTCTTAACAAGTAACTCGTACTCTTCTATTGATAGATATATCTCTTAGTCTTAACAAGTAACTCTTACTCTTATATTAATAGATATATCTCTTAGTCTTAACAAGTAACTCGTACTCTTCTATTGATAGATATATCCCTTAGTCTTAACAAGTAACTCTTACTCTTATATTAATAGATATATCTCTTAGTCTTAACAAGTAACTCTTACTCTTCTATTGATAGATATATCTCTTAGTCTTAACAAGTAACTCTTACTCTTATATTGATAGATATATCTCTTAGTCTTAACAAGTAACTCGTACTCTTCTATTGATAGATATATCTCTTAGTCTTAACAAGTAACTCTTACTCTTATATTGATAGATATATCTCTTAGTCTTAACAAGTAACTCGTACTCTTCTATTGATAGATATATCTCTTAGTCTTAACAAGTAACTCTTACTCTTATATTAATAGATATATCTCTTAGTCTTAACAAGTAACTCTTACTCTTCTATTAATAGATATATCTCTTAGTTTTAACAAGTAACTCTTACTCTTATATTAATAGATATATCTCTTAGTCTTAACAAGTAACTCGTACTCTTCTATTGATAGATATATCTCTTAGTTTTAACAAGTAACTCTTACTCTTATATTAATAGATATATCTCTTAGTCTTAACAAGTAACTCGTACTCTTCTATTGATAGATATATCTCTTAGTCTTAACAAGTAACTCTTACTCTTATATTAATAGATATATCTCTTAGTCTTAACAAGTAACTCTTACTCTTCTATTAATAGATATATCTCTTAGTTTTAACAAGTAACTCTTACTCTTATATTAATAGATATATCTCTTAGTCTTAACAAGTAACTCGTACTCTTCTATTGATAGATATATCTCTTAGTTTTAACAAGTAACTCTTACTCTTATATTGATAGATATATCTCTTAGTCTTAACAAGTAACTCGTACTCTTCTATTGATAGATATATCTCTTAGTCTTAACAAGTAACTCTTACTCTTATATTAATAGATATATCTCTTAGTCTTAACAAGTAACTCTTACTCTTCTATTAATAGATATATCTCTTAGTTTTAACAAGTAACTCTTACTCTTATATTAATAGATATATCTCTTAGTCTTAACAAGTAACTCTTACTCTTCTATTAATAGATATATCTCTTAGTTTTAACAAGTAACTCTTACTCTTCTATTGATAGATATATCTCTTAGTCTTAACAAGTAACTCTTACTCTTATATTGATAGATATATCTCTTAGTCTTAACAAGTAACTCGTACTCTTCTATTGATAGATATATCCCTTAGTCTTAACAAGTAACTCTTACTCTTATATTGATAGATATATCTCTTAGTCTTAACAAGTGACTCTTACTCTTATATTGATAGATATATCTCTTAGTCTTAACAAGTAACTCTTACTCTTATATTGATAGATATATCCCTTAGTCTTAACAAGTAACTCTTACTCTTATATTGATAGATATATCTCTTAGTCTTAACAAGTAACTCTTACTCTTCTATTGATAGATATATCTCTTAGTCTTAACAAGTAACTCTTACTCTTATATTGATAGATATATCTCTTAGTCTTAACAAGTGACTCTTACTCTTATATTGATAGATATATCTCTTAGTCTTAGCAAGTCACATTTACTCTTATATTGATAGATATATCTCTTAGTCTTAACAAGTAACATTTACTCTTCTATTGATAGATATATCTCTTAGTCTTAACAAGTAACTCTTACTCTTATATTGATAGATATATCCCTTAGTCTTAACAAGTAACTCTCACTATTCTATTGATAGATAGGTTTCTTAGTTTTAACAAGTAACTCTTACTCTTATATTGATAGATATATCTCTTAGTCTTAACAAGTAACTCTTACTCTTCTATTGATAGATATATCTCTTAGTCTTAACAAGTAACTCTTACTCTTATATTGATAGATATATCTCTTAGTCTTAACAAGTAACTCTTACTCTTATATTGATAGATATATCTCTTAGTCTTAACAAGTAACTCGTACTCTTATATTGATAGATATATCTCTTAGTCTTAACAAGTTACTCTTACTCTTCTATTGATAGATATATCTCTTAGTCTTAACAAGTAACTCTTACTCTTATATTGATAGATATATCTCTTAGTCTTAACAAGTAACATTTACTCTTCTAATAATATACAGATCTCTTTGTTTTGCCAAAAGTAAATGGTATGCAATTGACCTCTTCAAATGCACATCCTAGTTGTTTAAATTGAATGTTTTAGGCTCCCATCCAGCAGTTGGCCGATACCATTGCAGGCTATTTTGTACCTGTTGTGTGTATTATTTCTTTGGTAACGCTTGTTACATGGCTGGCCATTGGCTACTCTCAACCATCTACTATATTCGAAGATTACAATCAGGTAAAACACTGACTTCCATTTTACGTGTTCTTTTACAATTTCTTTAGCAATTAGTTTGTTGTTTGGCAGTCACATGCAAATTTATTATTTGATCATTTAATTGCAGCTAAACTGGCCATAGCTTTTATTCATTAATATCACCAAATCAATTTTCTGTTGATTGTTCTATTGAATAAATAATATTGGTGCTCGGATAAATGACCAAAGTACCACAAGATGAGAGAATTCATTACCTATTAGGTGATACCTAAAATAGTCAGCTTCGATGTCATACTCACAAATATTCTGCTTCATGTGGTCAAAACTTGTCGATCTTGTTATAGAATACAACAGCATCTGTCTTGGCAGAGAAGGTATTTTCCAATGCTTTCCAATTTGCCATAACTGTGTTGGCGATAGCCTGTCCTTGCGCTCTTGGGTTGGCTACACCTACTGCTGTCATGGTGGGTACCGGAGTTGGAGCTACCAACGGAATTCTAATAAAAGGCGGAGAGCCTTTGGAGACTACCCATAAGGTTTGTTATCCTTCTTTCATGTACATCCTGCTAGAGCGTTTTTAGTATATATACCTATCAGAGTATGTCTTTCCCGTTAGAGTATCTCTAGTATTTATACCTATCAGAGTATGTTTTTCCCGTTAGAGTATCTCTAGTATTTATACCTATCAGATAATAACGTTTCCGTTACTGATGCTTCAATCACTTTCAGGTTCGGACTATAGTGTTTGATAAGACTGGCACTATAACTCACGGAGTGCCCAGGGTTGCCAAGGTCGCCTATTTTATAGATGAGAACATTGTCTCTCTCTCTACTTTCCTCGCTGTGGTTGGCACAGCTGAGGCTAGCAGTGAGCACCCAATTGCTAATGCCATTGTCAAATATGTCAAGCAGGTAGGTGGGCTCTTGAGCAAAGCTATTTACTGTACAAGTTGGGAGTTAGCTTCTTATTTATTGTACAAGTCATCATTCAATTATTCTTATTTTATTTGAATAAACATGTCTTAAGAAGAAAGAATATATTATATATCTGGCTGTAGCTGCTGCACGTGATGTTAGTAAGACGGTGCCAGGCAACATGAAAAAGATGGCATAGTTAGCAAACACCTTTTCCAATTTTTATTGTTGTATGCAGTTTTGATTAGTTCACATATTACAATTCATTGTTGAAGACTGAAGACACCTTGGTACCTTGGCACGGATGTCTTGCAGACGCAAAATTATATTTTAAACTATTTTTAATTTGTGGTCATTCAAAACAAAAGTGGTCGGACAGGTTTCTCCCAGACTCGAGCTGTAATCATTGCTGCTATATATCTTACTACCAAGTATGCTAGCTGAAACACTTGTGCTGATTGGTAACCTCTATTCACCTCGCCATTTCTTGTTTGAAGCTTCTATTAGACTTTCTCCAAAAATAGTTTGATGAAGAAAGCAACATCTATGGCCAATATTGAGGACAATGTATTGTTAATATATAAGACAATACAAGATGATGTATCAATACAATATAATGTATTGCGAGGGTGTTCAAATGACTGAGTCGTTGCCAGCCAATAGAGACCCGGCCATATAGAGACTCAGCCATATAGAGAGTCAGCCGTATAGAGACTCGGACATATAGAAACTCAGTCGTATAAAAACAGTCATATAGAGACTCGGCCGTATAGAGACTCGCCCGTATAGAGACTCGGTCGTATAAAGACTCAGCCGTATAGTGATTCGGCCGTATAGAGACTCTGCCGTATAGAGACTCAGTCGTATAGAGACTCAGTCATATAGAGACTCATCCGTATAGAGACTCAGACATATTGAGACTCAGACATATAGAGACACAGACATATAGAGACTCAGTCGTATAGAGACTCAGTCATATAGAGACTCAGTCATATAGAGACTCAGACATATAGAGACTCGGCCGTATAGAGACTCGGCCGTATAGAGACTCGGCCGTATAGAGACTCAGCCGTATAGAGACTCAGCCGTATAAAGGCTCAGCCGTATAGAGACTCGGCCGTATAGATACTCGGCCGTATAGAGACTCAGTCATATAGAGACTCAGCCATATAGAGACTCAGACATATAGAGACTCAGACATATAGAGACTCAGTCGTAGAAAGACTCAGCCGTAGAAAGACTCGGCCGTATAGAGACTCGGCCGTATAGAGACTCAGTCGTATAGAGACTCGGTCATATAGAGACTCAGCCGTATAGAGACTCAAACATATAGAGACTCAGTCATATAGAGACTCAGTCGTATAAAGACTCAGTCGTATAGAGACTCGGCCGTATAGAGACTCAGTTGTATAGAGACTCAAGCATATAGAGACTCAGCCATATAGAGACTCAGACATATAGAGACTCAGTCGTATAAAGACTCAGACATATAGAGACTCGGTCGTATAAAGACTCAGCTGTATAGAGACTCAGTCATATAGAGACTCAGCCGTATAGAGACTCGGTCGTATAGAGACTCGGCCGTATACAGACTCGGCTGTATAGAGACTCGGCCGTATAGAGATTCGGCCGTATAGAGACTCGGTCGTATAGAGACTCGGCCGTATAGAGACTCGGCCGTATAGAGACTCGGCCATATAAAGACTCGGCCGTATAAAGACTCGGCCGTATAAAGACTCAGACATATAGAGACTCGGTCGTATAAAGACTCAGCCGTATAGAGACTCAGTCATATAGAGACTCAGCCGTATAGAGACTCGGCCGTATAGAGACTCGGCCGTATAGAGACTCGGTCGTGTAGAGACTCGGCCGTATACAGACTCGGCCGTATACAGACTCAGTCATATACAGACTCGGCCGTATACAGACTCGGCCGTATAAAGACTCGGCCGTATAGAGACTCAGACATATAAAGACTCAGCCGTATAAAGACTCGGCCGTATAGAGACTCGGCCGTATAGAGACTCGGCCGTATAGAGACTCGGCCGTATAGAGACTCAGCCGTATAGAGACTCGGTCGTATAGAGACTCGGCCGTATAAAGACTCGGCCGTATAGAGACTCAGTCATATTGAGACTCAGACATATAAAGACTCAGCCGTATAAAGACTCAGCCGTATAGAGACTCGGCCGTATAGAGACTCGGCCGTATAAAGACTCAGCCGTATAAAGACTCAGCCGTATAGAGACTCGGCCGTATAGAGACTCGGCCGTATAAAGACTCAGCCGTATAGAAACTCGGCCGTATAGAGACTCGGCCGTATAGAGACTCAGCCGTATAGAGACTCAGCCGTATAGAGACTCGGTCGTATAGAGACTCGGCCGTATAAAGACTCGGCCGCATAGAGACTCAGTCATATTGAGACTCAGACATATAAAGACTCAGCCGTATAAAGACTCAGCCGTATAGAGACTCGGCCGTATAGAGACTCGGCCGTATAGAGACTCGGCCGTATAAAGACTCAGCCGTATAGAAACTCGGCCGTATAGAGACTCGGCCGTATAGAGACTCAGCCGTATAGAGACTCAGCCGTATAGAGACTCGGTCGTATAGAGACTCGGCCGTATAAAGACTCGGCCGCATAGAGACTCAGTCATATTGAGACTCAGACATATAAAGACTCAGCCGTATAAAGACTCAGCCGTATAGAGACTCGGCCGTATAGAGACTCGGCCGTATAGAGACTCGGCCGTATAAAGACTCAGCCATATAGAGACTCGGCCGTATAGAGACTCGGCCGTATAGAGACTCGGCCGTATAAAGACACAGCCGTATAGAAACTCGGCCGTATAGAGACTCGGCCGTATAAAGACTCAGCCGTATAGAGACTCGGCCATATAGAGACTCGGACATATAGAGACTCAGTCGTATAGAGACTCAGACGTATAGAGACTCGGCCGTATAGACTCGGCCGTATAGAAACTCGGCCGTATAGAGACTCGGCCGTATAAAGACTCAGCCGTATAGAGACTCGGCCGTATAGAGACTCGGACATATAGAGACTCAGTCGTATAGAGACTCAGTCGTATAGAGACTCAGTCGTATAGAGACTCGGCCGTATAGACTCGGCCGTATAGAGACTCGGTCGTATAGAGACTCGGCCGTATAGACTCGGCCGTATAGAGACTCGGCCGTATAAAGACTCGGCCGTATAGAGACTCGGCCGTATAGAGACTCGGCCGTATAAAGACTCAGTCGTATAGAGACTCAGTCGTATAGAGACTCAGTCGTATAGAGACTCGGCCGTATAGAGACTCGGCCGTATAGAGACTCGGCCGTATAAAGACTCAGCCATATAGAGACTCGGCCGTATAGAGACTCGGCCGTATAGAGACTCGGCCGTATAAAGACACAGCCGTATAGAAACTCGGCCGTATAGAGACTCGGCCGTATAAAGACTCAGCCGTATAGAGACTCGGCCATATAGAGACTCGGACATATAGAGACTCAGTCGTATAGAGACTCAGACGTATAGAGACTCGGCCGTATAGACTCGGCCGTATAGAAACTCGGCCGTATAGAGACTCGGCCGTATAAAGACTCAGCCGTATAGAGACTCGGCCGTATAGAGACTCGGACATATAGAGACTCAGTCGTATAGAGACTCAGTCGTATAGAGACTCAGTCGTATAGAGACTCAGCCGTATAGACTCGGCCGTATAGAGACTCGGTCGTATAGAGACTCGGCCGTATAGACTCGGCCGTATAGAGACTCGGCCGTATAAAGACTCGGCCGTATAGAGACTCGGACATAGTATATTAGTAATCAGTCTACTTGGTTATTCTTAACCATATCAATAGACATAGCATTTTGGTTTTTTGCTCCCCAATGGAAACAAGTCAATTTTTATATTCATGTTATATATAGGTATATATATATATATATCACTGTATATATATATATATAATATATAGCTCACGGATAGCTCGAACACATGGTTAATTCGAACGGTTGTTTTGGTCCGTTCCCACGTAATGATAAATTGCTATAGATAACTCGAACTCAACACTGTTAATTCGAACTGTTTTTTGCCCAACGGTTACCGAAACGGTTGTTATCGCTTTAGAAAATCACTTTATTCCAAGCCATAGAGGTAAACCTCAACTTTTCATAATTCATAAGCGTCGTTATTACCACCATCGGCAAAATATTTGTGTCAACGACTTTTCTAAAGGTTGGTGAAATTTGATTGATACCAAACATCCGCGTAGCGATAGCCCTTCGGAAGCGAGGTAACGTGAGGTAATCTTTGCATAAACTTTAAAAAAATCGACAAAATTGATCGTGGGTAAAACGCTCAAAAGGAAAAGATGTCTTTTCTTTTGAGCATTTCAACAACGATCAAGTTTTGCCAATGTCAATCTAAAAAACGTCCTGGCAATAACATCACCTCAAACAACAAGCATTCTCAAGTAATAAAAAAGTCTCTATACTTTTTGATAAAAACGTTTTAAACTTTACATTAGAAGCATTTAATTTGAAACAAGCCATTTGTGCTTATGATTTATATTATAGTTTGTATATGTTCATGTATCTACTAATAAATAAGTAAATACATGGACTTGTAACAGTGCTCTGATAACTTGAACGCTCTGATAATTCGAACACTTTCGCTCGGTCCCGTGAAGTTCGAGTTATCCATGTTTGACTGTATATATTATGTGAACCATTAAGAAGGCAGCCATGAAGGTACACACTGGGCAACATTTTGATGCAATATCAGAACAAGGGAGGTAAATCTAGTTCCTTACTACAACATAGAATATGGTGTAGTAGCCTCTCCTAGTCTGAAACTTCATTTTTTTGCATCCTGGTCCATGACTTTTTGATAATTCGGAAATCATTTTTTAATGGAGAAGGTTCCTCTTATTTGGCCTCCTATTTCGATGGCCATATTACCTCTTTGGTCACTATTGCTCATTCATAAACTTATAGATTGAGAGCTTCGTGCTTTCTACTTGTGCTATAGGTACTCAACACGGAGAGCCTTGGAAATGTGCATGATTTTAAGGCTGTGCCAGGCTATGGAATTCAGTGCCAAGTCAGTAACATCGGTCAGATGCTCAATTCATCCAAGAGAAGTCGCCCTCTCTCTCAGGCAGATCTTGACCTCAGCTACAAGCCTACCAGCTCTAATGCAAAGGTTGCCGCCGCCAGCGATGATATCGAACTACATCCAATTGGTATGTATGCTCAGGTAGTTGAAGGTGACTGAATGAGCTGACCAGCTACTGTATATCCTTGGCTATCCTTTCTGTCACACCTCTCGACTGTCACACATCTTGATTGCCAAACTGTCACACTTCTCAACTGTCAGACTGTCACACCTCTCGACTGTCACACCTCTCGATTGTCAGATTGTTGCACCTCTCGACTGTCAGACTGTCACATCTCTCTATTGTCACACCTTTCCACCTGTCAGACTGTCAGACAGAATATTGGACACAGCTGCTCTTCGTCTATTGTGAGTTATTTCCTTGCAGAGGGGGCAAGTGCGTCTGCCAAGTTTGACCTGCTAGTGGGCAACCGTGATTGGATGGCCAAGAATGGTTTGAAGGTAACAAAGGAGATGGATTGTAAGATGTCAAACCAAGAGCATGAAGGCCAAACTGCAGTGCTGTGCGCCATCAATGGTTAGCTAGTCACTTTACCCTTTGCCCTTACTCTTCTATTAGTTGACATGTAATACTGTTCATCCTCTGTTCTATTGATAACCTTCTGATCGGCTTGTTAGTGTATGCTCTATTGATAGCCTTTCGATTGGCTTGTTAGCGAATGGCCTATTGATACTCTTCTCTGATTGGTTTGCTAGTGAATGTTCTATTGATAGCCTTCTCTGATTGGTTTGTTAGTGAATGCTCTGTAGGTAGCTTTCTCCGATTGGGTTGTTAGTGAATGTTCTGTTCGTAGCTTTCTCTGATTGGTTTGTTAGTGAATGTTCTGTTGAAAGCCTTCTGATTGGTTTGTTAGCAAATGTTCGATTGATAGCCTTCTGATTGGCTTGTTAGTGAATGCTCTATTGATAACCTCCTCTGATTGACTTGTTAGCGAATGTTCTACTAATAGCCTTCTCTGATTGGCTTGTTAGTGAATGTTCTATTGATAGCCTTTCATTGGCTTGTTAGCGAATGTTCTATTGATACCCTTCTCTGATTGGTTTGCTAGTGAATGTTCTATTGATAGCCTTCTCTGATTGGTTTGTTAGCGAATGCTCTGTTGGTAGCTTTCTCTGATTGGGTTGTTAGTGAACGTTCTGTTCGTAGCTTTCTCTGATTGGTTTGTTAGTGAATGTTCTGTTGAAAGCCTTCTGATTGGCTAGCCCATTAAAAATGTACTAGAATGACAGGAATGATGGGAAAACACATATACATTACGTTGAGTGTTAAAGGCGTCTGAAGGTGCAAAAGTTTGCTTTGTTTTGACGGCGTTTAGAAAATGCACTTGTTTGAATCAGTGTTATTCTTTAACCAGAAATGCTTTAAAACTTGTTAATGTATAAAATGTCTAAAATGTATAAGGTTTTAACATTTTAGTACTTGTAAAAGATTACTAGAATGCGGATAACATTGCTGCCTAAACCTTAATCAACTTTGAACATGTTACCATTTTTTTAAATTGTCCGTCATTGTCATCCATATATTTGGTGAAAGTTGATCCTTGATAGCCTTAGCGCCATTTATTCACACTGTCTGCAGTAGATGTGGCCACAATTGGGGCTGAACATTGTTTAGCAGTTATGATTTAATATTGTCTAGCCGTGTTACAGGTTTGGTGGTGGCCATGCTAGCCGTGTCTGACACAGTCAAGCCTGAGGCTCAGCTTGCTATTTACCAATTAAAGAAAAAAGGACTTGACGTGTTTCTTCTCACCGGAGATAATGTTAAGACTGCAGCCGCCATAGCCAAGCAGGTACGCTGTGATCTGACACTTGTTACTGTCACTTGTTACCCGTTTCCAGTTGTTTCCTGTTACTAGTTGATTGTTACTAGTTACTAGCATCTGGTACTTGTTACCTGTAATTTGTTACCTGTTGTTTGTTGCTTGTGATTGTCACCTGTTATTTGTTACCTCTTGTCACCTCTTACTTGTCTCCTCTCACTTGTCACCTCTTACTTGTCACTTGTTCTCACCTGTTACTTCTCCCCTGTTGCTTCTCACCTGCTACTTCTTCCCTGTTGCTTCTCACCTGCTACTTGTGAACTGTTACGTTGCTGACTCTTAGTTGTTGCTTTGTCTTTCGATAAACGTGATCTTGCTATGAAAATCTCAGCTCTTGCCTTGATAGCTGACAGCAGAGTTTCACGATTGGGGAGATCTACAAGCGTGGCCTCCAAAGATTTGTGCCCGTTATATTTGGCTATTCCCAAGTTTGCAAATCCACTGTGAATTATAAGTGTCAAACACGAAGTCGAGTGGAAAGTGTCAAACATGAAGTTGAATGGAAACTGTCAAACATGAAGTCGAATGGAAAGTGTCAACCCTGAAATCGAATGGAAAGTGTCAAACTTGAAGTCGAATGGAAAGTGTCAACCATGAAATAGAATGGAAAGTGTCAAACATGAAGTCGAATGGAAAGTGTCAAACATGAAGTCGAATGGAAAGTGTCAAACATGAAGTCGATTGGAAAGTGTCAAACATGAAGTTGAATGGAAAGTGTCAAACAGGAAGTCGAATGCAAAGTGTCAAACATGAAGTTGATTGGAAAGTGTCAAACTTGAAGTCGAATGGAAAGTGTCAAACATGAAGTTGAATGGAAAGTGTTAAACTTGAAGTTGAATGGAAAGTGTCAAACATGAAGTCAATCGGAAAGTGTCAAACATGAAGTTGAATGGAAAGTGTCAAACATGAAGTTGAATGGAAAGTGTCAAACATGAAGTCGAATGGAAAGTGTCAACCATGAAGTAGAATGGAAAGTGTCAAACATGAAGTCGAATGGAAAGTGTCAAACATAAAGTCGAATGGAAAGTGTCAAACAGGAAGTCGAATGCAAAGTGTCAAACATGAAGTTGAATGGAAAGTGTCAAGCATGAAGTCGAATGGAAAGTGTCAAACATGAAGTCGAATGGAAAGTGTCAAACATGAAGTCGAATGGAAAGTGTCAAACTTGAAGTCGAATGGAGCATGTCAACCATGAAGTCGATTGGAAAGTGTCAAACATGAAGTCGGTTGGAAAGTGTCAAACATAAAGTCAATTGGAAAGTGTCAAACATAAAGTAGAATGGAAAGTGTCAAACAAGATGTCGAATGGAAAGTGTCAAATGTCTTTGCTGATAAACCTATTACTACGACCCACATCTTGGGCAATAGTGAATTAATGCCGAAAACTCGTCATGGTTCAAATGACAAGCTTTCGTTTGAAAAAATATTTTTCCATTATATTCATTTTTGTTAGGTTTTTAATTTATGACACAATAAGTTGATAGGATAAGTAGCATTCAATGTGATGCGAGTGTAGTTTGAGTTTCTTGTAAGGATTTGTCTTTTTTTGTCTATAGATCACGTACAAGTTCAATGATGAAAGTTAGCAAATATTCATGTGAATTATATATGTTCTAATCACTTTTAAGGGGTTGATTGCAGGCAACCTTTTGTGTTGTTTGAAAATGTCATATGTTGTAACTTTCAGAAAATCTATTTGATTGCTGCACCAAAACCAGCATAAACTCATGAAATAAGTAAATAATTGTCAAACTATAGTTCACATGCCATTTATCACCCTCAAAGCTTGTCCGTTTGTGCCATTTTATTTAGGATTTAGAATCTCCCACTTGTATGTTTATAGGTTGGCATTAAAAAAGTATTTGCCGAAGTTTTGCCTGAGCACAAAGTCTCCAAAGTGAAGCAACTTCAGTCTATGGGCCGGAAGGTGAGTCAAGTTCACAATTGATTTAAGCGGCAAGAACAGAGTGAAAGTGTGAAAAGCATGTCTTAACCCTTTGAATGCCGCCTTACTCGCTGCTCAAAGTGCTTCAAGGCCGCAGTTTTCTTACTCAAAAATGCGGCATTTTATTTTGATTCTTGCTCTCATATTACTTAGTCTATCAAGGCCAAATTAGCAATATATCATTAGAACCCTTGCAACAACAAAATATGACCAGTAGTCTGGCCAATATGTCTTGGGTGACCTTATAGCAAATCAGATGATACTGAGTACAAAAAAGCTCATTTTTGAAATAAAAATATGATTTTATTGGCTCTATCTTATATTGCATATATGCTAGCCATTTTATGTTGCATTTAGAAATGTTAAAATAACCTAAAAGCAGTTTGGAAAAGCTAGAAATAATTAATGCGGAGTTATATAATGCAATATGGATATAAAACAAATTGGAAGTGGAGCTCTGAAGAACATGATCGACTAGCAAATAAATTTGCATCATACAAAGTATGATTATGAATAGCAGAAACCTGAAATGAATGACAATGAGTGCTCCAACAAAGAGAGGTTTCGAATTTAAACTAAAAGACATTGTAACAACTTTAGACAAAAAACACCTGATAAAGTCTTGTTTTTTTAAAAACAAAAGATTTCGTATCATTACCTTTTGCAAGACATCATTTTTTCCTTTGGTGATATAGGGAATTACCAACCAATATTCCTTTTCATATTTTATAAATATATAAAGGTTTATTGTGTGATGAAAATCTGGTGAAGGAGATTGTCACGAAGTTTTATAGTGTGATGGAATTCTGGTGAAAGGGGGTTGTCACCAAGGTTTATATTTTGATGGAACTCCGGTGAAGCGGTAAAGGTTTATACCTGTCACCAAGGTTTATAGCGTGATGGAATTCTGGTGAAGGGGGGTTGTCACCAAGGTTGATAGTGTGATGGAACTCCGGTGAAGGGGGGTTGTCACCAAGGTTTATAGCGTGATGGAATTCTGGTGAAGGGGGGTTGTCACCAAGGTTTATAGTGTGATGGAACTCCGGTGAATGGGGGTTGTCACCAAGGTTTATAGCGTGATGGAATTCTGGTGAAGGGGGGTTGTCACCAAGGTTTATAGTGTGATGGAACTCCGGTGAAGGGGGTTTGTCACCAAGGTTTATATTGTGATGGAATTCTGATGAAGGGGGGTTGTCACCAGGATTTATAGTGTGATGGAACTCTGGTGAATGGGGGTTGTCACCAAGGTTTATATTTTGATGGAATTCTGATGAAGAGGGGTTGTCACCAAGGTTTATATTGTGATGGAACTCTGGTGAAGGGGGGTTGTCACTAAGTTTTGAAAGTCTTGATGAACATTTAGAAAGCTTTTGCTACATCGCAATGAAATTCAAGCTATTTCACCGTTATCCGTTATCCGTTTCCTTTACCGCTATTAATTAACTACTCATTCCAATTGTCTACTACTGCTTCATAGGCAATCTAAATATATTTCTTCTGTGAATACATCCAGTTGGTAGATATTTTTAGACATATAATGCTCATGCACCAATCGTTAAGTTTCATCCATGTTGAGCCACTGCGGATTCACAAAAGTGTGAAAATAGCACCCAAACGGTTAAAGACTTGGTATTGTGTCTACAAACTTGACCTCAACTCCAAGATGTAAATGCTTTTGTTGTAAATGCTTTTGACACTGCTGTTGTTACTTGTTGTTACTGTGTTCTACTTATTAGGTGGCGATGGTTGGGGATGGTGTGAACGACAGCCCAGCCTTAGCTCAAGCAGATGTTGGAATAGCCATAGGTACTGGCACAGATGTGGCAGTAGAAGCTGCAGACATCGTTCTTATAAGAGTATGTTATATCAGTACTAGTATACCTTAGTCATTAATATAAGAGTGTGTTATATCAGTACAAGCATACCTTAGTCATTGATATAAGAGTGTTATATCAGTAGTAGTATACCTTAGTAGTTCACCTTAGTCGTTAGCTGATGATGGGGAGATTTGAACTAGATTTCGCTTTGTTACTGACTTTCACACTGATTATGCAGTGACCGTTTACTGGTCCATAGCTTTTGAGGGTATCCTCAGTAGGCATTGCCGGAGGGTATCCTCAGTAGGCATTACCGGAGGGTATCCTCAGTAGGCATTACACCACAGAGCAAGTCGCACCAGCATCATTGAAATTTGGTTTGAATGCCATTGGTTCCAATTCATATCCAGATTTGTCTGGTAGGCCTTCTAGAAACTCTATACGTTGATTTGTCTGGTACACCTTCCAGAATCTCTATAGGTTGGTTACTGGAAACTGAGAAAACACTGCTTACTGATGCATCCTCTGTCTTTGTTGATTGTCTAAAGGTTTCTTTTATTTCTGCATCTTGACTTGGCAAACTTGAAATGTGCCCTTTTTTGTCGAACTTGAATGGCATACTTTTGGTATACCTTGTTTTTACATGAACAACGTTTCCTTTTATCCTCTTTTTTTATCCTCATAAATTGGTACAATCTTTATAGGTAGGAGCCATACTGCATATGACAGTCCCGCAGCTTCATTTTACTCTGTTTGAACTCACAGTACCCATATTGCATACAACAGTCGCACAGCTTCCTTCTACTTAGCTCGAAGTCACAGTACCTACACTGCATACAACAGTCCCACAGCTTCAGTCTATTCTGCTCGAACTCGCAGGGCCCATACTGCGTACGGCAGTCCATCAGTTTCATATTACTCGGCTAGAACTCATGCCGTTTTGCTTGCACGCGTTTTGGCTAAAAAAATCCAAAAAAGTTTGATATCAACTCATAGGTCTCTGTTTTTATGTCTGTTCTCCAACAAATGACAAAAGACAAGCACATTGTCGCCCTGCATCGGTTACTTTAGACACCTTGGAAGTATTCCTTGAACTTTTGCTCGTAATATTGCCATTTTTAGTTTCTCTGTCAAATGATGCAAACTTTGGTATGGCAAGTGTAGTCTGTGCTGCTTGCTCTGTTCCAAGTTAGTGGGTTGTGCTCCGAGTAACTATACAAATTGTTGCTGAAATTCCTGCCACTGCTTTCACATAGGTTCCAATATAGCGTTGACACTAGGATCCATAATTGGATGCTGATGTGTTCATCCAGTAGTGTGCTAATGATCTCCTCTGCTTCTATTGTTGTTGTGTCTTCACACATGTGTAAACTTGGTAGGCGGAATAACAATCAAAATTACATTCATGATATACTTCATTTCTGTAAGGAACTCCGCTTACGAAAGGCATGCGCAGAAAAAACTATGCTATAAACTGGCTTTGCCTAAAAAACTGAGCTGTTTATATATTTCAACATATCAACAAGCTTCCCTAAAAAATTAAGGTTGTTTTTTATAAAACCCATGTAGCTCATCAAGCTCAATTATAACCTTTCATGTTGCTTGCTTACTTCTCCATATAAGGGTATGTCATATAGGGTATAGCCTTATATGGATATAGCCTACTCCGACATGTCTACTTCTCTATATAAGGGTATGTCATACCCTTATATGGGTATAGCTTATTCCGACATGTCTACTTCTCCATATAAGGGTATGTCATGTATAGGTATATCCTACTCTGACATGTTTTATGGTGTAGTACGCTGTGTATCTAAAATACTGCTTTTTTAAGAATTATCAAAGTTTCTATAACTGTAGAGTGACCTAGTCGATGTCTATGGAGCCATTCTACTCTCAGCAACAACAGTTCAAAGAGTCCGTCTCAATTTTTTCTTTGCTTCCATCTACAATATAATCGGTCAGTACTATCTATGCTCAGCAATCGCGTTAGCTGATAGTAAGCCTGTTACATGTGCGATCATTATACCGTCATCGTTGATTAGTTCTTTTATGAATCTTTTGTATCATTACAATGTTATCATTAAATCTATTTCACTATCTTATAATCAGATATAATTTTTTTCTAAATAATTTCATTTGTTGAATGCTTAGGATAGTTCGACAAAAATTTGGTATCAACCAGTTGTAACTTCTGCAAGAGGTTACACTATGTTATCATTGCAAGGTTCATAGCCATTCATTATTTGGTGATAAGAGTTGTTCACCTATTCTAATGCAGGCATTACTTTGCTTTGCTATAGATTTCGCCATAAATTTTTCCAAGCCGCTTAGAATCTTGCCTAAATAAAATGTTAAATGTTACACAAATGTTTTATGGCTCATTAAAAGTTTTATTTTCTCCTTTTTATCTTTGTTAAACTAGACTATTCAACCATTTTCATCTCGGTTGCTTTCGTGCAACTATTTTCTTCTGAAGGGGTGCTGCCTCAGCAACTATTTTTGCCTCAAGGGCTGCTGCTTCAGCAGTACGATTGCGCGTCTAATACAGCCAGTCTTCTGTAGGCGAACCTAATTTGTTCTGAAGCTGCATCCTATCTTTAGACTCCTATATTTTAGAACTAATCTAGAACTAATGTTTTCATAAATATACATGAACTGCAATTCACTTAGTCTTGCCACAGCTTAAAGCCTAGTGTGATTCAGCTATACCGCTAATAATTACATGGCAATACAACAAATGCCATACAGAAGTGCAAGGAAATAATTAACTGAGAAATTAGCAATGTAAATGGGTTTTGTTTTTGCTATAGCATAAAAAAGTCAACAAAAGTGTAGGCTTCGCATTCCATTTATGCGGAGCTAGAGTTTGTAATGGAAATATACTGCGTAACTTATTCTAGCTTAACTTAGGTAAAGTTGAATTCAGTTTACCTTATGTTTTGTGTTACAGTCATAACTCAACATACGAGTTTCCTAACATACAAGATATTCAAGATGTGAAAAAGTTTCTGGGCAAATTTTTGCTTAGAGATACGAGATAAATTTGAAGTACGAGCATACGAGACAGATATCAATGCGGATGCCAGTTGATCGAGTATGCAAGAGGCCCCTTTCGAGAACAGCAACGCTCGATCTTGCTGTCGGATCGGTTTGAAAAAATTCTAAAAATGCTGGCTGAAAGAATATGTGAAAACGAGTCAAAATATCGAATCAAAACAGCGAGTCGGAACAGCGTGTCAGAATGGCGAGTCAAAAAGGAGGCAAGTCGAAATAAAGAGAGTAAAGAACTGAAATTGAAAACAAATTTAGAATTGATTTTAGTGTTACATAAGATTTAAACTTATTTTAAAGTGTTTATGTAATATGCTTGAAGTTAAGTTTAAAGTTGATGTTATGCTACGTAGTGTCACCAAAGTGTAAGGTATCGAATGTGTTGCCATCAAGTTAAGAACTCCATACACATACAATACTGTACGTAATGTCACACTTTATTGCAGATCATAACCGCTAGATAGTTATTAGTTACTTTGTCAGCGTAGGTGGTGAATTAGAACAATTTAAAGCCTGCCTTTCCATTGTAATATCTGGTTCAGGTGGTTTATAGGAACAGATAAATTCGTATTTAATTATTTTATATAGAAAAAAATGGAAAAAATTATTTGAGATACGAGAAAATTGACATTTAAGATATGAGAGAATTGACATTCTGGTCCTGGAACGCATTAAGCTCGTATGTCGAGGTGTGATTTTATTGGCATGTTTCATATCGTTCACATTTCCTTTTTAATGTTTGTTTACTTACAGTCTTTTCTCATCATGGTCACTCACAAAACTGATGCAACATTAAACTTTCAACGTTGTACGCGAAATTTCTTTTCAAATATTGGCTTGCATTTCGCATCCAGTGTCAGAAAATTATTAAGGCAATCACATGTAGAGATTTGACTAGACTTGGTTAGAGTGCTTTCGTTGTTAAAATAGTGACCCTTAATCATTCTCTGAATAAACTTGTGGAAGTTAATTGTAGTTAATAACAAAAATTTCCATGCTACAGCTATTTTTAAAAACTGACAAAATTAGTTGTCCAAACATTTTGAGTATATATTGTGCTATTTGCCTGATATGAATTATTCTATTGGATTTTACAGTTGTGATCACAACTACGGGACCACTTAAAACTCAGACACTCAGACAATTGTATTATCTCAAGTAGGAATAGCCTCTACATTCTCTATTCGTTCGATTAGACAAAGACAGTCCTTTATCTCATTTTTACATTTGTACCTGAATCGAGAGGTACCAGTATTGTCGTACTCAAGGTTTTGATGAAAAACATCTGCTGGACAGTAACCTTTCTAATACACACACTTCTATGCACGATTTGTTATTAATTACTCAACAAATTCAAGTGTTTTAATTTGTTTTCTCAGTTCATATTAATTACCAAATCATCTTTTATTGTAATCATGGCAAAACAGACTTAATTTAGCTATTACAGTAGTGATTGCAATTATGGGACCGCTTAAGATGAACACATTTTTTGTTGTTAATTCATATATTGTTCCGGCGGTATTATGTGAATTATGAGAATATGCACATCAATGAAAAGCTCAGAATGCACTGGATAAGACTATTACCGGTATGTAAAACTAACTGATATTTGCTTTATTAGTTTGATTGTGATACAATTTGGTATTTACGGCATAAAGTGGTACACAAATCCAAAACAAATTTTTTTTTAGTTATGTGACAAACGCAACTTAATTTAACATAATTTTAAAACATAGTTATAAAAGTTAATTGGTGGTTTTTTCAAGTTCCTTTAGAGTATTTCTAGCATCCTAGTATTTGGTATGACACCATAAGCCTAGACTGACCTGATAGGGTATACTGGGTGGCCATTAAACAGATTTTATTACTAGAGTGCACTTTTGATGGTAGACAGAACTTCTAGAAAATTTGCTTTTCAAATATGTATAATATGTATGGTCTGAGATTATAGGGAAAGGAAGTTCATGCCATAAATAAAAAATATTATTATAAAATTACCAGGCGGTCCCATTATTATGATTACCACTGGAGTTTCATAATATGTTGCTCTAAGTTATTAGAACCAATAGTGGTTGTCGTTTACTAAAAAAGGCCAGATTTCATTAAACAGTTAATCCATTGTTTGTTTTTTTTTACGTCATCACCCTGTTTGCACAAGCACTCGTCCACGAAAAAACCGCCATTTTTGTAGAAAACGATCGTCATTCTCTTGATTAATAGTATTTTTCGGTGTTTTGATACTAAAATAAAATATTTGCAAACAAAAGCATTGTTTGCAATAATTAAGTGCAGAAGCTTCTTGTTTTTAACGATAAAAGTTGTCCATAAAGATGGCAGACAACATAGAATGACGTCACAAAAAACGAAGGATATGGAATTGGCAAGGTTTACTAGCTATAGCAGTGTTCTGCTCAGTCAGTCCTATCCCTGTTAGCCATATCAATGGGAAATCAGTTATGTCAGTCGGCTGTGGCCCCTCTGTGATACTATAGTGCACAGCTTTAAAGATGTGGTTGCGTCAAAAAATTCGATTTAATGAAATTAAGACCCATAAAAGGCTGAAACATAAACTACAATTTGATGCCATTTTTGTCTTTGCAGACCAACCCTGTCCAGAGATATATGCGTTTAAAAAGCTCACGTTCCAGCGGGTGCTTCTTTTGTGACGTCACAAGCAATACATCTGAAAAGAAACCACGAGCGATAAATATGAGGTCGCTTCCTTAGCCAATCATCAGCGCGAAATTTTTATATAGGCTGTAATAAATGTTATCACTCGTAAAACGCGTTGTCTGTGATCTCAAATTTAGGGATTTAACTCTATTATTAAATCGCATGGACATCGATATTTACTAAATTAATTAACATCGTTACTTTAATGAATTACTCGATCGACACGTTTTATTGGCGAACAACATAATTGTAAAACTTGCTGTCAAGTTACTGCGAAGGTGACTCCGAGTTTTCTTGGCATCAGGTAGTTAAAGTTCTACGGAGGAAGATCGGAGCATGGAGGTAAATTTATCTTTTACTTTGAGTCTCCTATAGAGTTTCCTGTTGGGTTTACATTCAGATTATATTTCCCTGTTTGAGGCTAAAATGTAATTTCCTGCGCGTGCGAGATACGTATGTACAGTGAGTTTTTGACAGCTTCTTTTTAATCTTTAGCATCTAGCTATACAATGGCTTAGATTGATGAATATACTAAAGTTAATAATTTTAGTACTCATTAATGCATTTACTAATTAATAAAATTTTAACTTTTTGCTATCTCCAATCACCGTTTTATACTTTTTTATTGTTTCACTTAGCTATATTTGCTATGATACCGTACAGGATGAATTTATTCGCGGAGTTATATTTCGCGCAAATTGCCATTTCATGCATATTCGCGAATTAATTTATTCGTGGCTAAAAACTGCTACTCTCTATGAAGAGTTACCTCTATTACGTTTACCAATAGAGTTAACCCTACGCATGTGCGCATTGCGTGTTTCGTTTTCTATTTAGCTTACAACTGCGGGTGGATCGTGCTAAGGCGGGACAGCTAAGCTATAAAATTTTTGCTGCATTCAGAGTTTTTTATGAATATTCACAGATTTGGAGGCCTTTGATGAACCAACAATTTGTGGTAAGTAATGCGTTTTTTTCAAAACCATTTACTAAGTTAGTTGAATTTTCCTTTGGTTCTTCGGTAAAACGCAATATTTATTTTTTCCATCCCTACCGCTTCATTATTTGTTTTAGTGTGAAAGAGAGATTTTTCGTCATACACGCAAGCACAATACGGCAAGGGTGGTGTATGTCATTCTTAGAAGATCACGGATCATTCAGAGAAGTCTGGAAATTGAGATAGAAGTGACCGCAGCTACTTACGAGGAGAATATATCTGTTTTAAAAAAGGAACAAAAACGCCTTTACGAGCACAAATCTTTGGCCAACCAGCAGAACTTTGCAATAGTAAGCCACGAGGAGAGTTCTGATGATAACTTCCTTACCAGCCATGTAGTAGCGAGAGAATCGCCTTTAACATCTACCCAAGACAGTGACAGCGATATAGAGCTGGTATTACCAAAATAACTAGTCAGAGAGCGCCATTACACGCTAGTATTCACTTATAAAGAGTATCAGTTTAGTTTTATTGCTCTAGACAACCGCCATATAGACTAAACTGTTTATATTTACTCCATTCATCGTTTGTAAAATTTTATTTTTATTTGAAATATTTTATTTGTACACTCAAGTTTGTAATAAATTATAATATATCTATACGTGAAATAAAATATATAATTTAATCATGTTTGCTGCAGCGATATCAAGGAGTTGTTGTCAATGAAGGGGTCTAGGTTGACTGATTGCTTCTCTGCCAATATTCCTGCCTTGATGAATATTACTACTTGTCTCTAGTTTTCATAATCGGAGTAGGTTGTTTCATTCTCAATCTGCAGTAAACACAAAGTGTTAAGGAAGTACAAAGACAATAGCTGAAGTATTTACTGAAAGCGATCAGTTTTTAAACAAAAGAATTAACTAATGCAGTTAATTATGTAAAAACGTATCTGCACTGCAAATCAAATACATACCATAATGTCCAGATCAGAATCATGATCGTCCTCAACTTCGGTATTAAAGACTGATGGGGTTGATTTCAATGTAAAAAGACTAGGAGAGATTTTTTTTGCGATGACGAAGCTATGGCGAATAACTTGTGAAAACCTTGAATAATTTTATAAAGTTTGATGCAATGGCAATAAAACTCGAAGCCCGGCGATGATTTTAAAGAAGTTTTGGAACTCGGCTACGTTTCGTACTTCTGCCTAGCGGCTATTTTTGCGATGACGCCATTCTGCATATCTTGTGACAACATTGAATAATTTTGTAAAGAAATGTGATGCATTGGCAATGGTGTTAGCTCAAAACCCAGGCAATGATTTTAAAAATGTTTTGGAACTCAACTACGTTTAGTATTTATATTAACAACTAACCTAGCAGCTAGTTTTTAATTTGATGCAGTAGTTATTCTCCCTTGTGATTAAAAATAGAACTAATTATTCACGGAATTTAATAATTCGCGGTACTGACTGTTCGCGAAATCGCGAATTTTTATAACCAACGAATATTTTCATCCTGTAGGGTATACTAAAGGTGATATTTTAGTACTCATTAATACATGCACTAATTAATAAAATTATAACTTTTTGCTATCACTAATCATCGTTTTATATTTTTTATCGGTTCACCTAGCTACATTTGCTTCAAATTTTCTGTGGCAGTTTTATTTAGTAAATTAGATTTATGATTTGACATTAAATGTTCACTTTTCACTTGTAGAAAGTGAAGAAAATCGATTGATCAATGCAAATCTTTAACTTCCAGAACCAAAGCTTCGAATCGTTGGCTTGGCGTACTTGTGCCTTTGTTAAACACTTATTCGTTTTTAAAATTACACTCGCAATCTATCAAACTCCCAATTTGAAAGCTTTCAGTAGATCTGCTTTAGAATGACATATCTATGAATGACATATATTTATTGCATTTTTTTTACTGATTACAGGATGTTTATGTCGTCCCACCAGCCGAAGCAGCTTTGTCAGTGTGGAAACTGCCATAAAGGGGAAAGAGAGACTTGAATGTGTGCTGCATAAACCAGAAAATCGATTGATCAATGCAAATCTTTAACTTCCAGAACCAAAGCTTCGAATCGTTGGCTTGGCGTACTTGTGCCTTTGTGAAACATTTCTTCGTTTTTAAAATTACACTCGCAATCTATCAAACTCCCAATTTGAAAGCTTTCAGTAGATACGCTTTAGAATGACATATCTATGGATGACATATATTTATTGCATTTGTTTTACTGATTACAGGATGTTTATGTCGTCCCACCAGCCGAAGCAGCTTTGTCAGTGTGGAAACTGCCATAAAGAAGAAAGAGAGACTTGAATGTGTGCTGCATAAACCATGATGTTTTGTTTGAGTTTGTTGCAGTAGATGAATTTGTCTTATTGTATCAGCTAAAACTATGTGAGTGGCCACGACTTGATGAATATTTTTAATAAAAGCTTTATGCCGAGATGAAAATTTTTTTGCTCGTAAAAATTATATAATAAATTATATTGTTGAAGATAATGCAAAACATAATTTGCAGAATATTGTAGTGAATTGGATACGGTATATGGATGTCCGCAGAACTGGAGAATGTGAGCTCAAATCCAGTTTGCAACAGACTTCTAATCCTTAAAACTCTATCCCTATGTATATTCTTTTCAAAGACACAGCTTGCTTATTTTACTTACGGTAGTAAGAAACTAGTTTTCAGTGTGGGCAATGATATACAGCTCCGCCCCAAGGATAGGCGACAGACATAATGTGGGCGGAGCTTTTGGGAGGCTGTATACATGTATCCTTAGTATGGGTAGCGGCAGAACTGTGCTGATACAAAGACCTTATTCTACATAGTTTGCCTGGCAGAATTACCGTAGACCGTTAGAATTGGTAGTCGGTACTCAAAGGTTTACACAGCATTTGGAGAAAGTGAGTAAGACAAATTTTCAATTTTCGTTATTTGAGGCCTTTGAAACATTCATAATAATGTATCTGTAGCGGGGTTTAAAATTTTATTCTAACCAACGAGCAAATACAAAATAAAATATATGCCAATAGAGCCGCGTAGGACTAGACTTTTATCGCAAATAGCCGATGTGAATACGAGATATATTGACAGATAAATCACGCGTGACATTTTGGGCAAGTCTGGGCATGTTTTTTTGGCCTCAGTATTTTTACCGCGATCAGATTTTTTCGATTTTAATTTTCAAATATCTTGGCAATGATATCGCCTAACACAACAAACAACATATCAACTGATAGAGAAAAAAAATGCTTTTTAAAATCAACTCAATTTCGATGCAACCACATCTTTAAAGGACTTACTTTAACTGCTTGTATGGTGTTTCCAACAACAATTTGTTTTTATTTTATCCATTCAGCACCGTTTCATTGCTGCTAATTTATGCTTGTTATCTCGTCTATCCTTTCAGGAGTGCCTGTGGCAGCTGGGGTCTTTAGTCCTTTGGGGTTCAGCTTGCAGCCGTGGATGGCTTCAGCAGCAATGGCCATGTCAAGTGTATCCGTTGTCTCTCTTAGTCTCCTTCTCAAACTGTAAGTGTCTAGCGCACCAAGCTGATGACTTACGCCAAAAAAGTCGGTGCAGAACTTACTGGCTTACACTCGGTATACTGTGATAGCAAATGCTGACTTACACTGAGTGGTTGCATTTCAAAATTGGCGTAAGACAGAGTTTCTTTCATATTGTTTCGCAGCTGGAAAAAACCGTCAAAGGAATCACTTGTCACTACCGATTACTTTGAGTATGTCAACAGCTCTGACCCATTTGATGATGAAGTAGAGGTCTTCCGTGGTCTCGATGATCAGCTTCCCGCTGACCGCGGAAAGGTAAATTGCCTCTTCTCCTTTTTGTACTCCCACATCGCTGTCTCAATTTTCTCTCATTCCGCTTGTGTCCTTTTATCTCCAGTTTTCTCTCCAGTTTTATCTCATTTCTTTCTTCTTTCCCTTTATTCCTTTTTTTTCCTTCTTTTCATTTTCTCTCTCTTCACTCTTTTGTTGACGAACACGTTGAGATATGTGGAAAAAAGCAATGTAATGACCCTTCATGGTAAGGGTCCTTTATGGTAATGGCCACTTATGGTACTGGTCCCTCATAGTAATAATCCTTTATTATAATGGCCCCTTAATGTAATTGCCCCTTATGATCATAGTCCCGTATAGTAATGGTCCCTTATTTAACGGTCCTTCATGGTAATGGTCCTTTATGGTAATGGTCCTTTATGGTAATGGTCCCTCATGGTAATGGTCCCTCATGGTAATGGTCTTTTGTGGTAATGGTCTTTTGTGGTAATGGCCTCTTATGGTAGTGGTCTTTTATAGTGATAGTCTCTTATAGTAATGGGCTCTCATAGTAATGGCCTCTTATGGTAAAGGTCCCTTATGGTAACGGTCCCTTATGGTAATGGTCCTTTATGGTAATGCTCCGTAATGGTAATGGTCCTTCATGGTAACGGTCTTTTATAGTAATGGCCTCTTATGGTAATGTTCTTTTATGGTAATAGCCTCCTATGGTAATGATATCTTATGTCATGGTTTTTTGTTAAAATCTGTTAACTGAGTGTTTCTGCAAACTAGAAACTCTACACACTTGAAAACTTTCACATCTTTTGTAAGCTGTTCTTTAGTTTTAGCTACTTCCAATTGGCAAGGTACAAGTTTCTCAGCATTGCTCATCGTGTTTTAATGAAAGCATAGACTCTTCATTTTAAAAAGCAGGTTTCATATTGCTCATCATTTATGTTGTTATTGCTTTAATGTTTAATGCTTTATTGCTTTTGTGAATGAATTGTATGCTGTACAGTTTGTTGAAAATTTAATGACAGAAATAAGCTGCCGATGATTTGCATGACAAGTTGAAGTGGGTAAGCCCAACTAGCTGCTCTGTTTTCTCATTTTATATTCTTGTTTAAGAAGTCATTTTACTGTTTCCAATGGTTGTTTTGCTCATGCTTCCGCCGCATGAACTTGAAAATGCATTTCTCAGAGGACAAATTACTAGCTTCTTGGATAGATTATAAGCTGATGGCTTCATTTTAAGCCTATACGCTAGTTATATCTTACAGGCGTCAGTCAAGTCCAGTATAAGCTTGTGTGCTAGTTATATCTTACAGGCGTCCCTCAAGTCCAGTATAAGCTTATGCGCTAGTTATATCTTACAGGCGTCCCTCAAGTCCAGTATAAGCTTATGCGCTAGTTATATCTTACAGGCGTCCCTCAAGTTCAGTATAAGCTTATGTGCTAGTTATATCTTACAGGCGTCCCTCAAGTTCAGTATAAGCTTATGTGCAAGTTGTATATTACAGGTATCCCTCAAGTCCAGTATAAGCTTACGCGCTAGTTATATCTTACAGGCGTCCCTCAAGTCCAGTATAAGCTTATGCGCTAGTTATATTGTAAAGGTTTTGTGCGACCTAAACTTTCCTCCACTAGTACAAGACTCGGTGCATGAGTTTATACATATATTTTCTGCTTAGTTCATAAGCTGTACAAGAATGCTCAAGTAACAGGCAATGAGCAGGCCCAGAACAGCTCTGCTCTTCTACACAAATGTTCGAGCTTATATAGCTAGTAAGCTCCGCCTCCGTTCGGCTCGGTCTTGACTTGGCACAGCTAAACTCTGACCTCGTTATTCTGCCTGACTGAGCACAGCCCGGCTCGGCTTAGCTCAGCCCTAGGCTCAGCTCTCAGTGGATCACATTCCACAAGACTCTCCCTCCAATGGTGACCACGGTCTCCAATCTAGACCTTGGGAGAGAGCTTATGGTAGCCACTCGGCAGACCTCCTCCTCTCCTGTCAGGGTTCTGTCCAGTTTCACGTCATCTGCTTCGGAGACAGCTTTTCCAGGGCAACTCGTGCTGGCCTCGGCAGTCGCCTCCTCCAACTCCTGATCTTCCTTGGCTGCTGTCACACCTAATGGCTCCCATGCACTCAGTGCTTCCTCAGCTTCTTTCAAGCTAGTTGTGACCGAAGTCAATAAATCTTGTAGCGAGGTGTTACCTTCTCTGTCCATCCTCTCGAGTGCTCTAACGTCCTCCAGAGAAAACCAGTGTTTTAAAAAGAAAGCTTTAGTCGCGTCTGTAAGGACCATTTTGCTGCCTTCCTGTTCGACCTTCGGACCGTTTTCCGACAATTCAATGGAGTAGTTCCTCTTCGGTCTCCACCGGGTTTGCTTCAAGTTCTCCTGGAACTTTTTCCCGTGTTGCCGGATTGATTCCCTCGAAACTCGGAGGGCAGCTTTGGCTTTCTCCTTCCTCCGGTCTGGCCGGATTTTCTCCCGGAGTTATCTCCTGCTCTCGTTTTTCTGCAGTCTCTAGCAGCAATTTTTCCCAGCTGGGGGCGGCATTATGGGTACAGGGTCTATTCTGACCTCCTCCTGCCTCTTCTCTGGCCTGCTGGGTCGAGTTTCTTTCATGTTAGAACCTCTCTTTGGCGCCAGGGTAGCCGGGGCTTGCCCCAACTTTTCTGGGCAAGCATGATAAGATTTCAGCCTTCCTTCGCTCTGAATGGAAGACTGGCCCTGTCGTTCCACCAGATATGTGTGGTTCCCCTAGGCCTTCAGGACCTAGTATGGTCCCACAAACATCTTCTGTAGCTTGGGATTTTCTCCCCGTCTCCGGCGTTTATTCAAGAGCCATACCCAGTCGCCTGGGGCGTACAGCGGTGGCTCCTCCTGGTCCTCCTGTCTCACTTCCATCTGACTTTGTCGTAGCGCCTCGTGCACCGTCTGCAGGAGGCGTGTTTAAGGGCGTGCTCGTGGGCAGGCAAGAACTCGGTCGGTCATGGGTGGTTTTCCAGCTGGTCCGGCAACCTCAGCTCCCGTCCCAACATCAACATGTTGGCTGTCTCTCCGGTTGCGGAGGGGGGTGCCTCGGTATGCCCTCATCAGCTAGGGAAGCAGCAGGTCCCACTTGTCCCGTCTCCGGGCCAGTAGTAGTGCCCTCAAGGAGTCCCCGATTGTTCCGTTCAACGATTCCGTTGGCCAGTGGGTGATAAGGAGTCGTATGGGCTTTCCCCACGTTCCAGAGTTGGCACAGTTCAGCCATCAGTTGGCTCTCAAACTGCGCCCCTGGTCCGTGTGGATCTGCTCGGGTAACCCCAGGTAGCAGAAGACCTGCTCATCCAGTGCGTTTGCGACCACTGAGGCTTAAGCACTGGCACTACCAGCACTGGCAGGGCGCACTGGCACTACCACCGTGGCCTCAGGTAGTGCCAGTGCGTCCTGCCATCGGGTGAAGTGGTCGGTGAAGACCAGCACCCACTTGTTCCCCCTAGGTGTAACCGGAAATGGCCCCACCAGGTCCATGGCCACTTTCTGCCAGGGTCGTCCGGCGTAGAGCCTTCTTTTCCCTCCGGCTGCTTTTGTGTTCCCATGCTTTGCAGACTGGCACACCTCACAACTCTTGATGAGCCGTCTGACTGTGGCCATCAGTCTGGGCCAATGCCAAGTCAGCTAGAGGCGGCTTATCGTTCTTCCAACCCTAGAGTGAACCAGGGTGTGCGTTTGCCACACCATGGTCTTCCACATGGCCGGGGGACAGATGGCGCACCATCTGGCGTGGCCCTGCGGGGCCACGCGTGCTTCCAGCACGCCCTCCTGTCGTATGCGCAGAGAGCCTCGCATATTATGCAGGATATCCAGCTCTCTGCTCCCGACTTCCAAGTGTTCCACTGGCACCTCTTCCCCTGTGGCGATGGCATGATACATAATGGCCACTGGTCCTTGTTCGGTGGCCTGTGTCCTTGCCAGCTCGCCCTTTGGCCCTGTTATCCCTGGTGTGGCTTGTAGCCCCTCGGAGGAACCTCTGGCACCCAGGTTCAATCCCGCCACTGTTGGGGCGGGAGTCCCGTGCGAGTTGCTGGCCGGCCCTCCGGGGTATGCGGCGTTGCTCAGGGTCGATCCCGCCCTGTCGAGAGCGGGAGTCCCATCCAGGCAACTGGTCGGTACCCACGCGGCTAACGGCCTTTGTTCCCTTGCCAACTCCTGTGAGGGGCCCCCCGTCCCTCTGCTCAATACTCGCGCATTTCCGGCAGTCCTCGCAGGTTTGCCTGCTCAACCCATCTGCGTTCTCGTGGCAAGTCCCTGACTGATGCTCCAGGACGTAGCGGAACTCAGCCAGGATTGCTAGCCACCAGGCTACCTAGTTCGAGGGTTCCTTCCTCCTGCATGGCCACCGGAGTGACGCGTGGTCCGTCCGTAGGAGGAACTCCTGGCCATACAAATACGGCCGAAAGTGCTTCACTGCCTTTACCACCGCAAGCAGCTCCCGTCGGGTGACGCAGTAATTGCGCTCCGAGGGGGTGAGGGTCTTGTTGTTGTAGGGAATGACTCTCGCAGCCCTCCTGTACTTGGGACAGCATGGCCCCCACTCCACATCTGCTGGCGTCTGTGTCCAGGATGTACTGCCTCCGGGGATCCGGGTAGCCCAAGATCGGGCGGTGCTGATACTATCCTTCAGTGCGTTGAAGGCAATCTGTTCTCTTTCCATCCATCTCCAGGGCTCTCTTTTTGCAGTCAACCGGTGCAAGGGATGCGCTGTAGTGGCGAACTCCGGGATATATTGTCGGTAGTAGCCGACCGTCCTGAGAAATCCTTGGAGTTCTTTCACTCCGCGCGGTCTCAGCTACTCCGTGACTGCCTTCATCTTTTCAGGGTCTGTAAAGACTCTGTCCTGGCTTACTATCTGACCCAGGTAGCAGACCTGGGGTTGCAATAGTTTGCACTTGGATGGCTTTAACTTCAGTCCGGTCTTGTGGAGTCTCTGGAAGACCTCCAGCCGATGCAGATACGTATCAAAGTCCGGGGCGATGACTATAATATCATCCAGGTATAGTAGCAGCGTTCTCCAGTGGAGGCCGTGTAGAACGCGTTCTATAAGTCTTTGGAAGGTGGCAGGGGCGGACATCAGTCCGAAAGGCAACACCTTCCATTTCCATAATCCGGACAATGTTGAGAAAGCCGACTTCTGCGCTTCTGCATCCAGGGGTACCTGCCAGTACCCGCTCACCAGGTCGAGCGTGCTGAAACAGCGGCTGCCGGACAGGGCGTCCAGGCTGTCGTCGATCCTGGGTAGAGGGTAGGCGTCCTGCTCGGTGATGGCGTTTAGACGCCGGTAGTCGATGCAGAAGCGCCACTTCCCGTCCTTCTTTCGGATCAACACCACGGGGGAGCTCTAAGCTCTTCTGTTTGGCTCAATAAGGCCCCTTTTGAGCAGATCCTGGACCCGCCTTTCGGCCTCCTTCTCCGGTCCGAGTCTGTGGGGGGTTGCCGGATTGGCTGGGTGCCCTCCTTAAAGCACATAAATTACATAATTTTTTTATTATATAATTCAATACATCAAAGTCTTAGCTTTCAAATGAGCCTATATTTAATACACAAAGAATAAAACTATGAAAAACAGGGTGTCAAAAGTACGTCCTGCAAAAAAAAGCACTTGGTTCAGGTTCTCAAAATGTGATGTCACAATTATTATTTAGCCTTTAGTAGTCGATCCTTTTCGCTGCTATTGAGGCTGCGCTTTTCTTTGACAATCGGTGCTCTTAAACCCAGAGAGCGCTAATAATAAACTAGGATTCTAGATAATCAACAATGTCCTGGGATCATGCTAACGCCCGACCAATACAAACACATGTTCTGAATTGATTAATTATGCTTTAATAAATATACTGCCGTTGATAAAGGTAATGAAATCACATCGATTAAATTGTGACCTGCGGTTGCGTGGCACTAAGACTATATGTCAATCGCACTTTCGTGAGATCACGCAATGCTTGAAATTAATTAGTCTCAGTCGCGACCCTCAACATAACAATAAAATGAGAGGGCTAGTGCATAATATCATGGGAAAACATAGTATGGTGCTTGGAATCTGAGTTATTTATCATAGAAATAATCTGTGCATAGAGAACTAATGACACTGATTCTTTTGTCATCTTCATTGGTTCTCTGGAGTTGTCCTACCTTCGCCTGACACTAGCGTCATTATCGTAGTTGATAAATATAATTTTCCTTGGCTTAGTCTTTGCTGGTTAAGACCAACCGTCGGCTGTCACTGAATCCGGTGTAGTCCTATTGTGTTTCCGAGGTTGTTTGGCCTTGGTACAGCCAGCAGTCGGAGCTACTGCTGTGGCCATTCTTTGTTTCCCGAAGCCGGTTTGGTGTAGCGAGAGCAATTCTTCCGTACATGCCCCGGTTGCCCACATCCCCAGCAAAGGGTAGCTGGCTGGCTCTTCTCGGTTGGAGTGCGAACCTGCTTTTGGGGCCATTCCACCTTGTTCGTGAGAGTTTGGACCAGCCGGGCTAGTCGTCCTATAACATCGGTTTTGGCCAAGTTCACCTGGTCGGAGGTTCCTCCCTCCAGGGTTCGTACCTAAGATCCGGTGGATTTACACTTGCCTTCTTGGAACTGGAGATAGTCATTTTCAGCCTATACAGCGTCAGCCAGGGTGGGCGTATGTACGGCCAACAGATGTCGCTGCAGGGCAGGGTCCCTTAGTGAGCTGCAGAAGGTCTCCATAGCCATACTATTTCGGTGTCGATTCGGCAGGTCCCCGTGCGCAGTGCGTACCAACCTCTCGACCTCCATGGCATGCTCCTGAAGTGTCATCTTTTCCTCTCGCCTAAGGGCATTGAGCTGGCTTAGCGCCTGCCTGGCGGATAGCCCGAATCTTGCCCGGAGGGCATTGAAAATGGCCTCCTGTTCCTCGGCCTGTCCGCAGTCCTCAGCCTGTTCGCCCAGTGTTTCCCGGAGGTGCAATAGAGTTGCTCCTTCCGTCCACTGGTTGGCGTCAGCTACCTTTGTGAAGCGAGTAATGAAGTACTCCACATCTCCCTTTCCAGTGTACTGGGGAGTCCTAAAACGTGGTGCCGGTTCCTGAGTCCTTGGCATCAGTAGTACCCGTTCTACTGCCTCGACTAGTTGGTCGGGTCCCGGGTCAGCACTTCCTGCTCTCCTATTGGCCATGTCTGGCTTTCAGTAGGTTTCTGCTCTCTTCCCAGAGCAGTGCCTCTACTGTGTCCGTAGTTGTCGGCTCTTTTCCGGGTTTCTTCCTGTAGGAAGTTCTTCCGGCAAGAGCACACTGCCTCCTCAGGTAAGTCCTGTCAGAGCCTTTAGTAGGTTTCTGCTCCGGGAGCAGTGCATCTACTGGGTCCGATACTGCAGGTCTTTTCACAGCTCTCTCTGGGTTTCTTCCCATAGGAAGTTCTTCCAGTAGGAGCACGCTGCCTCCGGTAAGTCCTGTCAGAGTCTTTAGTAGGTTTCTGCTCCCGGAGCAGTGCATCTACTGGGTTCGATACCGCAGGGCTTTCCACAGCTCTCTCTGGGTTTCTTCCTGCTGTCAGGAAGTTCTTCCAGTAGGAGCAGTGTCACCGTTTTTCAGGCAGCCCAATTCATCCAGAGTCCAGTAATCCTCTCAGTGTCTAGGGATCCTGATGCGAGTCCTGTGGTAGAGTTCTTGGGATCGTCAGCGATCCCACTGCTGCCACCAGTGTAAAGGTTTTGTGCGACTTTCACTTTCCTCCAATAGTACAAGACTCGTTGCATGAGTTTATACATATATTTTCTGCTTAGTTCATAAGTTGTACAAGAAAGCTCAAGTAACAGTCAATGAACAGGCCCAGAACAGCTCTGCTTTTCTACACAAATGTTCGAGCTTATATAGCTAGTAAGCTCCGCCTCCGTTCTACTTGGCTGGACCCGGCACGGCTCGGTCTTGACTCGGCACGGCTCTGGCTTGGCTTTGGTTTGGCTAAACTCTGACCCCGTTATTCTGCCTGACTGAGCACGGCTCGGCTTAGCTCAGCCCTAGGCTCAGCTCTCAGTGGATCACATTCCACAACGATATTTTACAGGCGTCCCTCAAGTCCAGTATAAGCTTATGTGCTAGTTATATCTTACAGGCGTTCCTCAAGTCCAGTATAAGCTTATGTGCTAGTTATGTCTTACAGGCGTTCCTCAAGTCCAGTATAAGCTTATGTGCTAGTTATGTCTTACAGGCGTTCCTCAAGTCCAGTATAAGCTTATGTGCTAGTTATATCTTACAAGCATCCCTCAATTCCAGTATAAGCTTATGTGCTAGTTATATCTTACAGGCATCCCTCAAGTCCAGTATAAGCTTATGCGCTAGTTATATCTTACAGGCATCCCTCAAGTCCAGTATAAGCTTATGTGCTAGTTATATCTTACAGGCCTCTCTCAAATCCAGTATAAGCTTATGCGCTAGTTATATCGTACAGGCGTCCCTCAAGTCCAGTATAAGCTTATGCGCTAGTTATATCTTACAGGTGTCCCTCAAATCCAGTATAAGCTTATGCGCTAGTTATATCTTACAGGCATCCCTCAAGTCCAGTATAAGCTTATGTGCTAGTTATATCTTACAGGCATCCCTCAAGTCCAGTATAAGCTTATGTGCTAGTTATATCTTACAGGCGTCCCTCAAGTCCAGTATAAGCTTATGCGCTAGTTATATCTTACAGGCATCCCTCAAGTCCAGTATAAGCTTATGCGCTAGTTATATCTTACAAGCATCCCTCAAGTCCAGTATAAGCTTATGTGCTAGTTATATCTTACAGGCGTCCCTCAAATCCAGTATAAGCTTATGCGCTAGTTATATCTTACAGGCATCCCTCAAGTCCAGTATAAGCTTATGGGCTAGTTATATCTTACAGGCGTCCCTCAAGTCCAGTATAAGCTTATGTGTTAGTTATATCTTACAGGCATCCCTCAAGTCCAGTATAAGCTCATGTGCTAGTTATATCTTACAGGCATCCCTCAAGTCCAGTATAAGCTTATGTGCTAGTTATATCTTACAGGCCTCTCTCAAATCCAGTATAAGCTTATGCGCTAGTTATATCGTACAGGCGTCCCTCAAGTCCAGTATAAGCTTATGCGCTAGTTATATCTTACAGGTGTCCCTCAAATCCAGTATAAGCTTATGCGCTAGTTATATCTTACAGGCATCCCTCAAGTCCAGTATAAGCTTATGTGCTAGTTATATCTTACAGGCATCCCTCAAGTCCAGTATAAGCTTATGTGCTAGTTATATCTTACAGGCGTCCCTCAAGTCCAGTATAAGCTTATGCGCTAGTTATATCTTACAGGTATCCCTCAAGTCCAGTATAAGCTTATGTGCTAGTTATATCTTACAGGCGTCTCTCAAGTCCAGTATAAGCTTACGCGCTAGTTATATCTTACAGGCATCCCTCAAGTCCAGTATACACAGAGTCTTTTCATCATTGAGTGCAGGCTCCAGTTACAGTGCTCTTTCCACAACAGAGGTGGGTGTGACCAAGGCTTATTCCGTCGATGATGCGGATTGCTCACCTCATAACAGTATTGTATAACTTACCCGTCATACGTGTCTCTTAAAAGGTAGTGTGTTTCAAGAAGAGCTTTGCAGATGTCTATTATCTCTCTTTTTGTTTTCTATCATTCGGCAACACTGCGAGCAACATCCTCACTTTGTTAATTTATTATAAGCTTTTATGGTGTCATATGAATTCTTGATTATTATTATTGGACGGAACTGAACAGGTACTCTACTTACTTACGAATCTGGTAAAGTTATTTGCAGACAATTCTACATATCACTTTTATATTTTTGATATGTTTTACATTTAGTATAAAGCCTCCACTATTTATCTTTCATCATAAGATTTCACATAAGAATAACTCAATTACTCTTTATTATATTTTCGATCATAATAGTTTGGTTTTGTGCATGTTTATCAAGCTTAAAATAAAGAGTGTGATTATACTGAACGTGAGACATGGAACATGCGGCGGTCACCTTTTGCAGCTTGCCAAGTGGTATAACTGTTACGGAACTACATGTAAATGAGGATTTGTGATTGGCTCTCCACTAAAATGATCAAAAGTTATGCATGCTGTCTCTTGCTACTGTTAGGCAGCACTTTCATGAAGCTCTTTTTCGTGGAACTGTTTGGAAAAAAGACATTAACTCAATAGCAATTTTAAAAAAAGTAGGCACTGAGTCTGTCAGTGCGTAGAAAACTTACCACCACTTGTCCATAACTTTGATATCAAAGTACAAAGTTCATAGAATGTTACTAATAAAACTGCAAGTTCTTCTACTAGAGTCTTGATACGAGTGCGTATCTCATGCCTGTCGGCCTGAGCTTTCGGAAAATGAAGCGACGTAGGCTGTAACCATGTTCTGTCATGCTGAAAATTTGGCTTGTGTTTGTTGACGTTGGAAGAGCTACTTTCCTTGCTGCAGTATATTTGTTTGGCGAGCGCTTATTATCTTTATTAATAATGCACATTTCTACCTCTGGTTTTAAATTAATCGCGAGGAATGCGCAAGGTAAACTACATATATGGAAGCTCGTGTCCAAGATTAGCAGCTTGTACAGAAAGCATCATCTTGACAAAGGACGTGCGTCTTCATCTGATCTAACAGGATTTCGTTGATCCTACAACCTTCCTGGATTTTCTTGAACACATGCTGTGCTAAATTGGTAAGATCAAGCATTATTTCTCAAGCTTTTTGGAAAGTATTGTCAAAATTCGTCTGTAACTTTTTTTATGTTCATCAGATTTTGGCTACTATGTTGTAAAATGTCTTATTACGATAAATTAAGGCTCATTAGAGAGTTTACTTAAAATTGAACGGCAGCTTTTTGTTTTTGTCAGAATTGGCTAATATGCTCTAAATCATCTTACTAAACTGAATTAAGGCTGAATTGCGGCTTCATGTTCAAATGGTTTAGGCTTTATCACCGACTCCATGCAGATCTGTTTTCAGACTTCTCTGGTCATCTGTTTGTGTCTAGTTTCCTCAACATATTATGCTTAGCTACATTTGTGCCATTCAGTTTGGGTCTGCCCTAATTCCTCATTTTTTCATAAAGTAATTAATACAATAGTTGTCTTGGCAATCACTCATAACTCATACTATTCGCATGTTCCAGTCGTCTTATGCCTTTTTCTATCATAATGGCTGCCATGAGTGGGAGGTCAGCCAGTCCTAGATTTTTGATGTTTCTGTCACCAGTCTTATCTTAATCATGATGAGATTCATTATGCAGCGTAGTTCTCTCGTAGTTCTCTCGTCATGACTGCAAACAGTATCTTCACATGCATTTAGTACACTGTCCAGGTCTCAGCTCCATATCATAGGGCAGATAGGATTACAGCTATTTGTACACTCAGCTCAGATGGTTACATGTTTGTTTGCCCAGAAGCAATCCTGAGGTTTTTCAAAGGAAGCACTGGCAGTTGCGATTCTCTGACTAAAACCTCTATCATTTGTTTAGGGCGGAATAGTGCTCAAAAACCTATTTTGGCTGAAAATGGACATAGAGAGCTGAAATTTTGCACACTGTTTGGAAGCTAGGTACATAACAACCACCCAAAAAATAATTATGTTTGATGCAGCAGTTTTTGAGATATGTTTATCAATAAATATTTTTACAGAGCTTCACATTTGACGATTTTGTGAATCAGCTGCTTCACCAAAATGCTTGTTCTTGGTGTCAAATTGAAGCTCAGAATGTGCTTCTAGATAAGTTAAGATATCAACTCGTTGTCTATCAGGATATATGAAGTATCAAGTGGTGGATCTAGAAGCTTTGCAGGTTGATACAAACATTGTTTTTTAATTTTCATCTTTCGGATGAATGTTCACACTGTTCTTACAAATCGGTCTATAAGCAGTTAGATATTCTCAGCCGAGTGGGCAACCATAGCACTTTCATTCATGAAAAATATCTCTCTGACTAGGAACTCGGTTGTGCGCGATTTGGATTTGAACTGAAAGACTTCTAGTAGATTGGCATGGTAAATGGTGAACAGACCATGGTAAAATCCCTTCGTACCATTGCGATCAACAGTACGCGAGGCTTCTTGCTATTTCCTCCCACCAATATGCTTTCAGTTCTCTGATGTGTTGCTGGAGTTGGTTTCTCACTGCTAAAGTTTTTGCCTTCGCTTTGGTGCAACGTGATAGATACCGACTTCATGCAACATTTCTCTCTTTAAGCAGCTAGTTTAGCTTCACATCATCCTCTCTGAACCAATCTTAGTGTATCCTGGATGGTCTGCCCAGTACCTCATTGCTGTGTTGAATGCCGGACTTTTCAAACTCTCTCATCACTCAGTTATCTCTCCTATTACCTTCTCTTCATTTAACTTTTTGTTTATTTTCTTTTCTAGGCCCTCTTGAATCTTGTTGTTTTTAGCTTTCTAACGTTTAGCTTCTTCGATAGTTTTGAACATGTTTCTCATATTTCTTCTCATGTTTCTTTTGTATTTTGCTGTCATTATAGACACATCATGTTGTGGTCTGCACCTCTATAAACAAGGGTGTTCAGAACATCTCTTTGATCCACTCATTTTGTAATCACATAGTCTAGTTGGTGAGCTGTGAAATGCTTGGACCGAGGAATGCTTGGACCGTGGATGCATCCGTGTTGTCTTATGAGGATCCCCGTGTTTGAAGATTTTGTAGGTGATGATGAGATTAGGCTCTGAGCAGAAAGCAAGTAGAAATTCACCGTTAGAGTTACATTTTTCTAGACCTTGACTACTTGCCAACTCTGGTGAACACATCCAACCCTTGCGTTAAAGTGATCTGCAATGAGCAGCTTATCTGTGCCAGGAATGCTTTTCATTACACATTTTAACTGATGTTAACAGTCTTTGGCTTTGTCAGAATTTGTCATAGTGGGAGCATAGATGCTTATAACAGACAAGTACACGCTCCTTTTTTTGTGGCAAACGTAGAGTCATGATGTTGTCATCGCTGCAATTGGGTCTTATTCCATTTGCTTGACTGTGTTATTTCTAATGACAAAGCCAACTCTTGCCTCTTCGTTCATGCTCTTCTCTGCCACTCCAGTAGAATGTTAGCCACTGGCCACCAAACTCCCTGAAAGCGCTAAACAGGTATTGCAAAGTGCTGCGATATCAATGTGGTATCTTTGAAGCTCTTTTGCCACTGGGGCAGTTGGCGGTTTTTAGGCAATTTGAGCAATCTTTACCAAGAGGTACCCTTACATTCTATTCTCCAATTATTAAGGCGGACTCATCACTTGTGTTTGCTTCTTAGCTGATTTTTTCTGATCTAGGTGTCAGAGCAGGAGCACCACAGCGCAAACCTTCTTAGGCTGAGCAATGTTTGAGCTAGTATGATTATCATTGATTTATGCCAATTCCATACAAATTCATGCAAAATCTATTTAGGAACACCTGCATTTACATTACTAAAGTCTCTCTTTTGGCAGTACAGAGAGAGAGATGTCATCCAGTGATCAAGAACAGGTTCAGAAATACTCGCATCTTTTGTCTGCTGCAGTGTCTAACTGGAGGATAAGTTTATTCATTGTAGTGTGCTACCTTGTGTGCTACCTTTCAGTGTAGCACACTTTCTCAGAAGTCTAGTCAGACTCTTTGTTGGGTATATTACTTTGTTTCAACAGGATGCCTAGATTCACCAGCTTAGAGCTTGTGTTGCCAGTTTAGTCACTTGCAATCTGCTCCATGATGGCCCAAGACCCGCTCAAAAGCGGATATATATATACATACGTCTATACATATAACCATGGATATCATTTATAAATATATATATATATATATATATATATATGTGTGATGTACATTATTATATAATTTTCATATATGATGTATATTACATTGTTATTATACCCAATATATGACAATTCTTATTATATATTGGATATATATATATATAGGATATATATAATAAGAAAATCTTCGATCAGAGAGGAGATTGAAGTTTCAGCATGTACGAGCCGCTGTAATTCCGGTAATCATTGGGGGCAACACTTGCAAATCAAATGTGTCTTGGTCAAATACAGGCAACACTCACCACAAGTGAGTCGCAAAAAAGCATGTTATTGGGAATGGCTTAAATTTCGAGGCGAGTGCTCAAGCTTCCAGGTTTCTCGTAAGAAACCCAGTTTAGAGTAAACATCATTACTCACTTGGGTAAATTAGCGTGAGGAAACATATATATATATATATGCTTGCTGAATGCCCGGCGTTGACCAAGTAATAAGTCTGCAAAGAAAATTTTATTTAACATATAACAACAGTTACCATTCTAACTTTCAAAGTTCATACCATGAGAAAAGTGTTTTGTGCAGTTTAATTAAGTTGAGAAAAAGTATAACATTTGTAAAAGTTTTCAAACTTTGTCAAACAACTGTAACTTTCAAACTTCATATTATGAGGAAGATGTTTTATGCCGGTCAAATAAATTAAGAAACAACATAAAACCACTGCAAAAGTGTTTAAATGTAAATGTGAAATAATTAGCAAGTAATAGCTAAATTAAGTCTGTTTTGCTATGATTACAATAAAAGATGATTTGGTAATGATACGACGATACTAGTACCTCTAGATACTTGTCCAAATGGAAAAATCAGATATATGACTGTCTCTGTCTGGTACATTGTCTGACCGAACGGAGAGAGAATGTAGAAGCTATTGCTACTCGAGATAATACCGAAATTGAAACAACATAGTTAAAAATTACAAATAAAAAAGGTAATAAAAAGAAAAAAATATTAGTTGTTGAAAAATTTAATCAAAATAACAATGAAAAAATTAATATATGTTAATAATCGAAAGTGCACATTTGACGTGCACTTTTGCATCGTGTGCGTACGGTATACACTATATGATAAGTGCAACACATAAGATTTGTATAGCTCAGTGGTTAAGCATGTGGATTGGAAGATTGCAGTTGTAATCACCATTGATTCCAGTACAGCAAGTAGCAAGCTTTTAATCCAAGATTTTAATAGCTATAGCTGGACATGCACAAACACACCCAAAAACTTTGAGAAATATATAGATATATATATGTAGTTATATATATTTATATATATATATGAGTTTATATATATATTGCGTCTTAACCATTCACCATTAAAGATTGGCAACTGTAATATGTATGCGTACAATTATTCTATAATATAGCCAGTTAGTGCATCTGGCTGCAAAAGTGGAGGCTGCGAGTTCGATTTCAGTGCAAAATGGTTTTGTTATTTTCAGGTTTCAGTTGCTATTACTGGACATACGGTGAACAAACAAAAAAACATTTAGATTTATATATAGACAAGTGTCAATTATTATGTCAAATTTCTATCAATAACCAACATATAAATAGTGCGAACAATATTAGATTTTAAGGAGTTTTAATGTGTGTTATGTTTCTGTAAGAACGTGTTCTAACACAAGCTATAACAAATGTGGTTTATTCACTCTCATAGTATGTAATGAACTGTTGCCTTAAAAACCATTAGCTATGGCTATTTAAATAAATACCTAAACAAAGCATTAATTCATTAGATACAATATATAGCGCAAAGTTTGCTTGACCTAAGCTTTTTTAATTATAACAACATCAATGTGTAAGTCTTTAATTATTGGTCAATCCACATTAAAATTTCCCGAAAACAACAATGATCTAGGATTTGTGCATAAAATAATGATGTCACAGAGTTTTCTGGCATTGCATATCTGTTTACAAGCAGTTTCTGGTGACACTGATAATACTCGAGTTAATACTCTATTTTAGCAATCTTATTTGTTGCCTATTTGCTGTCTTATTCCTTAACAGTAAGTGAGCTAACTGTAAGTAAGCTAACCGTAAGTAAGCTAATCGTAAGTTAACTGTACGTAAGCTAACCGTAAGTAAGCTAACCGTAAGTAAGCTAACCGTAAGTAAGCTAATCGTAAGTAAGCTAGCCGTAAGTTAACCATAAGTAAGCTAACCGTAAGTAAGTTAACCGTAAGTAAGTTAACCGTAAGTAAGTTAACCGTAAGTAAGCTAACCGTAAGTAAGTTTACCGTAAGTAAGTTAACCGTAAGTAAGCTAACCGTAAGTGAGTTAACCGTAAGTAAGCTAACCGTAAGTAAGCTAACCGTAAGTGAGTTAACTGTATGTAAGTCAACTGTAAGTAAGCTAACCGTAAGTAAGTTTACCGTAAGTAAGTTAACCGTATGTAAGTCAACTGTAAGTAAGCTAACCGTAAGTAAGCTAACCGTAAGTAAGTTAACCGTAAGTAAGTTTACCGTAAGTAAGTTAACCATATGTAAGTCAACTGTAAGTAAGCTAACCGTAAGTAAGTTAACCGTAAGTAAGTTAACCGTAAGTAAGTTAACCGTAAGTAAGTTAACCGTATGTAAGTCAACCGTAAGTAAGCTAACCGTAAGTAAGCTCACTGTAAGTATGTTAACCGCAAGTAAGTTAACCATAAGTAAGCTAACCGTTAGTAAGCTAACTGTCAGTAAGTTAACTGTAAGTTAACCGTAAGTAAGTTAACCGTAAGTAAGTTAACCATAAGTAAGTTAGCCATAAGTAAGCTAACCGTAAGTAAACTAACTGTAAGTAAGTTAACTGTAAGTAAATTAACTGTAAGTAAGCTAACTGTAAGTACTACCAAATTGCTCCTTTGAATAAGTTAATAATAAGTAAAATAAAAATAAATAATAACAATATTGTTATGTTTCTGCACAGAAGCAATTAAATAGAGTATTAAATTAGAGAAATGGTTTATTGCACACTCCAGAGACAACTGATTTGATAACAGAAAACCCAAGTATTTATATGTTTGTTCATAGAAAAGCTTTGTAAAAAGCTACAAGCATTATTAATAGCTATAATGAGACAGTACTATATAATATTAGCTTGTATAAAGCTTTAGCTAAAAAGCATAATGTTTGTTGGCAAAGTACCAATAATACTTGGCACTTGCATGACACCTCCTCACTAAGCTAAAGGTTCTTTCTGGTTCTCTTAGACCTTCGGGGTTTGTCTCTGCTATACTCATCTCCATCAGGTAGACGAGGGTTGCGTGGTCTTCTTCTAGACGGAGGTTGCTCTGTTACAGTTGTAGGGGCTGGTAGTTGCAGTTTTGTCTCCTCTGTTATATCAGGTTTATCTCCAGGATCTTGATCTTCTTCTGTTGAGTATCTTGGTCTGAGTTGTTCAACATGTCTTCTCCAAGTAGGTCCCTTTGGTACCACTTTGACATTGAGACTACGAGTTCCATATATCTTAGTAACAATGGCTGGAACCCATCTAGGTTGTCTGTTGCGTCTAGGTCCATGATACAAGGCATAGCATGGTGCTCCAAGATTGTAGCTGTATATCTTGCTAACTGTCTTTTCTGCCGATCGGTTGACTTCTCTGGATTGATGAAACTGTGCTATGTGTGCGGGTGATGGCAATAGGGTGTCAATCTTGCATCTCATCTGTCTTCCATTCAGCAGCTGACTGGGAGAGTATCCTGTAGGAAGTGGTGTCCTTCTATAGTGCATCAGGAACTGTTGTAGTGCAGATTTAGGTGAGAGTGACGATTTCTTCATGGCTTGTTTGAAGGATTGTACTAGTCTTTCAGCTGCGCCATTTGTAGCTGGATGGTAGGGTGCTCCAGTGAGGTGAACAATGCTTCTCTCTTGACACCACTGCTGAAACTCTCCTGAGGTGAAGCTGGTAGCATTGTCAGTGACTATGGTGTGAGGGTATCCAAAGTGTGCGAATATCTCCTCTAAGATGTCTGTGGTAGCTCTGGTAGAAGTAGATGACGTCCTGTGTATGCATGGATACTTTGAGTAGGCATCTATCATCACTAGCCATTGGCTGCCCATGAAGTTCACTGCATGATCTAAGTGAAGACGACTCCATGGCTTCTCAGGTAGCATCCAGGGATGTATAGGATACTTCTGTGGAAGCTTCTGGTGTTCAGCACAGGCAGTGCACTGTCGGCTTGTATCCTCTATATCAGAGTCAATGCGAGGCCAATAGACAGCAGTTCGAGCTAGCTTCTTCATTCTTTCCATTCCAAAGTGTCCAAGGTGAAGGATCTTTAATACTTCCTGTTGTAACTTGACAGGAATGACTACTCTGTTGCCATATAGAAGACAACCTTCAGTGATAGAAAGTGAATCTGAGATCTTGTGGAAGAGTGACAGCTGAGTCTCCTTCATCTCTTTGTTACCAGGCCATCCTTCTGCTGTGTAGCGCATTACTGTGGCTAGTGTTGGGTCTTTCTTTGTCTCCTTTGCTAGAACATTGTAGTCTGTAGAGTTGAGCTGTTGTCCAATAGTGTGAATAGTGAATACTGTATCAACATCATCCTCATCTTCTCTTGCATCAAACTCTTTATCAGGTCCAACTGGCAGTCTTGAGAGGACATCTGCATTTTGATGATGCTGGGTAGATCTGTATTCTATGGTGTAGTCATACTGATTTAGTACCAGTGCCCATCTTGCTAGTCTGTTGGCTGCTAGAGCTGGAACTCCTTTGGTAGGTCCTAGAAGTGTGAGAAGAGGTCTGTGGTCAGTTACCAAGATAAACCGTCGACCATACAGGTACTGGTGATACTTCTTTAGAGCAAATATGATTGAGAGAGCTTCTTTTTGTATTTGTCCATATTTCCTCTGTGTGCTGGTCAGTGTTTTTGAAACATTGGCTATTGGTCTCTCACTTCCATCAGAATAACGATGAAATAGTACAGCTCCCAGTCCAGTTTCTGAAGCATCACATGAGATTCCAATGTCAAGATCTGGGTTGAAGTGTGCTAAGACACTATCAGTTGATAGCATATCTTTCAGTTTGTTGAAGCTCTTTTCTTGTTCAGTGCCCCACTTCCAGGTCTCTCCTTTGCGTGTCAGTTTGTGCAATGGTCCTGTGAGTTGTGACAGATTGGGTATGAACTTGCTGTAGAATTGTGTAGCTCCTAAGAAAGATCTTAGCTGAGTTAAGTCTGTTGGGACTGGCATCTGTTGTACTGCATCTGCCTTCTTTCCTTTAGTGATTCCCTTTGAAGTGAGTTTGTGTCCCAGATACTCTACTGTAGGTTGAGCAAAACAGCACTTGTCTTTTCTACATCTGAGCCCTCTTTCTTCTAATCTTTGAAGAAGTCGACGTAAGTTTTGTAGATGGCTCTCTGCATTGGCTCCACTCACTAGTATATCATCTAGGTATACTGCTACTCCTGGGAGGTCTTGTGTCAGTTGCTCCATGATTTCTTGAAAATACCCTGGTGCTGAGCTTATGCCAAAGGGCAACCTCTTCTGTAGTAGTACTCCTCGGTGTGTTGATAGTGCTAGTCGTCGTTGACTTTCTGGTGCCAACAATATTTGATTGTAGGCACCTGCTAAATCAATCTTTGTGTAGCAATAGCCTCCACCTAGTTTTCTGATTAGATCTTCTGGTAGTGGGATAGGTTTCCTATGTGTTTCTAGCTGATTATTGATAGTCTTGGAGTAGTCTCCACATACTCTGATCTTCCCTGCAGCTTGACCTGTTGTAGATTTGCGTACAGGTACAACTGGTGTTCCATACTGGTTGAATTGAGTTGGTTCCCATATGCCTTTAGCTACACCTGCTTCGTATGCTTGGTTGAGCTCTTCTGTCAAGGCAATAGGAACTGGTCTGGGTCGGCAGAAGACTGGCTTTGTTGAAGGTTTGAAGTTTATCTCTAGTTCAAAGTTCTTGAGACATCCTAGCTCGTCTTTGAATATTTCTGGAAATTCTTTGCACATCTCCTTACACTTGATTTGTAACCTCCCATCTGGCTGGTTCTCTGTGATTGTTGATACAAGGTTCTGTTGTAGCTTGTCATCAATAGAGATGCCTAGTTGCTGTATAGCAGTTCTTCCTAGTAGGTTGAGATCTTGTACAGCACTAATCACAAATGGTAGTCTGACTTCTTTCTGTGCATCCAATTGGGCAGTTAGCTCACATCTGCCAAGCGTCTCTATGAGATGTCCTGAGGCTGATTTGTAGTTAACTGTAGTAGGTTTTAGGTTTGGCTTTCCTAGCTTCTCCCATATTGATTTACAGATGAAGTTGTCACATGCTCCAGTGTCCAGTTCAAGTGTGAAGTTGTCTCCCTCCAGTTTGATGTTTTCAGCAAGTTTCACCATCTTGGTTGATGTGCATTCTATCATCTTTACTGGTTTTTCTGCTGCAGATGATTTCTTTTTCTTGCATGCTCTTTCTATGTGACCTTGTTTAGAACAAAAGTTGCAGGTGGCTGCTTTGAATCTGCAGTCATCCGCTGTATGGTTAGTTCGGTCACATCTGTAGCATAGCTTTCCTTCCTTCTGCTTGTCAGGTGTAGAGTTGTTTTTCTGGATTGGTTTGTATCTTGATTTCTGTTGAGCAACCTTGTTGACTTTAGACGAGTTTCCATAAACTGTCTCTTTGGCAACTTTAGCTGCTTCTTCTGTTTCCTGTGCTACCTGTATAGCTTTGTTGAAGTTGAGTTCATTGTCCTTGACCTTGAAGAGAGATTTGAGAACTGCTTCATTGTTTACAGAGCAGATAAATCTTGTTCTGAGAGCCTCATCTAATGGATCTGTAATGTCTATGAAGGCACATGTAGTTGCATCTTGACGAATTCTGGCAGCTAACTCTTGAATAGTTTCTCCAGGTTTCCTCTGCATGTCACTCCAATACTTGTAACGCTCTCTAACAATGAAGCGCTTAGGGTCATACTGGTCTGTGAGAAATCCCAGTATTTCATCCATGTTGAGGTCGTTGATCTGCTTGGGTGTTGAAAGCTGAGCTGCCATATTACTAAGCTGCTTGTAGAGTGTAGGCTGTTGGTTGGTGAGAAAAGTGCCCGCAATCTTGTCTTGATGAATAGAATTTGCTGCAATGAATGTGTTGAATCTGTCTATGTAATCTGTTAGTAGCTCTGCTGTTGGGTCAAAACCTGGGAAGGCTGGAACAGCGGTTGCAGCTGTTTCTTGTTTCCGTTGTAGGTTTTGTAGTAGTAGCTCCATCAGTTTCTTATTCTCCTCCATTCTTTCATCTTGCTGACGTCTGTATTCCTCTTGTTGCTGCTTGAACTCCTCATGCTGCTGTTGTCTATGCTCTTCTTGCTGCTTTCTCTGCTCCTCTTGCTGCTGTCTCTGGTCCTCCTGCTGCTTCTGCATTAGCTTGATCAGGTCTGCTACTTCTGCCATTGTAGTGGTGCAATTTTGAACAGTTACTCTTGTAATAAACTAGAACTCTTTGTATCGATTTTATCACTGATAAAATCTGAACAAAACTCTTTGTAACTGTTCAAAAGAGAAATCCTTGTCGCCAATTAGTCATCATCATAATAATAAATTAATAGTTAATAATAAATTAAATAAATAAATAAATAATGACCATGACAAAAATAAACCAAAAATAGGACTCAATTGATCTATCTTGATTAACAATGTAATTATGTTATCTTTATATTGCAGAGGACTTTTATAAAGCTTTTGCATTTTTAGTTTGACTAACTTTCTATACGATAGAATCTTCTTCTAGTAGAGATCTTATAAGGTAGATAGATCGGAACTTGATAAATTTGGATTCTAATAAACTTTTTTTCTGACACAGTAATTTTAGTATTATGGCCATTGTGTTATCTTGATAAAAAATGACATCTTAATAGCTAATGAATTTAACATTTTGATTACTCCATTCAAAGTAGTTCATTTCAATCTAGGACTTCTTTTTATTGGCCTGGCTGCAATTTACCTATATGTCTCCATCAATTTTGACACATTGTTTTATAATTTTAATTTATGATTTACGACAAGATAACTTACCATAAATAAATAGAAAGTACCAGAGAGCTTTTATAATGTGGCAAACTAAATATTAGTCACTTGAAACCATGTACCGCAGCACCGATACACTACCATCTTATCTTGATAGGTCACATTAAAGAAATTACACCAACTATCGCCAAAACTGTCTATTCTCCATCCTAATCACCCTCTTCATATTCATCATCAATTCCACCACCAGCGGCAAAGCCCAATCTATTGACAATACACTGTGACTACTCTAACGAAAACAGTTTCCGACATTACATCCTATCAAGATGTCGGCTCTGCTCGACATCTGTACTAACACTAGACTTCGACGACTGGACATGTGGAGTGAAACAACACAGACTTTATTAAAATGACTAGTGAAAAACACATGCAGACTATGACAACAATGACAGACCAAGAAACTGACCCACATAGAGACATTAGACATTTCATTTTTGTTTTTCTTCATTTACTTCTTTGTTATTATAACAAATATATTTGTTCTCAATCCTCATGCTAACTTAAAGGTTGACTTGAAATAAAATTCAGATTACGGTTATTTGATATCAAAAGATTCACCATGTCTTACTCGTTGTGTTGTAGGTGCCAAATATGTGGAAATGTGATTACAAGCTTTTAAAAACTCAAAAACGAAAAGCTGCCAAAGATTGGAATCTTTTTATTTTGATGACGTAGCCATGAAATTCGGTTATTGTCTTGTCACATGATGTTCTCACAGGAATTGAAAGGCCAATAAAAAGGTCAATATAAAACTTATCGTAGCACTAGTTTATGACAAACACTTCGGGTTTTACCGAAGACCTGTATCAAATATAGATGCTCGCTACTTGACAGTTTTGTTTCGGTTTGGTCTAATCGGCAAGTCGTAATTTGATCATGTGACCCCAATACTTCGCAAATGATTTCTGCAGCACTTTTCGATTATCACAGGTGACCAACAGGCTCGTCATGATTATCAAGCAATGATATGTACCCCTTCAAGCTAAGGCTAAAAAGTTAAACGAATTTTTACGGTAAGTTATAGGATATCACTGCTAAAAGTGACAGCTTTACGATGACGATAAAACAGACGAGTAAGAACAATAGACATGGTTTTATTGAATGCGTGAAGTATATTTGTGAAAATATTTCGACGAATAAGGTTGCATGAAAGTGTAAACAGAAACCATCTCTCACAACTACGTCACATTTGAGCCATTTTGGAATAAGAATCCAAACCATGGCGGTCTCGTGTGGCTGCGATTTTCTGTTCGTTTTTAGCTTTTAAGAGCTTGTAATCACCTTTCCACATATTTTGCACCTACAACACAACAGAGTAAGACATGATGAATCTTTTGATACTAAATAACTGTAATGTGAATTTTGTTGCAAGTCAACCTTTAAGTGATATTGTTTCTGACCTCCATTTATTATAGACTGTATTGTATCAGTGCTAACTACTTACCATATTTCTTCAAAACCAAACAAACAAGCTTTGACAAATGGTGTGCTCTTGACTGTTCAATAATACATTGAATTAAGCAAGCGCTTTAAAAATACAATTTAATTTGAAAAAAAAGCAATGTTTGTGTAAAATCTAGCAAATGACAAGAATGAATGCAACAACAATACTAGTATAGAAGGGGCAGTTGGTAATTGAATGGGCATTGTGAGTTAGTAGTCACGTGGTGCCCGCCGATAGCTCGGAAGGGTTCGTGGGCATGCGCCACCGGACGAGCAAAAACGGCCATGTTGTCATTGGGAATCCAAGCTCCGTTCGCGTAGCTTGTGACTCTGTGCTTGTCGTATTTTAGAAAGGATTGTTAAGAGTCTTTCTGAGTCTTGGTGACTCGTGAGTAACCCTACTGGTGTAGTCTGGCACTACGGTGTTTTCTGGTAAAACGTGCAGGTGGAGTAAGGGTGACATAAGAGGAGGTTTTGGAGTGTCACGGCTGGCAGTCTGGTACTGCGTTATTTTTACTTAGTAACTTACAAGCTATTTCGGCTTATATATCTGTATTTACTTTTCCTTGTTGTTAGGTGGTGCCACTCAGCTGGGCTGAGGTGAGCACGAGCGGGCCATGAGCGAGCCCGGGAGCAGCCAAAAGGCTGAGCCATCTACCGATGGCGGAGGTGGTCAGCCACCCGAGGGCGCCGCGAGCGCTGTAACAGTGCCGCTGGTTTTAGATGCCGCTTTTTTAGTGAATCTGATGAACCAGGCACGAGGGCCTATTTTAGAAAGGCTGAGCCGGCAGATGCAGCCATTTGCCGGTGATGGTGCGGTTGAGGTAACCGCATGGCTCTCACAGTACGAGTGACTGTGTGAGTTGGAGCACATTGCTCCGTGCACGCTGATTGCGTACATGCTCGATGGCACTGCTGCCAGAGTGCATGGACGCATGAGGGTGGGCGACGCATCCCAGTGGGATGTCGTGAAGGCAGTTTTGACTGCCGAGTACGCCATGCCTCGACAGGAGGCATGGCGTCGCTTTGTCAGCTGTCGACTCGAATCTGGGGAGACAGTTGACGTGTACCTAGACCACTTGGAGCGGCTCGGCGGTAGACTGGGGGTGACGCTGGAGGACATGGTTTTTAGGACCAAGTTCTATGAAGGGCTGCCTGAGTCAGTCTACGAGTGGGCAGTTACGCACGATCAGGCGTATACTGCTGACTTTGGTTCAGTGCTGAACCGAGTGAGGAGAAAGTTGGTTTCCCAGAGAGCTGTTGAGGGTTGCTCCTCAACAATTAGCTCAGCGGCCAGTTCTGGTAACCGGCCGGCGGCTGCTTCTGGCAAGCAGTTGGGGGCTGCTTCTAGCAAGCAGCCGGGAAGCAAAGACAGTTGCTTTCGATGTGGGGGTCCACACCGGGTGAAGGACTGCCCACGTATTAAGCGGCCTTCGTCTGGTACGGGGGCGAAAAAGACCTCTTCTGGCAAGAGGGTCGGGTGTTTCCGGTGCGGCAGGACGGAGCACTTTGTACGGGATTGTCCTGTACGGCCACCGCCTGGGGCGGCGGCAGGGCTCACGGAGGATGAGCCGGGTTTTCATCAGGAGGATGCAACTCGGGGCGCCGCATCCTCTCATATGGACACCGTGTAAGCCAGGCTTACGAGGGGTCCCATAACATCAGGGGGACCCGAGGTGGCGTTGGCGTGACAGGGGGAGGCTGGAGGTCACATGCAAGCAGTAAGAGTGTACTGCGGGACAGTCCTTGGCTGTCCGGGGCGACTGGCGAGCCTACGACGAGCAGTCGTATGCCGGTCGTTCGAGCAATTCTGAATGGTTGCGGTTTTCAGTGTCTGGTTGACACTGGAAGCGAGAGGACTCTGGTAAGTCCGCAGGTGTTGACAGGCTCAACCCGACTTAGGCCGAGCCACCCGCTGTTGACAGCGGATGGTAAGGCGTCTCATGTGAAGGGTCAGTGTCAGGTGGTCGTCGGTGTACAGGGACACTGTTTCGGCGTTACGGCACTCGTTATGGACAAGCTGTGCAATCTTGGGGTTGACTGCTTGCTGGGTGGCGACGTCATTGACCACATGGGAGGCGTCACTGTCCGTAGAGGAAGTGATGCGAAGTATTCAGTCAGGTGGGGGAAACCCTATCAGAATGGATGCTGTGGAGTACCTGCTGGGCAGGATACTGGGGCTGGCTGCGCATGTGGGGTGGCAAGGGTGTCACCGTTGTCGGGGTTGGGTGGTGATCTGGTGTCACTGCGAGTTGACGACCCCGATTTTGTTGCCACTTTTGCCCAAGGCCGATGGACCGTTAGCTGGCGGTGGTCCGGGGAATCTCCGAAAGGATTGCAGACCCGGGTCGCGGAGTACAAGTGTACTCGGGCACCTAACCTGCATGAGCGGTACTGTGCTGAAATTAAGAGCTGGATCTCAAAAGGTTGGTTGAAAAGGTAGAGTCGGCCCATTGAGGGTATTATCCCCCTTTTGGCTGTGTTCCAACCAACGAAGGACAAAGTGCGACCAGTCATGGACTACCGTGAGCTGAACGCGTTTGTCGAGAGTCACACGGGAGGTGACGCGGTCGCTTTGTGCGGCGAGAAAATCCGGAAGTGGAGACAGTTGCGTGGCAGACTTGGGGTAGTTGACCTCAAGTCCGCGTACCTACAAATCCATGTTTCGGAGGACCTGTGGAAATACCAGGTCGTGAAGTATAAGGGGGTCCCTTATGCGCTGACACATTTAGGCTTCGGGCTTTCGTGTGCGCCTAGGATCATGACCAAAATCCTAGGCAAGGTTCTTTCGCTCGACGAGCGGGTCCGACGAGGGACTGACCACTATATCAACGATATAGTGGTGCAGGAGTCTGTGCTTGGCGTGGAGGAGCTGAGGAAGCACCTTGCTAAGTATGGACTGGCGACGAAAGAGCCGGAGGGCCTTGATGGAGGTCGGTTGTTGGGCATTTCTCTGAAGGGAAATGCTCGTGGACATTTGCAGATGTCGAGGGGAACTGCACTCTCCGAAATTCATCTTGAGCCAGCTGGGCTGACTAAGAGAGAGCTTTTCTCGTTTTGTGGCCGACTTGTCGGTCATTACCCAGTGGCTGGGTGGTCGCGGCCCTATTGCAGCTTCTTGAAGCAGCTGGGATGCAACGGAGCCTGGGATACCCCTGTTGAAAAGGAGGTCAGCTCGCTAGCTAGTGAGCTTTACACAAGGGTATGTCAGGAGGACCCTGTTAGGGGTCCGTGACACGTAAGACCGAACGGTTCGGTCGTTGTGTGGACAGATGCTAGCTCTCTGGGCCTCGGTGTGGCAATCGAGGTTTATGGCAGCATTGTTGAGGATGCGTCGTGGCTGAGGAAGGAGTCAGACCATTCACACATCAATGTTGCCGAATTGGAAGCTGTGGGACGAGGTGTTAACCTGGCTATCGCGTGGGGGTTCAAGACCTTCACCTTGGCGGTTGACTCTCTCACAGTTGTCAATTGGATGTCAAATACAATTGACGGGCGCAATCGTGTTCGCACGAAAGGTGCTGCAGAGATGCTGGTGAAGCGTCGGCTGGGGGTGATCCGTGATACGATCACCGAGTACGGCTTATCGGTCACTATGCGTCTTGTACCTACTGTGGAGAACAAGGCGGATAGGATGACGAGGGTGCCCAAGAAGTGGCTCGGGCATCGTAGGATGAGTGGAGGTGAGGCCGAGAGCATGGCTGCTGCCATCTTCACCGGCGAGACCCTCGGGGATGCTGTGTGGGCGGCTCATTTGCCTCACCATCTGGGTGTTGAGAGAACACTGTACCTTGCTCAGCAAGTACGCAGTGACTTGACACGGGAGCAGGTCAAACGCGAGCTGGCTGGCTGTGAGGCCTGTCAGCGCGTTGACCCGGCTCCGAGAGGTGAGAACCTCGTGGAAACAGGCAGCTTGGCTGTCGAGGGGAACTGGTGCCGGGTGGCCATAGACGTGACTCACTATGGTGGCCAGGTGTTCCTGTCCATGGTTGATTGCGGGCCGTCACGTTTCGCTATCTGGCGCCGCTTGCCGAGTGAGACGGCAGCGCACATCGTGGCTCAGTTACGCACGATCGTAATTGAGCGAGGGCCGTGTGACGAATTGTTAATGGACAATTCCATGGCGTTTAGGTCAGCAACTGTTGCACAGTTCGCTGACGAGTGGGGGATTTCTCTGAGATTTCGTGCCGCTTACGCCCCGAGTGGCAACGGAATCGTTGAGAGGAATCACCGGACAATCAAGAGGATTGCCGAGAGGGGAAGAATTAGCCCCGAGGAGGCGACGTTCTGGTATAATGTCACGCCTCGCAAGGGTACAGATGGGGGTTCGGTACCCTCAAATAATCTGTATCGATATTCATGGCGAGTGCCTTTTGACGTCAATCTACGCGGGTTAGATGAGGTCAGTCAAGGCAAGTTTGCTGTCGGCGATGAGGTGTGGGTGAAACCCTCGACTCCGTCGTGCACTAGGCAGTGGGCACCGGGAGTGATTACCGGAGTCGTTTCAAAGCACAACGTGTGCGTGGATGGCATGCTGAGGCATGTGAGGGATGTCCGCAAACGGCGGTTTGGCACTGACCGTAGTAGGGAAAACGGCATCCGTGAACTGGTCGAAGACGGCCGGCCTAATCTAGATAGATTACGCGGTTCTGCTGCTCCCCCACCGCCTCAGCTGCATCCCTGTGAGGTGGCTGAGGTCTCGGAGGGGGATGTGGAGGACGGTTCTCAGACTGCCGAGGATGAAGTTCAAAACATGGATGGTGAGCCTCAGACTGCTGGGGTTCCGTCCGGGGATTTAGATCCTGATGAACCTGAGCTTCAACCGTCAATGCTCAGGCAGTCGCAGCAAGAGCGACGGCGTCCCCGGTATTTGGATGACTATGAGGGATAGCTGGTAGCTTCTTAAAAGCTGGGGGAAATGTGAGTTAGTAGTCACGTGGTGCCCGCCGATAGCTCGGAAGGGTTCGTGGGCATGCGCCACCGGACGAGCAAAAACGGCCATGTTGTCATTGGGAATCCAAGCTCCGTTCGCGTAGCTTGTGACTCTGTGCTTGTCGTATTTCAGAAAGGATTGTTAAGAGTCTTTCTGAGTCTTGGTGACTCGTGAGTAACCCTACTGGTTTAGTCTGGCACTACGGTGTTTTCTGGTAAAACGTGCAGGTGGAGTAAGGGTGACATAAGGGGAGGTTTTGGAGTGTCACAGCTGGCAGTCTGGTACTGCGTTATTTTTACTTAGTAACTTACAGGCATCACCAATCAGAAAGCTGTATGTTAAAAATGGACTAATCAGCGTCGACTACTTCTTGCTTCTGATTTGTGTTGAGCTCTGTGATAGGCTGAAGTTTTAAAATTTCCTTGCTTTTGTATGAGAGCATCTATGTTAGCAACTTGACTGCTTTCCGATTGGTCAATTTTCTAAAACGAAACTGCTTTTGCGTTAGTCTCCTTAGCTAATTTCTAAAGCTGTAACTACTTTCGTTTGAGAAAGATTCTCATTTCTGAATAGTTCTTGCGTATTACTCCTCTACTGGGTTCTCTGGTGAAGGGAACAAATCCAAAAGTTTCAAAAAATAGTTGGGAGGCCAGTCCCCATGTCAATGAAATAAAGCAATGTAACATTGTAAAATTTTCATTTAAAATTTTTAAATAAAGTTTAATTTTTATTAATTAAGATAAGACCGCTTTGAGATGAATTTAAGTTTTATTTAAAGTTTTAAAAAACTTAATAAAACAAAGACTGGCGGTTAAAGCTTCAAAGGCTGTACAAAAATAGATTTATAGATCAAACTTCAGATCTCCCCTGAACTATCCAACAAAAATAATGTGTGATAATGGATGAGAATTTATGGGCGAGTTTATCAAGTTGATGAAAGAACATGATACTTACATCCAAAGGTCTTTTGACACGAAAAAAGTAGCATTTGTTGAGAGATTTAATAAGACCTTATCAGAAAAGTCGTTAAGACAATGAAGAAATCAAAACTAAATAAACTAATCGTGAGTCGGTCAATAGTCGACCCGAAGTAATAAAAGCGATAAATGATGAAGAAACTAGAATGATTGGATGAAAATTAACAACCGCAACCCAACCTGTGTATAAAGATGATCTTTGATAACCGATTATCAAACAGAAAGTTCACCGCAGAAAAAGCACGGACAAAAAAGAATACCACGATAGTTTAAGCTGTAGAAGCTTCTAACATTCTTAGCCATTGGGACTCCAGTAACTCTATACCAAGTGATTCTGACTTTTCTAGTGCGTGTATTTCCTGTGAAAAATTGTAATAGTAACCGAACATTAAGGTGACAGTCAAAATACGACTATCGAAATCGCTGACAAAATACTGTTGGTAAACTTTGTAAAATTCTTTACCATTTTTAAATAAAGTTATTTTAGATTTATTTTATTTCCTTATAAAGCATCTTCTTTTCAACAACCTGGTTTTTTAATTTAAGTAGATATCTTCACGCTTTCTCAAGTTATCACAAAATTAGTGACGTTATGTCAACATTTGTATGAATAAAAAATAGATTTGTGCAGAGCTAGAAATAAATTCGGGAGCGAAAGAGTACAGAACGTAGCAGTAGAGACAGAAAATTTACTCAGAACAACTCCTACCTCCTGATACACATGATCTTGATATCAAAATGGAATAATTTTTATATTTAAAAATTTACATTGCTTCCAAAAAACACTCGGTAGTCCATTGTTTTGCAACTTTTTTATTACAAAGGCACAAGCTGTCATTTCTGAACCCAACATCACGAGACTTTCTGGTTTAAAATCGATGAACCTATTTTTAAAACCCATTTTGTCAATGTGTATGGAGATCTTACCACTCCCACCATCATTAAAACACCATGATATAAAGTGCTTACACCATCTTATAACATATCATTTCACCTGTCATTTATTATATACATATAATGTATATTACATTATATGTATATAATGTATATATATAAGTGTATATATATTACATATCACATTATTATATGTTTTTTGGTTGTAAGACTTGAGCAGGTCGTGAGACTTGAGCAGGTTGTGAGACTTGAGCAGGTTGTGAGACTTGAGGTTTTGGGTTATCAAAACTTTGCCACAATGTATACACTACGGTGGTTAAAATTACTCCTGGTAAAATATACATTTTGTATGTACACATACTCATGTAGGCTCACTAGGCTTGGACGTGAGATCTTTAAGCTCATCACTTGATTAGGTTTTTTATTTGTGGGTCTCAGACGATTCAGATTTTTCACCATTTATGAGTGTTTTATTTTCCAACTTTGGATAATCTCTATGAGTAGCCATATTTATAGCCAATGTACGAGGTACTAAAATAACTCTCAATTTAAAGTTTAATAAAATAAAAACTCCTTTTATGGCTCTATTTTAAAACGCGTTTTCATTAAAAGAGTCTTCCAGACTCGTTTCATCCGTTATTGGAAGCCCTTTTGAAACAAAGGTTTTATATGTTTTTGAAAACAACCTAGTACACTGTTGTAACTAGACAAGCCGAAATAATTGAATGGCCATGTTCAAAGGAGATTCTTTACAAGAACTGCCCCTGCCATCACAGAAAAAAATGTTGATGATCTTACGACTAGTTTAGACGATCAATCGAACCTTATAGCCAACATCCACGAATCAGAAATTATAGAGTGTGAGATACGAGGATTAGAACAAGAGGCACAAACTCTTTGCAAAAATACTGGTGTTTTAAACATCAAAACTCCTAACCGTGGAGCTGGGTATCAAAGCAGAAAAATGAAAACTCGAATGAGATTCAGCAAATGCTGGTGATCAAGTCGCACTCGGAAGATTGGAAGGAGAAAAAAGGCGCTTGTAGATAGTTTTAACGCCCTACGGGAACAAGACAATGGTCAAATAATATTAATTAAAAACCATCAACAAGCTCAAAGATGAGAGACTAACATTCTGGGAAAAGATTAAACCCTTATTTTTCCAGCAAGGACTAACGGTTGGTGCGTTACTATTATCTATAGACTTATCGGTTAGATTAATAGTTTAACCAGACAATTCTAATAGTGAAGGAGGCAGTTCAGGTGGAGGAGGCCAAACGGGCAATGTTACAAATGACAATGTCTTTAAAAAGGTTTTTAAAAAGCTGGAATATTTCTTAAAGCTTTCGGCAGAAAAAGCCACATCGGCGCTACCCGGTACCATAAGGTTACTAGTATTAACTTTATTAAAGAGTGAAACGGAGGAAGTCTCATTCTCTGCCGACCAGTTTTGGGCTTTGGAGATAAGTATAGCAGATAGTAACTTATCAAATGTATCGAGTGAATATGTAAAGGTTTTTTACATACATACGTTTACTTTAAAACTGCAATCGTACCAACAACACTAGTTTCACAGTATAATATTTTTGCTGCTCCTCATTAGCTGAGTCTAAAGTGGCTCCTTTAGATTTGGATAAGTTTTGTTGCCTCTTTTCCAAACAGCTTTTGATACTGATCAGAAGCCGAGTTTACCGAATGTACTTTATTGATAGCTTCTAGCATTCTAGATATTTGAGTATTTAGCCAATCCTGATTTTTAGCTCTTTTGATGCAAACGTCTTGTTCTTTATTAAATTTTTTTAAACCGGCCAAAACTGGGTCTTTTGCTTTCTCTTGGGCCGTTATTATCAATCTTTGAAAAAAGCGATAGCGCTCATAGTCGCCCCGCCTATCATCATAACTGGCCATTTATACTATAATATAATGGGATTAGACGAAGACTTCACTTCCCACATATTGAGGTATCATTCCTAAAGCTGTTAAATCATATTCATTATTGCAATCGTGATGATACCATAATTTACAATATTGCTACAGTTACGACTAAAAGTAGCCTTTTCTGTAAGAGGATTATAGAAATTATAGAAATCGTTTTTTAGCAATAAAGGTACAGATCCATAAACTAGCTGGATTACCAATAACGATAATATTAAGGGTTCTGTGACTCCTATAGTAATATTTATAATAAACTTTAATAATACACGTTAACGAAGGATCAGCTGTTACATTTATTGTAATATGTCTAACAACACGTTGTATACCTACATATTTGACTGTTCCCACTATGGCACCCGAAATTATCCACAAAGATACCATCAGTTTCAGTAATACTGGTTTTATTTCATGTTTTCTGACCAGTTCTAGGAGAACTTCCATTATTTTTGTTAGCTTACCGCTTACCGTTGTTACAATCTTGATGTCCATCCATTTTATTTTAATTAAACTTCTGCTACAAACTTGCATACATAATCAGGATCTCACTCAGATTTTATAGAGATAGTTTGATAAGTTATTGTATCATTATTGTATTGTATCATTGTACATACTTTTAATATCGAGACAAGGTTGGTATTTTAATATTTTACTCCTCGTTTTGCCTCTCAGAATTATTAATAATAAATTACTCCGCTTTCCATCCAGTAGGTTTTTTGAAGTATTTATTCCTTCTACGTACAACTACCAAGTCGATGGAGTTAAATAAATAATGGCATTGTCGATCAATTTACTCACCCACCAGTCAGAGTTCCCTCATACGTAACCTCAAAAGTGCTTGAATCCATTTCAAACTTACCGACCATCAGTACTCTGAGCTGCTCGTAGGTGTAATATCCAACCGGTAATTTTGTTTCTTCTGGCGTGTTCAGATTTTATAGTCTTCTTAAGGTTGTACATATTTTGAAACAAAGTAACGCATCTTAAACTTATTTCACGCGTATTTATATGGACATCCAATTCTACCAGTTTATGTAAGGTTAGTGTGGTCCTTTATCTATATACATATAAATCTTAAAGTTTGTGTGTGTTTTTGTATGTGTCTATGTTTTGGTTTGTCTAGTTATAACTATTCTAATCTTGGAATTAAAATCTCGCATCGCACTAAATTTGAGCTCACGAAGATTGCAACCGCAGGTTTGTAATCCAAATGTCTAACCACGAGTCTACGAAGGTTCTTACTATTCATAGCTCTCACCATATAACGTATACACTCTTTTCCTGTTTCACACGCTAAATGATATATTAATTGAAACTTTATGAACTTTATTAACTCTATGAAACGCGATGCTTTTTTGTATGTTTGTGAACTTCTATTTCCCGTTTTTCGTAAGGTTCATTTGCTAAACCTGTAAAGGCTATTTTTTAATTTGTAATTTTCAAATTTGCTGTTTCAATTTCAAATGTGCCCTTACAATCATATTTCCAGTTTTTCATGAAGTTTGATTGCTAGATCTGTAAAGGCTAAACTTTGTTTACATCGGCACTTGTATTATCTCGAGTAAAAATAGCATCTACATTTAGTCTCCATTCGGTCAGACAGAGACAGTCCGATATCTCAGTTTTATATTTGTACCAGTATCGAGAGGTACCAGTATTGTCGTATTCAAAGTTTTTGCTGGAACAGTAACCTTTTTTTATACACACTTCTATGCAAAAATTGTTATTATCAATTCAATATATTCAGGATTTTTATTTTGTTTTTTCAGTTCGTATTAATTGTATCATAACCAAATCACCTTTTATTGTAATCATAGCAAAACAGACCTAATTTAGCTATTACTTTCTAATTTTTTCACATTTACATTTAAACACTTTTCCCACGACCAAGCACGAGCAAAGCAAGTGTTTGGGAGCTTTATGATAAATGCATATGTGCACACAACTCCCGAAAAGTATCCACCAATGGCCATACCCAAACCTTTGTACTGAAATCTCATCAGAAAATTTAACCATTTTTCTTTCGAGTCGTTTAAGTATAATAATGATACAAAACACCTATACACCTATTTAAATATGTTACCAAGTCTTTGAAAATTGTTGATAATATCCTAAAACCTACTCATCTGAGCTGATGATACATAACTAGAAAGATTATTTAGGCCTAAAATCGCCATTAACACCTGACAAGCCTTTTTAATCAAAATTAAGACCGGCCAACAAAACGCCCATAAAGCTGTGCGCGAGAGGAATTAGTACTCTAAAAACTCTCATGAGAGAAGTCAAGAAAGTGCGATTGTGCCGCGTTATATGACATTATCAAAACCAGAACCGTATAGCTTCAGAGTCTCGCATCAAAAACCGGAAACAAAAACGCTTGTTTCCAAACATACCCGATCAACATACTGATCTCCAATGGAATATTCTTACCTCGCTCTCAACAGCCCACTTTTTTGCATTTACTTCATTTTTACAAAAATTGTAGTTCCTTGTAGGAAATTTTGTTCTTTTTCAAATGGTGTATGATACAACCATAGATATATAAACCATATATATAAATATATGATATAAACAAGATATAAATAAGGTTTATATATCTATGGATACAACAATCAACTTTAAAGCAACTGCCAATGACAGTAATTTTTGTTGGTTAATGTTGCGGCCTCTCCATTATAACTTACGGTATATAAAAATAGTTGGCGCGACCTGTTTGTTTGAAAACGAGCGAGCTCCCATATACGCTTCCGTTGGTCGCGGGACTTTGTGAAACTATATGACTCTAATCAAAACAAGGAAGTAGCTTTGTTGATATTTGGTACACTGTCTTCCAAGCTTCAGTTTATGATTGAGCAGTTGTTTATAGAAAAATGCAGTGTCGCTGCAGATTATGTAAATTTTGGGAACTGATCCTCTTTTTTCTCAACGCCAAGAACAACAATTAACTCAGTTTTTGTGTGTGTACCATTGAATGGAGTGAACTTACATGTATACTCTCACTCCGTGTGGTAAGCTATGAAAACGCCTTTGGTTTGGCTGATCTAATAAGGATTTATTTACAGTGATGATTAGCACCGCTGGTATACGACTGGTGCAGAATTTTTACATGCCACAACTCCCTTACATCTCTGCATTTCATCATGTGACTTTTGAAACAGATCAGTTGTAATAGTAAGTAACAATATCAAACCAATAATTCTTGATCAAATCAAGTCAGCTGTGACCTACATGTATATAGACAATTCTTAGCACAAATGCAGGCATCAAACCATCAAGAGGTTCAGTTTTATCATCAAGCTGTACCAGTAAATATAAGTAGGACAATTGTCCAGGCTGTGTTTTTATATATTTTTACAAATCCCAAAAGCCTCGTAATCCTTACCATTGCTACAGCATAAATTAGTAGAGTTTGACTAACAATGTCTGGTATTAACCATTAAAAAGGCTCATGTTTGTGCCTCATCCAGGAATCATGTCCGCTTTATGATGTGGCATATTGGGGAATAAAATGTGAGATGAAGTTTGGAAGTTTGAAAATACTTATATCCAGAATGTTCATTGTATTCTTTTAATAAGTTTGAATATATAAAAACCTTATTTGGAAATACTCAGTAAGATGCTATTCAGACTGTACGAGGATGAAGTCTCACATCTAGCACACCTAAAATAATAAAACAAAATAATGCAAAAGAGTCTATGTCTATGTCTACGTCTATGTCATATATAGGAGATGCTTCTATACTGGTGGTGATGATGATAATATTGTTTGTGATATTATTTCTGGTTAAGGTTTGGTTTGGATGAAAATTAGATTGTGAGTAGTTTAGTAGCTGTTAGCATTCTATTCTATCAATGGTCCGTCCATAGGGAACCACAATAATAACAAAAAAAAAGTATTACAAACAGAAAGTATACAGAAGTGTTAACTAACAAATGAGACTATTAGCATTTACTTATGATAGGTATCCGTGATGAATATAATTGTTCTACTGTTTAAGTCGAGCAGAACCGAACCAGCCCTTCACAGTCTAAACAGACCAAACAGTCTAAACTTATGCACTTCTTGTTAACCTATTTCCATGTTCAAACGCTTGCAATAACTTTAGTTCTTTACCATTTTCTTTCCTAACTTGATCTGCTCTTGCTGCAGCTTCTTGTTTAACATTAGAATTTCTAGAGTTGGCCGATTTGGTTTTCCGTTTTGATTTAGTTCTCTTCGAAAGTTTCTCATCATACCATTACCATGATTCGTTTGGTATCACTTTTTTTCCATGTACAGGCTTTTTCTAGGAGTGCTATACTTGCCTGGCTTTGAATTTAGTCATCAGTTTTTTAATAAGTATCAAGGTATTCTCAACCTTCGGTATATGAATGTCTAGTGTAATGGGATTATTACATACTATACTGTCAATTTGCTCTTGCGTAATAATCATCACGGGCAACATAAATTAATGTTTGTTTTTCAAACTAATATTTTCAAATTCAAGAAATGATGATTTCATAATTGCTAGTTTTTGAAACTACTCCATTGCATCTACCTGATTGAATATTTGTTTGAGCAGTTAAATGGACGTTAGGACAAGGCATTTTCTTGAATATATGTCACAGCAACTGAGTATCATTTCTTACTTTAAACACTCTAATGTTAATCTAATGTTCAGATCATGTTAAAAAGCTTTGATAAACTATTTTCAGCTAGCTGTTATCAGTTCAGTTACTTCACAGCTGAGTAAGCATTTCAGTGACAAGTCATGACAAGTGAGATTGATTGACAAGTCATAAACTTTGCTATTAGGAATGTTAGTTCTTTTTCATTGGACAGTCAAAGTTATTGCTTTCATGCTCTATGAGTAAGCCATGAACACAGCATGATAGGCAAGGCGGTGTAATGAACTACACGCTGTAACAGGCCATATACTTGGTCTAGAACACTCAAGTTATAACCACAGCATCCCAGCTCATGCTGCGTCATTTGTCTTATAATGTCATGACAAAACAATGGATTTGCTGCCAGAAGACATAGCTTTTATAGTAGTGACAGCATTGTTATCTTTCACATCCATCACAACCAACTCTTTGCTTCTGTCAGTTATAGTAGCTGCAGAGAAGGTAAGTCAGTTACAACGTGATTGTATCTATTGATCTTCGACCTGCCTTGGTGGGTCATACCCTAGTTGGTCATACTCTAGTAGGTCACACCATATTTAGTAAGACACTAGGGGTTGTCTATTCTTGCAAAACATTTCCACTTAATTAGAGCATTGCAATGAGATACTTTTTTATATTTACACACACACACACACACATATATATATATATATATATATATATATATATATATATATATATATATATATATATATATATATATATATATATATATATATATATATATATATATATATATATCACTAAACTGACAGACTTTCAAAGCATTTTAGGAAGTAATAGCTATTATGCCGTAATCTATTTCATACAAACTCCAAAATCAAACTGATAAATCGTATCTCATGCTGGAGACTGCAGGCTCTTTAAAACAGACCTCAGTGCGATGTCTATGCAGTATTTGGACTCTAACCCTATGTGATTGGGATGACCTCCTCACTAGTGCAATATTAATAATTTTGTTTACAATCTCAAATACAATTGTACAAGTACAGGTCTCTAACCGCGTCTTGTCCTAAGAAAGCAACTAGAACAATTCAATGATAAATGACAAATATGACAGGGCAACTACTCGCAATAATCAGAGTCCTATCTATACATAGTTAGCGATAGTATGTAGTACTAACAGTATGGAGTACTAACAGTATGTACTATGTAGTACTAACAATATTGAGTACTAACAGTATGGAGTACTAGCAGTATGGAGTACTAACAGTATGGAGTACTAACAGTATGTAATACTAACAGTATGTAATAGGCTACTAATAGTATTTAGTACTAACAGTATTTAGTACTAGCAGTATGTACTACTAATAGTATGTAGTACTAATAGTAAGTAGTAGGCTACTAACAGCATCTAGTACAAACAGTATGCAGTACTAACAATATGGAGCACTGTCGTATTACCTGACTTCGCTCTCTCTTGCCAAACGATAGCCTGTCTCGATAAAAAGTTGGCCTATTGCCTTGGTTTTAGCTTACTTTACATGCTTCACAGCCTATTTTTTGATCGAGTGACGCTTGTAATGCTATATGTAATTTCCGTGTGAGAGAACTGTCTCTCGAGTCACGTATCTCCCTAGCTGACTTGGCAGAGGCTGTGTGCATTTTTAAAAGCATTGTTACAAAAACAATGGCTCTTTTATCTTGTCTGGACATGTCTGAGTCCAGTGGCAAGAAAACCTCGACGATTTGCAACATCCATCGTGAGAATAGATGTAGAATGCAGGGCAAGCAAGCTTTAAGGTTACCATTCTAGAGCAAAAAAACTGTCAGTACAAATGACTGTCCAGAGTAGAGACATTTCTTACCTACTGACATGTAGGTGCAGGTGCTTAGACAGAGCGAGCAGGTTCCCATTGCAATAACATCTCGCTTTTATCTTGTCTGGTCATATTGGCATACACATTTCGATGCATAAACTCTACTATAAGTAGCAACCCCGTGTCACATGATGTCGGTGTTTCTGCTTTACTCATCACCATCCTATTCTTGCATGATTCCTCTCGATTTTTAGTTATTGTTCAGGCATTTTATCTATTCACCTTCCATCATATATTCAAGTGAGACTTTTCCAGTTGTAGCAAAAATCCTGATACAAATTGAATAAGTTGCAAAGCTTGAATAATTCGTCCGCATTCAAAGATGTTCTTAGGAAAACTTCTTTTTTGATTAATCCATGAAATGTAGCATTTCAATTTTTAGGCCAAGTTAGGTAGGTCTGGGTTGGCAGTTCAGACATACAGGGGCATATTTCAAGGTAAACAATTCTTAACAGCTACTAGTCACACCTTCTACTGCTAACAGGTGCAAAACATATTTTCCCTAAAAAGTTATACACAGTTCATGTTAGCACTTGTCTTTGAGCTGGATTGACTCATCCCATAATTGCAATTTTAAGAGGAAAATTAATCAACCTTAACGAAGATTTGTAGATATAAGTGAAAGACAGTGAGGTGTCAACAGTTGGCAGGTGTTGCTCAGTGATTGAAATGAGTACGCATACAAGTAACATGAGCCTGAGGGTTACTGGCTCTTCCACTTATCAATATTTTTTAGTCAACAACTGCCAATTGATGACTTTTTTAATTGAGCCCTATGTTACCGAATGGTACCTCTATGATGAGTGATACCTCTGGGATGAGTGGTACATCTATCGATGAATGGTACCTCCATGATGATTATATTATATGAAGCTTCTCATGACACTCATAACAGCCTGAGGTTATGCAATATTGTCACCTTTGTTGACCTCTGACACACATTTGAGGCTGGCAGCAGTATGAACCTGTACAAGAAATGAGAGAGGGAGAAGAGTCATGGTTGAACTCATATCAAGATATAAGTTTAGAATCACTTTCTCTTTTTTTAAAATACTTTTGTAAAAACTAACAAAATTCTATTCAGCAAAATTGAAGTTTTTGACAATTTCAATACTGACGGTCTGTTGCAACTCTTAGCGTTGCGAAGAGACTTCAGCTTCCTGCTGTCGGCAGGTAGGTCAGGTGGAGGTGAGGGAGGTAAGGCATTTATAAAAATTGCTCTGTACTTTCTCTCAACATATACTCTGAAGTTGCAACTAAAACTATTGAAACTTTAAAAAAGGTCTTTGTATAGCATATTTAAATTTTTAAAATTGTGTCTAAAACTTCATGAAGTTTGTATCAAACTCGTACACACGTTATAGGATAAATGTAACCAAAGGCATAGCTGTATTTCTGTAACTTCCTCGTGCATACTTTAGTGTCTTAATAGGGCAACATGTGTGGGGGCTGTTACTTTGTTAAAGGTTTTCAATTTATGCTGAGAAGCTCACGGAAGGCACTGCTCAAGCAGAAATGTTTTGAACACTCAGAGCAGGTGCTTTATTATTGCACCACAAATATGTTTAGCGTGTTTATGCGTGATGAAATTGAGCAACTTTGTTTATCAGAGCTATAGCTGCTGAGTATGATATCAATTAATCTAAGCTGGATTTTATATATAGCATATAACATATATGACAGTTTATTTACTGTAGACTTTAGCCTCAGCTAGTAAAATATATGACAGTTTACTTACCATAGACTTTAGCCTGAGGCGAAAGAATTTGCTCATATGAGCTTCTTTTTTAATTCCGTTTTAATCCTAACGAAGGCATTGATTTCTTCTTTTCTTATTTCTGCTGTCACAAACAGTAGTCTTCTTTAGATTTGTGACCCTGAGCTGAAAAACAGAAGTTATGCAGTTCCACATCACTCAATATTACTAAATCCATATTACTAAATCAACTCAGAACCAAGCTAGATGAAGCAGAACTGAGTGCATATGTACTTATTTACAAAACTCTATGGTTTTAGAAAGCTTCAAAAGCTGCATGCTGATAACTTCATAAATCATTCAATAAATCTTACCAAGAAGTTCAATAACTGAACGTAGTCATTTTATATCGGCAACATTTATAAATAGCAGTGTAAGTCTGTGTATGTCGCAGATACGACTCTGTCACTGATACAACTCTGTCACTGATACAACTCTGCCACTGGTACAACTCTGTCACTGATACAACTCTGTCAATGATACAACTCTGTCACTGATACAACTCTGTCACTGATACAACTCTGCCACTGATACAACTCTGCCACTGATACAACTCTGCCACTGGTACAACTCTGTCACTGATACAACTCTGTCACTGATACAACTCTGCCACTGATACAACTCTGCCACTGGTACAACTCTGTCACTGATACAACTCTGTCACTGATACAACTCTGCCACTGATACAACTCTGCCACTGATACAACTCTGCCACTGATACAACTCTGCCACTGATACAACTCTGCCACTGGTACAACTCTGTCACTGATACAACTCTGTCACTGATACAACTCTGCCACTGGTACAACTCTGTCACTGATACAACTCTGCCACTGATACAACTCTGCCACTGGTACAACTCTGTCACTGATACAACTCTGTCACTGATACAACTCTGTCACTGATACAACTCTGTCACTGATACAACTCTGTCACTGATACAACTCTGCCACTGATACAACTCTGTCACTGATACAACTCTGTCACTGATACAACTCTGTCACTGATACAACTCTGTCACTGATACAACTCTGTCACTGATACAACTCTGTCACTGATACAACTCTGTCACTGATACAACTCTGTCACTGATACAACTCTGTCACTGATACAACTCTGCCACTGATACAACTCTGCCACTGATACAACTCTGCCACTGATACAACTCTGCCACTGGTACAACTCTGTCACTGATACAACTCTGTCACTGATACAACTCTGTCACTGATACAACTCTGTCACTGATACAACTCTGTCACTGATACAACTCTGCCACTGATACAACTCTGTCACTGATACAACTCTGTCACTGATACAACTCTGCCACTGATACAACTCTGCCACTGGTACAACTCTGTCACTGATACAACTCTGTCACTGATACAACTCTGTCACTGATACAACTCTGTCACTGATACAACTCTGTCACTGATACAACTCTGTCACTGATACAACTCTGTCACTGATACAACTCTGTCACTGATACAACTCTGTCACTGATACAACTCTGTCACTGATACAACTCTGTCACTGATACAACTCTGTCACTGATACAACTCTGTCACTGATACAACTCTGTCACTGATACAACTCTGTCACTGATACAACTGACAATATTACCCTGTATCACTATCTCTCTAGTAATTACTATTTTATTTACGATTATTCATATAGTAAAGTGTTTTTACGTATAACACTAGTTTTTAATTAGGACTTGTACTTTCTAATGTATATATTACAAATACACGCAATTGATACCTGGTCTCTTTACATACATGTCAGAACCTCACATAGCATTAAGGCAACATAGCAATGTAGTAAGCTGATGATGCGTGTAACTTTCGTGACAGTACATGTAGGCTGGGTGTTAACTATGCCTATCAAGCAATATGACACTTTTACTCATAAACTAGCAACGCCAGTTTTGTCACGCCGCTCAATGAACGACATAGCAGGCATGGATAGTTACCGAGCACTGACTGTAACCCTCTTTTGTTCAAACTCGATTTATTCCTTTGATCTAGTTTAATCTCATCTCCATTTGGCTTATTTGTACTGTTAGACTTTCTCTGAGCTAAAACTATAAAATATGCTAGCCAGTGCCCTCTCCATTTCTGCCCTATCACCAACTATGGCTTCCATCACAAGTACCGATGTCATCAATTATAGCTACCACCACCAGTCCTACTATTGCCAACTATAGCTATCATCACCAGTACTCCTATCACCCATGCCACCTTTATTGTCTACTCTCGATCTGAAAGGTTGCAGCAGTATTGACTCCTCAAAATTGCCTACTAGCTGATTCATATTTACTACACTCTCTCAAACAGAGGCAAATTTGATGGACATGCCGTAAACGTTTTTTTGGGTCAGACTTGACTGCAAAAGGAGTTTTGCCATGAGCCCAGACTTTTGCCATAAACCCAGACTATTGCCATGAACCCAGACTGTTGCCATGAACCCAGACTGTTGTCATGGACCCAGACTGTCGCCATGGACCTAGACTGTTGCCATGGACCCACACTGTTGTCATGAGCCCAGACTGTTGTCATGGACCCAGACTGTTGTCATGAACCCAGACTGTTGTCATGGACCTAGACTGTTGCCATGGACCCAGAATGTTGCCATGGACCTAGACTGTTGTCATGAACCTAGACTGTTGTCATGGACCTAGACTGTTGTCATGGACCCAGACTGTTGTCATGAACCCAGACTGTGGTCATGGACCTAGACTGTTGCCATGGACCCAGAATGTTGCCATGGACCCAGACTGTTGTCATGGACCTAGACTGTTGCCATGGACCTAGACTATTGCTATGGACATAGACTGTTGCCATGGACCCAGGTGTTGGTATAGGCTTTGACGTAATTGTATATAATGTCTGCAATCCTCTGCACCTCAGCTAACTTCCTCTAATCACTTTCATACAGTTTTTTTATTTTTAGTTTCATAAATTCTATTTTAAAATGGCTCCCTTGAAAAGAGCCTGAAGTAAAACTGAACTGACGTTTCCATGTTTGGTACTGGCCTCACCTGGCCTGGCTTCTGACCTGACCTCTGACCTGATCTCTGATCTGACCCCTGGCCTGGCTTCTGACCTGACCTCTGACCTGATCTTTGATCTGACCTCTGACCTGAACTCTGACCTGACCTCTGACCTGTACCTACTCTTGTACCTAGTATAGCAGCACCTACTCCTCTACCTAGTATAGCATGGCCCACTGCTCTACCTAGTATAGCAGTACCTACTCCTCTACCTAATATAGCAGTGCCTACTCCTCCACCTAGTATAGCAGCACCTACTCCTCTACCTAGTATAGCAGTGCCTACTCCTTTACCTAGAATAGCAGTGCCTACTCCTCTACCTAGTATAGCAGTGCCTACTCCTCTACCTAGTATAGCAGTGCCTACTCCTCTACCTAGTATAGCAGCACTTACTCTTCTACCTAGTATAGCAGTGCCTACTCCTCTACCTAGTATAGCAGTACCTACTCCTCTACCTAGTATAGCAGCACTTACTCCTCTACCTAGTATAGCAGTGTCTACTCCTCTACCTAGTATAGCAGTGCCTACTCCTCTACCTAGTATAGCAGTGCCTACTCCTCTACCTAGTATAGCAGTGCCTACTCCTCTACCTAGTATAGCAGTACCTACTCCTCTACCTAGTATAGCAGCACCTACTCCTCTACCTAGTATAGCAGGACCGACTCCTCTACCTAGTATAGCAGCACATACTCCTTTACCTAGTATAGCAGTACCTCCTCCTCTACCTAGTATAACAGTACCTACTCCTCTACCTAGTATAGCAGGACCTACTCCTCTACCTAGTATAGCAGTACCTACTCCTCTACCTAGTATAGCTGTACCTACTCCTCTACCTAGTATAGCTGTACCTACTCCTCTACCTAGTATAGCAGTACCTGCTCCTCTACCTAGTATAGCAGTGCTTACTCCTCTACCTAGTATAGCAGTGCCTACTCTTCTACCTAGTATAGCAGCACTTACTCCTCTACCTATAGTATAGCAGTGCCTACTCCTATACCTAGTATAGCAGCACTTACTCCTCTACCTAGTATAGCAGTACCTACTCTATGTCACCCTTCAGACTATCCTGAATCTTGTACCCATATTTATCCTCATCATCTCAATAATTCCAGCCACCATCTTTTGAACTACTTTTTCAAAAACATTGACTTCACAAATAATGTTTTTTTTCATGTTTTTACCTGAGTACTTACCAACTACTTTCTGTTTCTGTCACCCTCTAGCTACCTCAAGTTTAATATTTTTTTCAATTGTATCTCTGTTCTTATCATTTTACACCAGCTAAATATTGTCGAGCATCAACAACTTTTACCTTTAACAAACCTGTAATGCTGGCTTTCGCTAATATTCTGAACATTTATGACAATCTACAACTGTCGCTTCTGAAGTTAATGTAGCCAAGAATTCAGGAGCTCCAACCAGACTAGGTAGACTCAAGCTAAGCTGTAAGAGCTTTGAAAGCGTATAAAATATACTGAAACACGAAAAGTTTTTAGGTTCAGAGTTCATGATCACAAAAAACTAGTACAAGTTTTTCGTTACTCGACTCAATGTTACTCGCAATGTTACTGGCAAGCCCAACAGAGTGGCTGCATTGGTTCGACTTACTAGATGGCATTAAGAGATGCAATGCGCTATTGTTAGAACAGTTGTTATTGTTACTGCTGCTACAACATGCATGTACTTCTGCCGCGTGTCAAAATACATTTAACTGCACACTTGTTTATTGCATCTTCAGATAAAATGGCATGCATAATTTAACTAAAATAGCTTTTTGTTCTATCATAGCTATTGGTGTTATAGCTGGCGCAGTTTGGATTGGAAAGTTGTTTATTGTGCTATTTTGAAGCATTGGCAAGAGAGCCCTACACTTAGCACTCGCGTGTGCAGCTCGTTCTTTGACAGCCCAGACACGAGATAAGCATATTGCTGTTTGATCATGTTGCTTTTCCATTTCGACCATATTCTATACTCACCTTTTATTTTAAAATAGTTTAAATATTGTTAGCTTGTATCTGTCAGTTTTATTGTGACAGTAGAGAAACAAATGATCATTAGATGCAAAATTTTATCGAGCAATACATTACCAGTAGAGAATTTATTATTAAAATTACAAATGCTCTATTAGTCATTTGAGCATCAGCATGGTTCTCTTCACCAACGTTATGTGTTTTTCCTTCCTATCAGTTGCATAGCATCTCATGTTTGCAATCATACTGCTATGCATTAATCCCATGCACATAGTTATATCTAAGCACCTGCACAAACCTTCGCCTGTACCTTAGCTACATCTAAGTACCTGCATGAACCTTTGTCTGTATCATAGCTACATCTAGGCACCTGCAAAACTTTCCGCTTGTACCATAGACACGTACATCTAGGCACCTAGGTACCTACTTTACTCTTCACCTGTACCATAGCTGTATCTAAGCACCTGCGCAGACTTTGCCAGCCCTATGGCTGTATTTGAGAACCCGCACAAGTCTTCAATTAGACTATGGCTATATTATAGAGTGCACACACTTTTCATCTTGTACAAATCACTGTTATTCAGCATTATTGCTTGAATTTCAAAACTGTAGCTTTAAAACTTACAAATTCAGATCGACAACTCATTCTGTAGTAGCTCTGGATCTAGTAAAGTCTGACTAGTCACATTTATAAACTGATCAACAATTCTCAAGGCATATTTAGCTAGAAGAGTATCTTCATGAACTTTGATGAACTTGTTTTGTTAACAATAGTTTCACAAACTAACAAAACATATTCATGTTTGACTTCCTCATTTCAGTTCAACATCAACATATTTTAATTCACTAGTAAACTGTTCAGTTTTTTGCTTTTATTAGTACCATATAAAAGCAAAAAACTGAACCTTAAAGAGAACAACAATCTAAAATTATTTGTTCAGGCTGTTTTTCTCTTTCTCATTTTCTCTAGTGCAATTGCGTTACTCCCTTATTATTTCATATTCCTTTCATGTTACAAACACTCTCCACTCTAATCTAATATTGCCTGTCATAAAAGAACCAACATCTCTTAACAATCCAAACAGTTAGTGCCAATAACTTTGTTTGCTAGCTGTGACTATTCCAAACACACGACAACAATAATCTTATTGTTATCGTTTCATCAACAAATAACTCTCTCTCCTTATTCTTATCAAATTCGTGTGATTTGTTATCTTTGTATATAGCCTGTTTTAGCATCAGCTACTAATTCTCCTTTTTAGGTTGGAAGCAACGTGGCCAACTTAGTGTTCTTGTGTATTCCACATCTTGAGCTGGCTGTTCTCGCACTAATAAATAGATATCTCGTATATGGCCAATATGAATTGAAGAATGACGGAGATGGTAAAGCTAATGTAACGCTACCAGTAGAATGCCTAGAGCGTGGAGCCATCTTGTGGAGCATTGGTGGAATCACCAGTCTCACCATCTTCCAGTAGGTGAAGTCTACAAACCGTTTGTTTTGCAAAAAGTACGTTACGTACATTCACATCCTTAAATAAGTACACAAGGATATGTTATGCGCAAGTATACATTATGCGTACATAAACAGTGAATATTAGCTGGTATATGTACATGTATAGTTGGAAGGAGTGCGTTAATTCACAGATGTTAATAATAACTGGCACGGAAATCATCGATTAAACGTAGCAAGTGATTGGCAGATTAACAAGAGAATTATATTATTATTTCAACAACAGTATGAGTCATATCTCGATAATAGCAAAAAAATTGTAATAACTCATGATAATAGGTGGTAAACTCAATAGCGAGCATCAACAAATAACGCTAATATTGTGTAAGTTGTATAAGGTTTTAATTATGATATCATGTGATATCATAATTAAAACCTTATACAACTCTCATTTGCGTCAGTCTAGCAATATTACATACCAGAACTTAGGCAAAAACAGCAACTAAGCATGTTGTTATTTGTGCGCTCAATCAGTTTTATTTCTATTTTTGTATCAGTCAGTTTTATTTGTTCTTATTGATTTTATTTTAATTTATTTTATTGTTAAGTTCTACTAAAGTTTACTGCGGAGACTGGTCTCTGGTTAAACGTTTGTATCTTTTTTTTTCTACATAAATTTTTGCTCAAAATCCATTATGATTACCATTGGAGCGACCGACATAACATCGCAGCCAAGCCGCATAGACGGAAGAGAACAACTACCTTTCAGTGCAGCTGATGCATCAGGTGTAGTGTGTCTTGTGACAAGCTGTTGTTTTGCTCGCCCCGCTCAACGGGGGACAACTCCGCAAAAACAACAGTTTGCCAAGACAGGCTACAGCTGCCCTGGTCTGACTCGAACCCGACTTCTACCGGTGGTGAAGTTAGTAGGGCAATAGCTGAGCCAAAGGGAGTTTCATCTGGTATGT